>NC_088234.1:35665227-35973756 GCF_036934945.1 Oncorhynchus masou masou
GATGCCATTGTTTGTGTTGATTTCAGAATGTCCATTTGGTCATGTTTTCTCACTTTTGCAAAGTCACTGTGCATTTGCCATATGGTTAACTGGGCAGTCACCATCACCAATTTGTCATGCTATAAAAATCATGCAGGAATGCCAAATTGACTGAACCGATGACCTCGGGATGGCTGGGCAGTGATTCTGGTACCTCTCCATCGTTCGTTAGGGTTGATTTCAGAATGTCGCTTTTGGTGATGGTACCTCACCGCTTAAGCATATTGCAAATGGACAAGAGTCACCTGCAAGTCATCGTCCATCAGTCAATTTGATATCATTCTGACACCAAACTGATACAAACTGACACCAAACCCACTTTTCTCAACTCGTTTAGGAGCCAAGTATCACATACTTCAGAGCTGGCCCAAAATTCACAAGGCCTTCGGTACAAAACATTAAAAAAACATAAAACACATAGTTACTTTCTAGCTGCGGGGCCAGTTCGGACATTATGTGTAGTCCTATGTGAGGCGACCCCGAATCCCGAGTTTCGGCTCGATAGGTCATTTGGTGTCCGAGTAAAAGCCTAATTGGTGCTGAAAATCCACTTTTTTCAATGCCTTGCTACGGGGTCCTTGAATGAGCTATCGGACCGAGATGTTGGGTTCTGTCTCTATGGGCCGAGACGGTCACAATGCACCTAGTCTTGTGTCTCTGGGACATTTCTAAATGTCGCCATTTTCGTAATGGTCAAAATGAATTGAAGTCATTGCAAATGTTTGACGCTGTTTCTCGGTCCGAGAACATTCTAGAGCGCCGTAACTCACCACGCACTATCTACCTGAGGTCTAGAACAGGATTCTAAAGTTTCGGAACTCTAGGTCTGACGGTTCTTTTTTAGCTCAAACAAAGCTAACTATTGGAGGCACTGTCAGTCTCTACACATCCCAATACGTCCCTCCATCCAAGTTGTGAATCTGAGTTATTTAGTTTTCCTTTGAATTTTTATGGGAAAAATGACTGATTTACAGTTCATGGGGGTTGCCTAATCATATATATGAAGTTTTGGAAAGATCTGATTTTTTTAACCCCTCCAAACAGCCCATGAGACACCAATTATGACACTTCCGGTTGGCACAGGAAGCTGTAACTCAACATACATCCTCATTGGGGTATTCCATTACAGAATCCTGAGTTTTAAGTCTTTACGTTAAGAATTGACTGATTTACACTGGGTTCAATGCACTATGTACATCAAATTGCAGGCAGTGTATGGATATACACTTTTAGGGTGATTTTAAGCACTTCCGGTTGGCCCAGGAAGCCTAGAATCGACACAGGTAGACCTTATAGTGGTCTGATGGACTGGTACCGAAGACAGGTTCATACAACATTCATAACCCATATAGACTCCAGGTTGTATTTAGTGGAGCAGCCAATGTATTCCTATGGGGAGAGAAGTCAATGAACACTGTTTTTATGTAAACACCTTCTTTTAACCTTGAAGGGGTAATGTCACACGGTCAAGGATAGGCTTGGACAGATCAGGAGGACCTTAGGAACATTCCTGTGGTTGAATTGTCTTTCTAAACCTAACGGTTCCGCCGCTGTCACTCAAAATCAAATGACGTACTGGTGCAGGCTTCATATTGGGCCTATTTTTCTCATGGTCGCTGCGCTCAGACCGAGCGAGCTACGGTCAAGCGGGGCACCTCGTTGGACTCGGCACAGTCTGGACACTATGGTGATGCCATTGTTTGTGTTGATTTCAGAATGTCCATTTGGTCATGTTTTCTCACTTTTGCAAAGTCACTGTGCATTTGCCATATGGTTAACTGGGCAGTCACCATCACCAATTTGTCATGCCATAAAAATCATGCAGGAATGCCAAATTGACTGGCCCGATGACCTCGGGATGTCTGGGCAGTGATTCTGGTACCTCTCCATCGCTCGTTTGGGTTGATTTCAGAATGTCGCTTTTGGTGATGGTATCGCACTGTTAAAACATATTGCAAATGTTCCTTACTTTTGCAAAGTCACTGAAAATTCGTGCAGGAATGCCAAATTGACTGGCCCGATGAACTCGGGATGGCTCGGCAGTGATTCTGGTACCTCTCCATCGCTCGTTTGAGTTGATTTCAGAATGTCGCTTTTGGTGATGGTACCTCACTGTTAAAACATATTGCAAATGTTGTCTCACTTTTGCAAAGTCACTGTGCATTTGCCATATGGTTAACTGGGCAGTCACCATCACCAATTTGTCATGCTATAAAAATCATGCAGGAATGCCAAATTGACTGGCCCGATGACATAGGGATGGCTGGGCAGGGACTTTCTCACTAACCATACGGTGATTGTCATAATGTTCCCTTAAGGTATGTAAATCTTGCTTTGTGCCCCAGACCATGTGTGTCCTAACCCAAAATACTTTTGGGGAAATGTTCCAAGAGTTTCAAGACGAATTGTATTCTTTACAGGCTACTTACGGCCTAAAAGTGGAGGTTTTGTGGGAGCACGAATGGACCGCCCTCAAAAAGTCTGATCCTCATGTTCAAGCCTTCCTTTCCAGCTATGACACCCCAGAACCCCTGGAACCCCGACAGGCCTTGTATGGCGGCCATACCAATGCTTTGACATTGCGGTATGTAGCTCAACCCGAGGAGACAATAGGATATGTAGATTTTACATCCCTTTATCCTCATGTAATGAGTTCTTCATGCTATCCTATGGGGCATCCGGAAATTATTCATCGTGATTTTGACTTACCTCAATACTATTTTGGTTTGATCAAAGCAACGGTCTATCCTCCTAGAGGTTTGTTTATACCAGTGTTGCCTTACAGGGGCCCTCAAGGAAAACTTTTCTTTCCCCTTTGTCGCACCTGCAGTGAAATCAAACAACAAACCCCATGTGATCACTCAGATCAAGAAAGAGCCCTGACAGGGGTGTGGGTCACAGTTGAATTCTCTAAGGCTTTAGAGATGGGGTATCGTGTGGTCAAAATCTTTGAAGTGTGGAACCTTTCCAAGAAATCAGACACTCTTTTTAAAGAGTACATCAAGTCCTTCTTGAGATGCAAGCAAATGGCTTCAGGCTATCCTGCATCGGTCACAGATCAAGAGATCAAGAGAGCAAGAGAGCAAGAGAGCAAGAGAGCAAGAGCAAGAGAGCAATAGAGATCAAGAGAGCAAAGACAGGTACATTCAAGACCCTGACAGAATAGAGGTCAACAAAACCAAACGAAATGTGTCGAAATTGTACTTAAATTCGCTTTGGGGCAAATTAGCGCAGTAATGTAATATGCTAACAACGTCGATTATTAAAGACCCTGAAGAAATTTTGGAATTTGTTTTTTCGGACCAATACAAAATTTCACATTTTTCATTCTTGAAGCAAGATATTGCCTTGGTGCAATGGCGATGTAACAAGAAGTGGGTTCTACCCCCGGGTAATGGAAATGTGTTTCTTGCAGCATTTACCAAGTCCTATGGCCGACTTGAGCTGTACCGGCTCATGGAGCAGCTTCAGAGGCGGGTTCTTTACCACGACACAGACTCTGTGGTCTATGTAAGCAAACCGGGGGATTGGAGCCCCCCACTCAGCAACTATCTGGGTTGCTTAACGAGTGAACTCGCAGAGGGTGACCATATCACAGAATGGTCCTTCTGTGGTCCCAATAGCTATGCTTTTAGGACTAAAAAGAATCACGTGGTGTTGAAAGCCAAAGGCGTGACTCAAAACTACGAAAATGCCCAGCGTGTAAACTTGGAATCAATCACGCGCTTGGTCGAGGGTTTCCTAAATGACAGGAATAGTGACTTGGAGATTTTGAGCTCCTACAAACAGATTGTTAGGGATAAAAAGGGCTTCCATCTGAGGAATGCCCCACTCACTAAAAGATTCAGGGTAGTCTATGACAAGAGACTGCTTTTGCCTGACGGGACCACATTGCACTTTGGCTACTGACTTATGCTACATGCCTTAGTGTGTCCGGCGTGACTCAAAATTATGAAAATGCCCCGCGTGTAAAACTTGGAATCAATCACACGCTTGGTCGAGGGGTTCCTAAATGACAGGAATAGTGACTTGGAGATTTTGAGTTCCTACAAAAAGATTGTTAGGGATAAAAAGGGCTTCCATCTGAGGAAGGCCCCACTTACTAAAATATTCAGGGTAGTCTATGACAAGATGCTTTTGCCTGACGGGACCACATTGCCCTTTGGCTACTGACTTATGCTACAAGCTACAGTGTGTCTTAAATCTTAAGATATAATGACTGCTGTAGACGGTTTTGACCCCCGGTTGCAACTACCATTTTCAGCCTTAATCGCAGGGCCTTCTAATAGTGGTAAAACTTGTTTTGTAAAAAGTATTTTAGAGAATTCTGAACATGTGTTATCTCAAAAGCCTGATAATGTTGTGTGGTGTTATTCTTGTTATCAACCTCTGTATGATGAATTGTTGAAGACAATAAAAATCAAGTTTGTTGAAGGAATACCTGATTCCCTGTCTGATGATGAACTTTTACCTCCTCATAAAAACAATCTGCTGGTTTTGGACGATATGCTATTTGCAGGTAGCGAACATCCCGAATATTACCCAATATACTCATCATAGAAACCTGTCCGTGCTTTTCTTGGTGCAGAATGTGTTTCACCAAGGTAAAAATAGCCGCACCATCAGTTTGAACGCCAATTACATGGTTTTGTTCAAACATCCTAGAGACAAACTACAAATTAACGTGTTCATGGTACAGGTTCCCCAACTCAAAAGGTGGCGCACAGAATGCAAAAATATTCTTAGAAATATTTAAGCTCCACACATTAACAAGTCCAATAGCTCAAATGAAAGATAAACACCTTGTTCATCTCCCCAGCGAGTCAGAGTTCTAAAATGTTTTACGTGAAAACATAGCACATATTTATGTCAAACCACCACAAAGACAAAGACGATATACAGCCATTTTGTCAAACAAAAGATGCAATCACAAACGCAGGATTAAAAGAAAAACAATTCACTAACCTTTTGAAAATCTTCATCAGATGACAGTAATAGGACATGTTACACAGTACATTTGTTTTTTTCAATAATATGCAATTTATATCCATAAATCTCCGTTTACATTGACGCCATGTTCAGAAAATCCTCAAAAATGTCCGGAGAAATTATAGATAGCTCCGCCAGATAACAGAAATACACATCATAAACTTGGACTAAATATACATGTTCTACATATAGTTAGAAAGATACACTGGTTCTTAATGCAACCGCTTTGTCAAATTTATTTTTAACGTTAAAGAAATCGCTCACTATGCAATAATCTGAGGCGGCGCTCAGACGTAAGCAATATTTCTCCGCTATGTTGGAGTCAACAGAAATACAAAATTACAACATAAATATTCCCTTCCCTTCCCTTGATGGTCTTTGATCAGAATGTAGTGGAAGGAGTCATACGTACCCAATACATTGTTTTGTTTCAAGTCGTGTGTCTTTGTATTAGCATATGCTACCACTTTCAGCTGGAATGCATCCAAAATGACTTCTGGTCCTGAACAGTTGCGCATCAAAACTTCAAAATTACATATTATATGTCGACTAAACTGGTCAAACTAAGTGCAGAATAAAGCTTTAGAATGTTATAAACGTACAAAACAATTGGCGATTCAACCGGACAAAAGCAATTCTTCTCAGACAATCTGGAACAGAGGAATGACTGTGTACAATTCGCGCCCTCACGCGCAAGTATTTTCTCGCGACACCCACTCTTTTGCCTCCCAAAGTGTCAAAGCTCCCGGGATTTGCACAATTAAACGCTCTACTGAATGAGGACATTTAGTGGAAGACATAGAAAGTGTTTCCAGATCTATAGCTGGTTGGGAAGGGTGGGGGCAATGACGTCAAAGTTGGCCCAACTTTCATGTTTCCAAAACTAGTTTGGGAGATTCGTTGCCCTGTGAGTTCTGCTATACTTACAGACATAATTCAAACGGTTTTAGAAGCTTTAGAGTGTTTTCTATCCAATAATTATTATTATATGCATATATTAGCAATTTTGGACAGATTTATGTTCAGTTTACTATGGGCACGCAATTCATCCAAAGGGGGCAGTATTGTCCCGAGCCTTAGCAGGTTTTAATTAACACTCTAGCTCAACAGATGTACCCGGGAAGGAAATACTGCTTTATGGAAAGCTACGAGGACGCTACCAAAGCGCCATTTCTTATTTAATCGTGGATATAAAAGCAAATACTCCAGAACACCTGAGGCTACGAACAGGTCTGTTCCCGTGGGAGTGGCCGGCTGCGTACATTCCTAAAAAGTAACTGCGATGTCTCTGCGTTTAAAAAGAAACCTGCCCCTCTTGAGAAGCCTAGTTGGGGCTAATCTAATGAACGGAATACCATCTTGGGTCACTGTTCTTCAGATCTCATATTATCCCTATGTGAGATTGCTTTGAATCTTCTCAAAGGACACATTCCACTCACCCTGACACAATTGAAAAAATTAAAGAGACAAAAGACGGCGATCAAACTCTTTGCCAATAAAAGGGTCAGTCTTCAAAAGAAACGACATAGCATACAACAGTCTGGCGGTTTTATTCTACCTTTACTAAGTATAGCCGTGCCCTTCATCACCAGCCTTATTGCTGCCAGACGTGGTGGTTGAACACATAGGGTAATGGCCAATAAAATGTATCTGGTACCACAACAAGAGTTGGATAGACTTAAAAAACAAGTGCAGGGTCCTGAAAATATCAGACAAACAGAGGAAAATGATTTGGATACGGCCATGAAGGATATTTTGAATCAAAAAGGATTGAACCCCTATGATAAGGTCCAAAAATACACAAACCTCATGAAAAGGTATTTGTCCTTGGTGAAACAAGGGGAGAGAGAGACAGGCCATTTAACTATTTCCCTACAGTACCCTTTAAAAGATGATGAGCCTCGCGAGAGCCAAGCCCCTGTTTTGCCTGTACCTGTGAGCTTACCGTCTGAAGATCAAATGCCTGTTGAAGATAAAGTTATGCATGACTTGTTAACCCATGTTCCGGCACGTAACAGGAAAAATGTTAGCTACATTATGAAAAAGATAAAAGACTCAAATGGGGCAGCTACTTGGAATGACAAAGGAGAGTTTATCCTTCAGGGTTCTGTTGTCAAGAGTTCACATATGCTTGACTTGCTTAAAAGTACCACATCTGCCCAGAAGGTTGCTGATGACAGAAGACCTCCAGGGTGGCTTCAGTTTCTTAAGGCCCTGGACATCCTCAACATTCCCCTCTCGGGTGTACCCAACTATAAGCTTCGTCAACAGATTCACTCTTTAAAACAACGGGATACCTTCAACGGGATACAGCACCCCTCAAGATGCCCCAAAACCCCCGCATCCTTATGAAATGAATGATGATAACATATTTACCAGCCTGAACGCCTCCGGACCTTTCCCTAATCCCCATCTCTCTGGGTGGTTAGACTTTTGAATGACTTTTGAATGACTATGATTAAATTCAATAAAATTTATTTGAAAAACATAAGCAATTTAACATTTGTGGCATTCTTGAAACATTTGGCGTGAGCATACGCCTTGATTACACATTCTTAAAGGATACACATTTGAACACTTTTGATATTTTCTAACAAAACAAGGTACAGCATTATCATTACTTCTTAAATCATCCTTATAAAGAGACATAACATCTTCAAAAGAAACTCCCCAGGCTCTTTGGCAAAGGTAGAATACACAGTGTAGACCGCATGTAGTGGAAAGGTTATCTTGCACTTGTTTGAAGTTGTAGTATATCTTTGAGCTGTTTTTGGTCAAAAATTCTTTAATAGATTTGGGGAAATGTGAAAAACTGGGGGGAAAGCCATAGGAATCAAATAAAGTTGAGATTTTTCTTCCTCCTTCCCCTTCTAATGTCACAGCTAGCCAATGTTCACCCGGCATGTGTTTAGGATGGGTTTTGACAATAAACATGGCAGGCCGCACCATCCATTTCTCCATAGGTAATTCATCACATGCCAACACTCCACAAAATTGTTTTCCAATCAGTCGGCTCATGAGCCCTTCCAACGCTTGGGTATTCATGTCTTTGCTCAACGATCCTTAATAATAATCCACTAAAACCTGTCTTCGGCTATTCACCTCCAAGATTGAATCAGAGCATGCATAAACAATCATGCTAACGGTACAGGCTAAAGGTGTACGGAAACGCCTTTCCAGCCTGAGGTTACCTTGGGACACCACCGAAAGATTTCCTGAGGTGTCATCATCAGGGGATAAATTGAAAGCATACATTATGTAACCCTCTGCAAAATAATTTCTGTCAATAGGTAAAGAGAGATCTTTTAGATGCCTCCCGGTAGCCAGGAATAGATTGTAAAATTCTCGCACAGATATGTTGTTATTAAATTGCAGTTGGAAAGCAGAGCTACATACTCTGCATTGAAGTGTTGAAAATTAAATGGGTTTTTATTTAAGCTGCCCGTTTTGGAGGTGTGATCAACCAAACCTATAACCACGTATCTCGGTAAAGGGCCTAGAAATAGGTTTTCTTGACTGGCGATTCTGCTGCCCACAGGTATTCTAAAGGTTTTCATGGTAATTCTTTGGAGAGGGTAAAGGGCATTTCCTTTCATCAAAGCCTGTGAGTGACCCAGACGAACTGCCGGAGATAGACACTTTTTTAATAAAAAGCGTGGCCCCCAACACTTTTAAACTAAAGTCCCCGTCCTGTGCAGACATTAGGCAAAACTCATCCTTGGCCCTGGTAAATGTTAGTCTTAAATCAACCGCATTTAAGAGTAAACGTTCTTGAAAGAAAATGTCAGAGTGTATAGGGCCTAGCAGATGAAACTCTCGAGATTCTGCACAGTAGCGAGTGCGTGCTTCCAGTGCTTTGTTTGCACCGGTGGATGGGTCTGTCGATTCCATTGAGCCTCCTGCAGTATCCTTGCTAAACAGCCCTGCAGCTGAATTGGGTATTGAGAGTGTCTTCAGAGTAGTTGAGTAAACACTCCATGATGGCCCGGTATGGGTATGTGGCACTGCTTTGACTGATTAGACGTTCCCTCAAAGTCACATCCACTTGGGAGAAGATGGTGGCCAATGGGTAATTAATGAGACTCACTTTGGCATCATTTGCAATATCAGTACCATCTCTTTTGGTCACTTTTAGACGCAAATGCACCAAGGTGTTTTTGAGGTCCAGATAGTTTTCACCGTGGCCTGGTATGAAAAAATCTATGGGACCGTTGTCTGTAATGGCAGAGAGTGGGGCTATCTCCACATAACTGGACCTCTCTACTGAATGTTGGGTTAAAGGGGCCGTGAAAAGATTGAGCTCTGTCTTTATAGCTTCAGAGGACATGCGGTGTAAAAGAGTCATGGTGCTTGTTCTTTTAGAAAATACTTCAGACTATTCTTTTTACCGTTTTTGGTCCAGACCTCCTCACTTTACCACGTCTTTGACTAACTGAGTTTCTTTTAACTGTTAACCTCAGTTTTTTAGGCGCAAGCCTGCGCCTTATACCCGGAGGTCTCTTTTTTGGTCTTGGAGACAACATCATCAACCCTGAGCCTTCTTGACGCTCAACATCTGGTGACACCCTTCTGGTCATAGCATTGGCTACAACCTCGCTTACTATATTTTTTGCTGAGGCCTTTCTTCATAAACGGTAAAACCATCCTAAAGAGGTTACGAAATGTACCTCCTATCCCCGAACCATACATGGTGGGGGAACCATAATAGCCGGGTAACCCATTACCCACTTGATCAACATAGTATGAGACATACCGGTTAGGGTCGAGATGTCGGTGTTCCATAACCCATTGTATAGATGTATTATGTATATAAAATATATAATACTAATATTATATATGTAGAGAGGTTTTGGTGGGTCTAAAGTGGATTTTTACAATCGTTTTACCATAAGTAAATTCGATGTTTTCGTTCTGATCCGTTTTAAGCTCAACAAGAATGTTTTCAATATATTTCTTGCTTACAGGTACGTAGTGTGGCTTGTTGTAGGTGACAGTGACTATGTCCCCATCCTTTCCGTCTATATGTACCATTCTCAGGAGTGGCACACACCCTTTGACAGGATATGATGTCGGTATACACAAATATGTTGTAGAATCCTGCATGTATATCCGCGGGGAATGGGAATAATTTAACTTCTTGAAACTCCCCAAACCGGATCCGGGTTTGTGACTAAGCCTCAGGCTCATTAGCATAACGCAACGTTAACGATTTCTGAAAATCGCAAATAAAATTAAAATAATGCGTTTGCTCTCAAGCTTAGCCTTTTCTTAACAACACTGTCATCTCAGATTTTCAAAATATGCTTTTAAACCATAGAAATTGACTAATTTGTGTAAGAGTATGCAAAGCTAGCATAGCATTTTGTGTAGCATGTAGCACGCAACATTTTCACAAAAGCCAGATAACCAAATAAATAAAATCATTTACCTTTGAAGAGCTTCTGATGTTTTCAATGAGGAGACTCCCAGCCACATACCAAATGCGCAGTGTTTCCTGAAAGCGTCTGTGTGTAGGAGAAATCGTTCCGTTTTCTACATTGCGCCTGGCTACCGAAACGAACCGAAAATGCAGTCACCTACAACGTGAAACTTTTTCCGGATTAACTACATAATATCGACCGAAACATGGCAAACGTTGTTTGGAATCAATCCTCAAGGTGTTTTTTCACATATCTCTTCATTGACATGCAGTTCGTGGAAGCTTGCTTCTCTCTGTGCCCCATGGAAAAATACTGGCAGGTGACTTTTGCGCACCAATTTCTGCGCAGGACACCGGGCGGACACGTGGTAAATGTGGTCTCTTATGGTCAATCTTCCAACGATCTGCCTACAAATACGTCACAATGCTGCAGACACCTTGTGGAAACGACAGAAAGGGCAGACTCATTCCTCTTGCGTTCACAGCCATATAAGGAGATCATGAAAGACAGAGCCTCAAAAATCCTTGTCATTTCCTGGATGCCAAGTCATCTTGGTTTTGCCTGAAGCTCACGTTAAAGGGCACGCACAGAGAAGATATTTGTATTTCTGGACACGTCAGAGTGTTTTCTTTCGAACAGTAGCAATTATATGCATAGTCGAGCATCTTTTTGTGACAAAATATCTTGTTTAAAACGGGAACGTTTTTCTTCCAAAAATGAAATAGCGCCAACATAAGTGTAAGAGGTTAACTTTCACATACGTCCATTTATTGGGACCCATCCCAACATGTAGGCTAAATTACCGCCGGTCTTTATCCCCCCGGCAGCATCTCCTGAGATTTGTACACGCTTATGTATAGGGTTGTACATCAGGAATATTTCCATACTGTTCTGCGATAGGCGTTCATTCAACTCGGAGACGATCCTGTCGACGGTTCTATAGAACCCTTTTTTAATTAACCTTAATAAGTTTTGCAGGTTCCGATGATTTTTTGCAATAAAAATCACGGTCCTTATCTTTGATTTTATTCCAGCTATGGGGGTATGTAATCTCGCTGAGACTGACTTCCTAGGCCTCTGATAACTCTATAGGCTTTGGAAAATTGGTTGTATAATTCGAACTCTGATTATTACGATATATATGTGCGGACGCATTACTGGGGAGAGTCAGGTAGAAGCCGCTGTGTTCCATTATGCACTCCGGTGTACACACGAATGATGATGTATTTTATCATGCATGGGGGTTTAAATTAACCCCCGATGCCTCCACCACATCCTGCTCAAATACCCAGCTGTTGAACTTTTGGGGCCAGTTTTTCCAGCGGACCAGCACCCATTTTTGACCCTTTTCTCTCTTTTGATCTAGAATCTCCTCCACATGAAACACTTTGTCTTTACCCAACTGTACCTTCTGTAATTCCTTCTCATAAAAATATCCCTCTATAAGTTCCCCGTCATAATCTTTTAATGTGTAGACCGGGGGTATGCGTGGCAGACATTCTGTATCCACTCATCCCTGTATCCTTGCACATATTTTTTTGTCGAAAACACCCCTCAACTTGGATATATGAACCAAGTCCCCCACAATGAATTTAAAATGTATTTTTTTCTTACGGTGAAGGGGGAGCAAACCATACATATTTTTAAAGACTTGAAAAGAGTTTTCAGAAGAGACCTCGGAGGATTTCATCCGTATAATCTTATGATAACTATTGTTATACCCAATTACTAAATCTGGAACTATATCGATATGTCTATGCATGTTGTGAGCTGTAAAATAGCGCCACATCCGCTCCTTCAGAGTTCTGTTAAAGCGATCAACAACTGAAGCTTTCAAATCCGAGCCTGTAGCAAAATGTACTACATTGTGCTTCTTCATAAGTTTCTGAAAAGTATTATTAAAAAATGATTTTCCGCCATCAGTCTGCACTTTTTTGGGGGCTTCTCCTTCCTTCAAGATAGAGTCAAAGGCCCGGGTCACCTCTGCACCACTCTTATTTTTTAAGACCCTGACAAAAGCTATTTTAGAGAAAATATCTATAACCGTTAGCATGTAGCGATTTCCATCATTTTTATCTGCAAGGGCCTGCATGTCACATAGATCAGCCTGAAATTGGGACAATGGATGGGTAGAAAAAACTCTATTTCTTGGAAATTGTTTTCTTACAGGTTTATGTAGAGTGTGCGCATCCTGCTCTGATAGCCACTCATTCACTTTAGCATCGCTTAAACGGCTACCTGTTTCTTCGGCTGAAGCTCGCTGTAAACGTTCCTTGCCCCCATAAGACCCAGGATTATAGGGATTATAATACATGTTTTTCAACATCTGCTCTGCCATCCTTCTTGCCTCTCTGAGGTACAATAACGTTAATGAGCCACTTTCAAATAACGACAACATTTCATTTTCATTTTTGGGATTTTTATTTTCAAGAAAACATTATGTATTACATATACAGACAATTCTGAATTCGTTGCAGGATACATGTCCCCGTTTTCTCAATGATCGCATCATGCAAAACCCTGTATATTTGGTTTAGATTAACAGGTTTGTTTCGCTGAATTTTTACAACACACACATCCGCTATAAAAGTATATAAACAACAAATATGATACATGTTATTATTAAATGGTGTTTCAAACAAATAAAGTAAAATCTTAGACAAGGTTGTTTCTAGTTCTTCAGAATCACCACCAAGCCGGGTTACCATTTGTGTCCATTGTAGACACTCGCCCGCATGTCGTACATGATTCATGATTTGTTCCATTTTCAACACACGCTCTACATTAGTCCCGTAATTGTGGGTTGTGTAGAACGATACATTGTTCACTTTATTTTCAATAATTTGATGCATAACATTTGTAAGTTCTCTCAAAATAATTTTTTATTTATTCTCTCTAACATCGTATACACGTAGTTACCCATTGCTTTACATCTAAATAACAAAAATGTCACTCGGTCTCTTGGGGTTTAATCAGCCAGAAAGTCATCACATCAGCCACAACAGACTCCCTGTATTTGTTATCGTCCACCAGGGTGTGTTGGATTTCTTTGAGTTTCTCGTGGATGTAGATTGCCTCCTTCAGTTCATGTAGGAATGCCTCGGTTACCCCTTAAACTCTGGGGATAGACGGCACAAGGCCCATAGACTCCAGGGCTCTGACCAGCGATGGTATAAACCTGTCGGACCAATGTCTTTTCACCAGCGCCTCAAAATTGTTGAAGAAGTAGTATCTTGGGGGGTCGTATAGGCATGGATGCCTGCGCTGGCTGGGGTGATTAATCTCACAACAGATGCATTTTTCTCGTATATATTCTCCAATCACCACATCTAAAAGCGTGGCTACAGAGGCCTTGATGGTGTCCACAAAAATAGTACTGACCACACCATCAAACACGTCCTCAGGCTGTCTACATGTAGGGGGTGTCGCGGGTCTTGCCAGGGGGGAGTAGAATGTTGGGCTGCAAGGCATACAGTCCTTAGGGTCGGGCCCCCATGATGTTTCGGAGTTCTAGTATGCAGTAGGAATATCCATGGTTAATGTGTAAGTGAAGAACTGTAGGTTTTAAGGACCCTCCATTTATTGTTGAACCAGCACTCGGGGTATCTTGGCATGGTTAACGCAGCCGCGTACTTAGTTTTCTCCGTGGGTTGACCCTTCTGACGATGTACCTTCTTGGTGCTCCTTTGAATCGTAATCCTCAGGATGTGTATATATTATGCACTTCTTTAGCCGAACAATGCTCTGGCGAAGGTTGGCTCTGTACAAACAGAGCGTCCAACTACTCCAACATTTTCATTTCCATAAAATCCCAACTTTTAAAAGGGATAAGCATGCGCAACCTAAAATCACCGACCAAACCGCCCTCCTGGATGTTGTGGTTGCGGATTTTTTCGGTGCTGATATAGAACTCCACGCAGCCACAGGGAAGTCCATTCTTTCTCTGTATTTTAACCCGGTGAAATAGCCTGTGAACAAGCTGTACCTCTTGGTGATACGTCTCAGTTCGGGACACAAAACCTGGCGAAAAACCGTCCAGTCTTCAACCCCATTGTCCACTCCTAATGTCTGGTCGGTATATTCTTCTCCTTCGGCTACCGTATAGAGTTTCACTCTACAGGCCAAGTAATCAAACAGATACCCCCAGTGCTGTCCATTAGACATCAGGACTTCATCTTTCAGCGCAGTTGCGTGCGGTATCTGGGTTCTATACACACTTAGAAACCGCTTTTTTGGAGCATCGTATATTGCGGCAGTATACTTTGCCCTTTCTCTATGTTTCAGCCGCGGTCCTGCTTCCGTTGTTACAGTCATCAGAGCTTTGCCACTGATCGCAAAATCCATGTTTAAAAATTGTGTTTACTGTTCTGGGTTCGCATGCCTTGTTCTGGACATTCCTGCTCCATCATCATCAACTGGGGGCATACATGTTCCGGGGTATACGCCATTGAAGCGACTCTTAGGGCCATCAGATCATTTAGTCCGCAGACCTGTTCTTCCAACGCATATCCAGGTAGACTTGAAGCACTCAGGGCCTGTTCAATTTGACACAGCGCGAGTCTTATTTTAAGCCATTCTCTCACCCTTAGCGCTGGAGAAAAACTCTCGGGTTCTGCCCTATAAAAGGGTTTGGACACGCTGTCTGTGAATATCTTAACCGTAGATTCCTCAGGTTGGAATATGTAAGACATATGTCCCTCACTTGTACACAAAAATCCTTTAAAACATTCTGGAGCCTCACGCAAAACATCCTCCAGGCTTTTGTCAATAGATTCATGACATGAGCTGCAGAGCACCCCGAGAATTGGCCTAGGAGACATATTTTTTATCTTTAATATTCGGGCCTTTATTTAAAAAATCGCAGGCCTTGTTCTGGATATTTATAATGCATATGCCACAGCCAATACCCCAGGACATTCCTGCTTCATCAGATAAAAACCATAAGGGCAAAAAAACTGGGGGTGGGGGACATACACATTCCAAAAGTTCAAACACTCAACCCCCCAGTTCAACCAGGCCCCTAGACATCAATCACCATGACTACTTCAAAGTATGCAATATAGATATAAAATAACACACACCCTCTAACACGTGACCACAGGAACAGGATGGCCTGGCCGGAGGCCCATATTTGGACATGTGTACGTCATCATGACACAGGGTCATAAATCAATTACTTTGACCCATGCCGTCTACATTATTCTCTCTAATGTCAACTGCTAACAGTTGGCAGCAGCATCTCTGTGTTAGTGACGACTGTTTAAAATTGTTTTGCAACTTCCAACAAGTGAAAACCCAAACGTACAAAAATAATTAATAATAATAATAATGAGCAAGCTATCATTCCCCCGCTAATAAGTGAATCCTCCCCCACGGAAAGTTTGATCGCTGACCTCAGCAGCGATGTCAACCCAAACTATGCCAAAGGGCAGAGAATGGTTAGATCACATTCTCAAAATAAACCATCAGCCGCAGGCCTTGTAAAGGTTCTCTCCAGTTTAGCCCTGAAGTATGGCCGCCAGCAGAGATTGACATCAGTCCAGTACCATCGCGCACAGCAGAAGCACAAGCAAGAAACGGTTGAGATGAAAGGACAGGTTGAGAGAACCAGGAAACAAATGACAAAAGCCTAAAAAGAAAATATACTGCAAGCCGAGGAACTGCGTTTAAGAACAGAACAATTAAAAAAACTTACGACGAAGAACGAGCAAAAAAATTTCTTAGACAGAAACAAAATCCGCTTCTACAGGAACAAAATTGTCTTCTACAGGAACGACTGAATTAACCCAAAAATAAATATGACAAATTCCACGCAAAATTAACACAATTTGCAAGGACATGAACTATCAAAATACCCTTGCGCACACTCAAAACCCTATCCAGGGCCTGCTCGATCAAGAAACAGGCTTTGACTAAAGACTCAGATACAAATATTGCGACACACAAGGTAAACCACATCGCAATAGCCAATTCGCCTTAAACTCGATCTGTTTTCACAATGAACACAAATAACACATCACGCCAACAATCAGTCCACTTTGTTGGGAATATGACCATAAAACGCAACTCCGAAAGGCGCTACCTAGAAACAGTCCTGGAGGACTGCTTAGCCCGTGATGTGCTAATTGATTCAAGCTCGACAATATTGCTCGTCTTTCAAACATTGTTCAATAATCTCAAACGGGCTGTGAACCCAGCTATACGTTGTTTAAAAATGGAACGATGCGACACTAAACTTTAAGGTTTCATTTAGACTACCTCACCTCTCACAATGCGACTCATGCTGAAACTGCACTTCAAAAACGTATCTCTTGTTCACCATGTGTATGTCACCAGCCTCGGAACTGAACATCTGCTACTCTGAGAAGACTTGATGGATCGTTTAATCCCACTGATGGATTGGAAAAACAATCAATCATGGTCACAAGTAACCATGCCGTCTCCACTGACCAAACTGTCTTCTCCTAACACTGGCTCCAACACAGTTATCCACAAGGAGTATCTTTCGACGGGACCCCTTGGGAAAAATCGTTTTGCTGCCTCTTGTTGCAAAATCTAACTCAAGAAGATATTACGATATCCCTGCATATACACCTGATAAATTATTATTTTCATGATTTCGAGCCAGCAGTCTCTGTGAGTGAGCAACTTCCCTCCTCCTTGGAGTCATGTGATATTGTAGCGAAGATGAACTTCTCTTGTCCTTCAGACACTTCCGCAAGCACCACGGCCATCTCAGGAAACAAAGTGTCAACGTTCAGAGTGGACACTGCTTCCAATGATACATTTTCCGCTTTGAGGGGGACAGAAATCCCTTACAACGAAATGAATGGTGTCAGTCCCGCCACTGACACTGTGACTCCAAGTGGTGAAACACTGTGCGATATCTCTGAAAGATATCCTTGTCTCAGATCGCAGGTACTGTAACGGTTGACTCACGTGGATGCTGTGGTGAATGGCAGGCCACGACAGCCACTGAGCACTTTGAAGCAAAAACACCGGGACTTTTAATTAAAAGGTTACAGCCACTACTAACAATGCTGCTGCTGATAACTTGTACAAAGGGACCATCTTTTTGTTTGTGCCTCAGACACCAACACCAACTGCTTGTGGGGGGAGTGTCCCGAGACACAATAGGGGGGAATACTAGCCCAGACCCATGATGAGCCTCGTCGAGACTACGTGCAATACTGTACAAGGCCTCCCACTCAGGAAACAAATCAAATTGTGGGGCTGGAAGGGGTTTGATGTATTGTGGAGAGTTTGTTAGAAGTTGGTATGGTTCTTTTTGATTTATTTTCTAATATAGGAATAGGTAGGAGGTTTTAGTTGCTCTTAATTTTTGCTTCTTCTTCCAACATGCAGACTCAAATCTCTGGCCACATGAATAAATGGAGTTAATGAAGGTATCACTTGTCACTTTAAATAACACAACTTTAATAATGTTTACATATCCATGTTTAGAATGCCAATATAGTGGGGAAAGTCCAAATAGATTGTGAACAATTCATAAAACACATACTCTATAATTTTCTAAATATTGTATCAAACTCTGAAAAGGCAAGGCAGACAGCTCAAAGTCGTCAAGGTAAGAAGGTTAATGGCCCTTTTCATTATTTGGACAGTTCCTCTTGCTCACTCTGCCCCCCTCTCTCCCCACTGGCCCCCCAACTTCACCCCTTCAGAACGGGCCCTTCAAATTCAGGCATAACAATATTTGCTATCATTCTTGAGTATTTGTGAGGATTAAAACCCCTAGAGCTGGGGTGAGAGGCTGAGGCTGACCGGGATTGGGTTGGGGCCGGGGTGGGAGAGTGCCAAGGCTGAGGAAAGGGCTATGGTGGGTTGGGGTGGTGGTATGTGGGAGCTGTTGGGATGGCCTGGGTCTAAACTCAGGGGATTAACGGGGTGACTTCTCCTCTGGAATGTTCCGCTGACAGCCAAGGCCCTCCCACCCACAGGTGCACGGCTGAGACGGGGGCGGGGGAGTTGGGGGTGGGGAAGGATGAAGGGGTGGGAGAGAGATGGTGAATGGCTAAAGGAAGAAAACAATCCCTCAATGACAAGTATATCATTAAACAATTTTGGGCCAAGACATAGCCCTGGGAAGTAGTTTGGGGGTGGGGGTCCGAGACCTTTTTTGTCAACAGGGGAATGTTTGTGCTACAGATGGCTATATTGGTCTGCTAACACAGGACTAATAAAGGCACAGTGCACTACTACTTTCCCCGGCTATGGGCAGAGACACTCAAGCGTTACAAAGCAAACAGAGAGGTTCAAATCTTTTAACCTGTGGGCCATCCATTTTATTGGGAGTTTAACACAAGTGACAAGAGGAGAATCCCTGTCCTGACTTGAAACAAAACAGAGAAACTATTTTAAACAATATGGATGATTTTAGGATATGTAGAGTAAATAGTTATCCCTGTCTTACAATGGCTTATATCATAGCCTGGGACTATAAGCATTATGACTTCCATATTAACAGTACAGTTAGGGCATGTTTATACTTCACTGTTTACTCTCTGAGCTCTCTCTCTGGGCCTAATCCAGAACCCAACCCCTTGGTCCCATGTATGTACACCTCTGTGGCATAGACAATTGAACATACTGTATGTGCTCAAGGTTGCCACCCACAATAGATTTATTAGTTTCAGTTTAATCTCTAGTGGTCTATTCAGTTTATACCATTCAGTTTATACCCAACATTGAAATGTTACAGATCAGTAAAAATCTACTCGCTCGATAGGTACCTCTACGTGTCAGCTAAACATTAGTTTGACCTCCAAGTTCAATTTTCCAACAGTTAACCAATGACTATGTCTTATTTTACCGCAATAGGAAAACAATAAGTACTGTCTCTCGACCAGTCTTTTTATCAGTGTTGTGTATGCAAAGCAGACATGGCAGCATGGGTAGTAACAGACACCAGAAGGTGAATACATTCGTCTTGTCAAGATGTATGTTTGGGTATGTACAAGAGCTTGCCTGTGCTTGTGGCGCAATGTCAAGCATTGCTTTGTAGAAATAGGAAACAAAATAGTATTTTTTATCCATTTACCATGTTTAGTCCTTATAGCTTAATATGCCAGACTACAGTCGTCAACATATTCAGTATCAGATTAAAACAAAGGAGCTGCTGTTCTGTTACAAATAAGAAAACCTTTCTTTTGAAGTGTCCTCGATTGGGTAACACTTATTTGGATAGTCCATCTGTAGGTGCTCTACAGTAACATGTCAACTGCATGTATGTTAACTTTCATCAAGAAAGTGTCTGTAGTCCATCTACAGATGATCTGTAGACTATGAGCAACATTTCAACAGAATGTCTTTAGCCTTTCAGTAGCATTTCAGGAGTATATCTAATAATTTTCAACAAGCTAGACAATAGATTCTCATCAAACCATTGCAGACTATCAGCAGCATTTTAAACAGCATACCTGAAGCCTGTCAGTATTATTTCAACACTTGCACAAATGCCAACCCGATCTATAGATGATCAACAAACAATCAGGAGACTATCAGCAGCATCTCAAATGCATATCAGTAACAATGCAACAGCATATTTGTTATCATTCTAGTAACTATCTGTCAATATGCTTTGGGACTATCCTCATGAAGTGAAACACAAGTTGAGCTTAGTTGATCTTCTTCCCATTCCAACATCTATCAACTAATGTTCAGTGCATTCACTAACACTCTAGTAACCCTCTGTAGATATGCATTAGGACTATCTAAATAAAGTGAAAAACTGTTTAATTATGTTCATGTAACAATCACTCAACACACATAGAACACTAGGAACACCTGATCTTTCCATGACATATACTGACAAAGTGAATCCAGGTGAAAGCTAAGATCCCTTATTGATGTCACTTGTAAAATCTACTTCAATCAAAGTAGATGGAGAGGAGGACACAGGTTAAATAAGGATTTTTAAGCCTTGAGACAATTGAGACATGGATTGTGTATGTGTGCCATTCAGAGGGTGAGTGTTTTTGTGTGTTTTTGAATGGGGTATAGTACTAGGTGCCAGGTGCACTGGTCATCCAGCCAACTTGACACAACTGTGGGAAGCATTGGAGTCAACATGAGTCAGCATCCCTGTGGAACCCTTTTGACACCTTGCAGAGTCCATGCCTTAACGAATTGAGGCTGTTCTGAGGGCAAAAGAGGGTGCAACTCAATTTTAGGAAGGTAAATCAAATAAAGTGAAAGACTGTTTAAGTTAATATGAAATAATCACTCAACACTTCCAAATGTGCAACTGTTGTTGGGATGACTGAAATTACCTTGGAGCATCTGGGGAAAGAAATCAAGAGGGAAAAACAAGCAATCACTATGTTTAACCCCTAGAGTGTAAGGGCCCGGGGCTAACATATCCTACCATTGAGGAAGTACAGTTCCCGCTCAGCCCAGTCAAAACTGTTCGCTGCTCTGGCCCCCCAATGGTGGAACAAACTCCCTCACGACGCCAGGACAGCGGAGTCAATCACCATCTTCCGGAGACACCTGAAACCCCACCTCTTCAAGGAATACCTAGGATAAGATAAGTAATCCTTCTCACCACCCCCCCCCCCCCCTTAATGATTTAGATGCACTATTGTAAAGTGGCTGTTCCACTGGATGTCAGAAGGTGAATTCACCAATTTGTAAGTCGCTCTGGATAAGAGCGTCTGCTAAATGACTTAAATGTAAATGTAAATGTATATGGAATTGTTTTATGATGGTCATCCAACAGATCATTTAGCTTCTCGATTTAGAATTTTTGGACCCCTGTAGGTATAAATATAACAATTATTTGATGAAACATTGAATTTGCCCTTATTGCTATTAGTCCATATAAACTCCCAAGAGGGTCAATCTGACCATTTTCAATTTTGCTATATCAATAACTTCAATAACTAACCTTGAACTCACTTGTTTTAACTTTTCATAAATATATGTATTTTACACTCTAGCAGCACTTTCAGACAAATATGATGGCGCCGGAGAAGATGGCAGACGTTTTACGTGCCCCCAGCCAGCCGATTGTGTTTTGTTCGTTTATTTGGGTTGTTTGTAACTTATTTTGTACATAATGTTGCCACTACCGTCTCTCATGCACTGCTGCTCTTCAATTACTTGTTACTTGAATTTCTTACTCTTATCAGTATTTTTTTGACACTGCGTTGTTGGTTAGGGGCTCGTAAGTAAGCATTTCAATGTAATGTTATACCTTTTGTATTCAGTGCATGTGACTATTAACATTTGATTCGATTTAAAATATCACTAAAGACAAAAACTTTGAGCATTTCATCCTCAAAGTGTCAAAATTACCGTATGCATACCTAACAGTAGAATAGCCAGGAGTCGAGAAGTACCAATAACCACCAGTCTAATAAATCAATTTAACTGCATAGAAAAGCATGGCCTCATTGGACCCCCCTTCATGCAATATCATTTTGTTGTGTTTATGAAGGCGTTGGGGAACATTATAATACAAAATGTAAATATTTGAAAGAACTTAACGCTTTTATTTGTTTATGTTACTAAACTCAGCAAAAAAAGAAATGTCCCTTTTTCACAACCCTGTCTTTCAAAGATAATTCGTAAAAATCCAAATAACTTCACGGGTTTAAACACTGTTTCCTGTTAAGCGGAGCGACACAGGGGAATGCAAGACCAGACTCAGATGAATAAACATGGAAGAATGAACCAAGATATTTCTTGTTACACAGGGAGATATGGAGTGCAGATCTAGGGAAGATCAGATGAGTTGCATAAAAAACAGATATGGAGACTGAGGTTGGATTTAGCTGAGTAGAACAGGGTAAACAGGTCCTGAGGGGAATCCAAGGTAATGGTAGTGAGAAAAATACAGAGCAAGGTAGTTGGGTGGTGAGATGTGGAACAGGAGACAGGAGCCAGAGACAGAGCGGTAACTGCAATGAGAGGATAAACATTGTCAGGCAGGGAAACAGGATCTTGAATAATCATAAATGGAAAGAATCATGAACTGACTGAGCAGAGATTACAATCTGGCAGAGTGGAAGTGGCAGGACTGAGTATTTGTAGAGGTCTTGATTATGGAACAAGTTGCAGCTGGTAGGGATCTGCTCCTGACTTCAGCATGCCTGTCTCCAACCACACAATCACACAGAGAGGGAGAGAGAGTGTACAGGGGGAGTAACTGCAGGTCAAGAAGACATCGGATGAACACCAGCAAGCGTAGCAGAAGCAGATGTGACAGTTTTCCATGCTTGAAGCATAAACAATTAATGAACATGCACCTGTGGAACGGTCGTCAAGATACTAACAGTTTACAGACGGTAGGCAATTAAGTTCACAGTTTGGACACCAAAGAGAAAACTTAGGACACCAAAGAGGCCTTTCTCTGAAAAACACTAAAAGAAAGATTCCCAGGATCTCTGCTCATCTGCGTGAACGTGCCTTAGGCATGCTGCAAAGAGGCATGAGTACTGCAGTGGCCAGGGCAATAAATTGTCCATTGTCCATACTGTGAGACGCCTAAGACAGCACTCCAGGAAGAGAGGACCGACAGCTGGTCGTTCTCGGAGTGGCAGACACGTGTAACAACACCTGCACAGGATCGGTACATCCGAACATCACACCTGCAGGACAGGTACAGGATGGCAACAACAACTGCCCGAGTTACACCAGGAACGCATAATCCCTCCATCAGTGCTCAGACATTCCGCAATAGGCTGAGAGAGGCTGGACTGAGGGCTTGTAGGCCTGTTGTAAGGCAGGTCCTCACCAGACATCACCGGCAACAACGTCGCTTATGGGCACAGACCCACCATTGCTGGACAAGACAGGACTGCCAAAAAAGTGCTCTTCACTGACGAGTCACGGTTTTGCCTCAAGGCTGATGGTCGGATTCGCATTTATCGTCGAAGCGTTACACCGAGGCCTGTACTCTGGAGCGGGATCGATTTGGAGGTAGAGGGTCCGTCATGGTCTGGGGCGGTGTGTCACAGCATCATCGGACTGAGCTTGTTGTAATTGCAGGCAATCTCAACGCTGTGCATTACAGGGATGACATTCTCCTCCCTCATGTGGCACCCTTCCTGCAGGCTCATCCTGACATGACCCTCCAGCATGACAATGCCACCAGCCATACTGCTCATTCTGTGTGTGATTTCCTGCAGGAAGACAGGAATGTCAGTGTTCTGCCATGGCCAGTGAAGAGCCCGGATCTCAATCCCATTGAGCACATCTGGAACCTGTTGGATTGGAGGGTGAGGGCTAAGGCCATTCACCCCAGAAATGTCCGGGAGCTTGCAGGTGCCTCGGTGGAAGAGTGTTGGAACATCTCACAGCAAGAACTGGCGAATGTGGTGCAGTTCATGAGGAGGAGATGCACTGCAGTTCTTAATGCAGCTGGTGGCCACACCAGATACTGACTGTTACTTTTGATTTTGACCCACCCCCCCTTTGTTCAGGGACACATTATTCAATATTCTGTTAGTCACATATCTGTGGAACTTGTTCAGTTTATGTCTTAGTTGTTGAATCTTGTTTTGTTCATACAAATATTTACACTTTTTCTGAAAATAAACGCAGTTGACAGTTTTTTTTGCTGAGTTTTTATAAGCTTTATGTAAAAAATAAAAAAAATAAAGTGTAAAATCTATTTTGTGGGCCTTTGTTACAACTATGAAACAAAAAGCATGCGCAACAAAACCCAGTAAAACCTAATTGGCATTATAATGAATATAAGTGTCGAAATGACAGCGGTCAAAAATTCTCTATTACTGTCAGTTACTGGAAACATTATTTGTGGCCTCGGTTGTGCTTACAAAAGTTGGATCTCATGCTGTTATCCCTTGTCCTAACAGTCACAACAAATCCTTTTCACTTTCACTTGAATGCAACACTTCCCACAAACAAGTCACGGGAGCTGTGCTCAATTTGGCTTGCGTGGAATCTCTACTGCTGCCTTGGTCCTAATTTGTCTCTCACATAGCCTGTGTGCCGGAATCATTATGAAGTCTCTCCTGCTCATTGTGTTGTTCATGCACTGCATAAACAACATGTGTGTGTTGATAGCAGCCAAGTCAAGCAGGTTGTAGAACACAGGAACAGGCCTAGATGTATTTTTATTTTGAATCCCAGGCCCCCGTCCCCGCAGGAGGCCTTTTGCTTTTTGTTAGGCTGTCATTGAAAATAAGAATTTGTTCTTAACTGACTTGCCTAGTTAAATAAATGTTAAACAAATACATTAAAATGTTTTAAGTGTTCTTGTCACGAATATTACCAAAGGTGACTCCCCTTCTTGTTCAGGTGGCGCTCGGCGGTCATCGTCGCCGGTCTACTAGCTATCACCGATCCGTTGTTCTGTGTTCCATTGGTTTTGTCTGATTGGTATCACCTGTTTCTTGTTTGGTTGTTAGGGTGGGGTTATATATAGTTTGTTCAGCCCGCTTCTGTTTCGTGCGGGCTTTTTCATCTGTTCTGTGTTTGAGTGTATTTTTGTTTGTATTTTGGGTTTCGCGCTGTCCGTTATTATTTCTGATAATTTGTTTTCCTACTTTTGTTCATGTTATTTTTCCTGGACAGTAAAGCGTGTTTTTTCCCACATCTATTGCTCTCTGCGCCTGACTCCACACCTCCTCACTCATTTGTCGTAACAGAAGCCCGCACCACGATATGGAGTCAGCAGGAGCAGCGACCACTCCTCTTCCCACTATGGAGCAGCGACCACTCCTCTTCCCACTTCATCACACGTCCATCCTCCATCGCCTAGGATCAGCGATGGATCAAATGATGGAGAGGATGGATCGTTGGGAGAGGAATGGTCTCCCTACTACCCCACCGACCCTCCCACCAGCAACTCTACCATCTCCCCCATCTGGATCCAGTTCCAGCGCTCTGCGCATTACGCCTCCGAGGGAGTACGATGGAGCAGCGACGGGGTGCCAGGGATTCCTGCTTCAACTAGACCTCGACCTGGCCACCATTCGGCCGGCTCCCTCGGACGAGGAGAGAGTGTGGGTCCTCATCACATGCCTTACGGGTAGAGCCCTGGAGTGGGCTAATGCGGTCTGGAACGGGCCCGACTCAGTGAAGGACAATTACCCGGAGTTCACCCGCCGTTTCAGGTCCGTGTTCGATCACCCTCCAGAAGGTCGAGCGGCGGGTGAGAGATTGTTCCATCTCAGACAGGGGACGAGGAGTGCGCAGGACTTCCCGCTGGAGTTCCGGACCTTGGCCGCCGGAGCAGGGTGGAACAACAGGGCCCTGATAGACCATTACAGGTGTAGCCTGAGAGAGGACGTCCGCAGGGAGCTGGCCTGTCGGGACACTACACTTAGCCTGGATGGACTGATAGACCTGTCGATCCGGTTGGACCATCTGCTAGCTGCTCGCGGACGTTCTGAAAGGGTCCTGTCAGTTCTACCTCCTGACCCTCTTGCTCCTATCCCGATGGAGCAAGGAGGGACCGCGTCTAGGGAGATCGGAGGAGGAAGCTCCTCCGGTACCAGTTGTGGCCGGAGAGGGCACACGTCTGGTCGATGCTGGAGGAATTAATCTGGGAATCGAGAAGGCAGGCAGAACACTCCTCGGTGACCCCAGGTGAGTAAGCACCACACTCTCCCAGAGTTTCCTGTTGGTCACATGTTCTTATTAATTTGTTTCCTTAATTATTCTCCTTCTCTCCAGCATAAGGCACTGGTAGATTCAGGCGCAGCTGGAAACTTTATAGATCGCGGACTCGCTCAGAGGTTGAGGATTCCGTAAGTAAAAGTAGACCCCCCTTTTCCTGTGCACTCTTTAGATAGTCGACCATTAGGGTCAGGGCTGGTGAGGAAAGCCACAATTTCGTTGGAGATGATTACGCAGGGGAATCACAAGGAGCGAATTAGTTTGTTCTTTATCGATTCACATGCATTTCCAGTGGTGCTGGGGATTCCCTGGCTAGCTATTCATAATCCTACGATTTCGTGGAAACAGGGAACTCTCCAGGGGTGGTCTGATGAGTGTTCAGGCAGGTGTGTAGGGGTTTCCATCGGTGCGACAACGGTGGAGAGTCCAGACCAGGTTTCCACCGTGCGCATTCCAGCTGAGTATGACGATTTGGCTATCGCTTTCAGTAAAAAGAAGGCGACCCAATTACCACCCCATAGGCAGGGGGATTGCGTGATAAACCTCCAGGGTAACGCCGCACTCCCCAGGAGTCATGTGTATCCTTTGTCCCAGGAGGAGACGGTGGCCCTCCATGTCACCTGTCTCTTCGAGTTTCTTTTTTGTGAAGAAAAAAGATGGTGGTTTGCGTCCGTGTATTGATTATAGAGGTCTAAATTCCATCACGGTGGGTTTTAGTTACCCACTACCTCTCATTGCTACGGCAATGGAATCATTTCACGGAGCGCAGTTCTTCACTAAACTGGATCTCAGGAGTGCTTATAATCTGTTGCGTATTCGGGATGGAGATGAGTGGAAAACTGCATTTAGCACTACTTCTGGCCATTATGAGTACCTTGTCATGTCATACGGTTTAAAGAATGCTCCAGCTATATTTCAATCCTTCGTGGATGAGATTCTCAGAGACCTGCACGGACAGGGTGTAGTGGTGTATATTGACGATATTTTGATCTACTCCGCTACACGCACTGCGCATGTATCTCTGGTGCGCAAGGTTCTTAGACGACTGCTGGAGCATGACCTGTATGTGAGGCGGAGAAATGTGAGTTTTCCAAACGATCAGTTTCCTTCCTGGGTTATCGCATTTCCACCTCTGGGTTGGTAATGGAGGGTGACCGCGTAAATGCCATCAATCCTACTCCCATCATTCCGGCAGCTAAGCTGGTGGCACCAGTAGTATGGGATGTGGACGCGGACATCGAGCGGGCGCTAAGGGAGGAACCTGCGCCTCCACAGTGTCCGGAGGGTCGTAGGTACTTGCCGCTTGCTGTTCGTGATCAATTGATTCAATGTGCTCATTGTCTACCCTCGTCGGGTCACCCAGGTATTTTTAGGACAGTGCGAGGTCTTCAGAGGAAGTACTGGTGGCCCACTTTGAGGAGGGATGTGCGATTCTATGTCTCCTCCTGTTCGGTGTGCGCCCAGAGTAAGGCTCCTAGACACCTGCCACGAGTTAAATTACAACCTCTTCCCGTTCAACAACGGCCGTGGACCCATCTATCGGTGGATTTTCTTACTAACCTTCCCCCCTCTCAGGGTAACACAACGATCCTGGTCGTTGTGGATTGGTTCTCTAAGTCCTGTCGTTTTATCCCATTGCCCGGTCTCCCTACGGCCCTACAGACTGCGGAAGCTCTTTTCACCCATGTCTTCCAGCATTTCGGGGTGCCCGAGGATATAGTTTCTGATCGGGGCCCCCAGTTTATCTCTCCATTACGCCAAGAGAGTGTAAGGCAGAAGAAGAGCGCTGACCGTCACCGCAGTGAGGCCCCCGTGTTTGCACCTGGGGACAGGGTCTGGCTCTCGACCCGAAACCTGCCCCTCCGCTTGCCCTGCCGGAAGCTGGGTCCGCAGTGTATAGGGCCATTTAAAGTCCTGAGGAGAATAAACGAGGTTTGTTATCGATTATTACTTCCTTCGTATTATCGTATTAAACTCTCGTTTCAATGTGTCTCTTCTCAGGCCGGTGGTAGCTGGTCCCATGCAGGAAGGTGAGGTTCCGGAGGTTCCTCCGCCCCCTCTGGACATCGAGGGGTCCCCGGCGTACACGATACGAGCTATTCTGGACTCGAGACGCCGGTTGAGGGGCTTGCAGTACCTCATTGACTGGGAGGGGTACGGTCCGGAGGAGAGGTGCTGGGTTCCGGTGAGGGATATTCTAGATCCATCTATGTTGAGAGAGTTTCATCGCCTCCGTCCGGATCGCCCGGCGCCTCGGCCCCCGGGTCGTCCCTGAGGCCAGCGTCGGCGCTGCGGGAGCTGTGCGTCAGGGGGGGGTACTGTCACGAATATTACCGAAGGTGACTCCCCTTCTTGTTCGGGTGGCGCTCGGTGGTCGTCGTCGCCGGTCTACTAGCTATCACCGATCCGTTGTTCTGTGTTCCTTTGGTTTTGTCTGATTGGTATCACCTGTTTCTTGTTTGGTTGTTAGGGTGGGGTTATATATAGTTTGTTCAGCCCGCTTCTGTTTCGTGCGGGCTTGTTCGTCTGTTCTGTGTTTGAGTGTATGTTTGTTTGTATTTTGGGTTTCGCGCTGTCCGTTATTATTTCTGATCATTTGTTTTCCTACTTTTGTTCATGTTATTTTTCCTGGACATTAAAGCGTGTTTTTTCCCACATCTTTTGCTCTCTGCGCCTGACTCCACACCTCCTCACTCATTTGTCGTAACAGGTCTGTATTAAAGAGTAATTACATGTGTAATTACACTAACAATCATTGTAGTTAACTGTAGTAACTCATTGTTACACTGTAATAACAAAATGTAACTGCCAATAATTGCAGTCTATAATCACAGATGTGTAACAACGAATGCTTGTTACCATGCTTGTTACAAATGGGCAAATTTCCACAAAATTCAAAAATGTTGTTTAATTTCTTCTCAGCTGCATCCAATTTAATAATAATTATCACAAGGTTGTAATCTCTTGTGGACAGATGCACTGGGTGAATGCACACCTCAAAATGTCCACTCATTGTTGTTGCTAGCACCTGGTTGAGTTTTTGTAAACTCAACCAAGTTAACCTATCTTGGTCAACATCACTGACTGGGATCTACCATACGGTGTCATCCTCAAGTGCGTGTTATCCTCAAGAGGGAGGACCACAGAGTACATCTAAAATCTGCATAAGTACAAAGTAATTGCGAGGTGTTACAAAGGATTTAAGCTAGCTAAAATGAAGTGTATCTTGAGGTGTACATTCTTGTAATTACCGTGTACTTATATAGTACATTACCCATCCTGTCAACTTGGCCCTAATTGCAAAGTTTCTAAAAGCACCATCCAAGTGAGAAAATAAACACACTCGTACACCACAGAGGACATGTAATATCTGCATACGTACATAGTAATTACTAGGTGTTACACAGGATTTAGCGAATTAAAATGAATTGAATCTTGAGGGGTAATTATTATGTACCATCAAAGTACAATGACAATTTGATCTACTACTTCTGAAAGTATCATCCCAGTGTGAAAATGACCTCACTAATACACCACATAGTACATATCTATAAGTACAAGGTCATCGGTAGTTGTAACACAGGAATTATCTGTTTGTATTTCTATATAATTACTTAATACTCATTACACAACGTGAAAATACACACAAACAAAAGTTAGTTAACTTTATTGCAACATTTCTAAAAACCTGTTTTTGCTTTTTAATTATGGGGTATGGTGTGTAGATTGAGGAAAAAAGGGGGGAAAACAATTTAATCAAATCAAATCAATTTTCTTTATGAAGCCCTTCTTACATCAGCTGATGTCACAAAGTTCTGTACAGAAACCCAGTCTAAAACCCCAAACACCAAACAATGCAGGTGTAGAAGCACGGTGGCTAGGAAAAAGTCCCTAGAAAGGCAAGAACCTAGGAAGAAACCTAGAGAGTAACCAGGCTATGAGGGGTGGCCAGTCCTCTTCTGGCTGTGCTGGGTGGAGATTATAACAGAACATGGCCAAGATGTTCAAATGTTCATAGACGACCAGCAGGATCACATAATAATAATGATAATCACAGTGGTTGTCAAAGGTGCAACAGGAGTAAATGTCAGTTGGCTTTTCATAGCCGATCATTCAGAGTATCTTTATCGCTCCTGCTGTCTTGAAAACAGCAGGTCTGGGACAGGTAGCATGTCTGGTGAACAGGTCAGGTTTCCGTAGCCGCATGCAGAATAGTTGAAACTGGAGCAGCAGCATGGCCTGGTGGACTGGGGACAGCAAGGAGTCATCAGGCCAGTCATGAGGCATGGTCCTAGGGCTCAGGTCCTCAGAGAGAAAGAAAGAAAGAAAGAAAGAAAGAAAGAAAGAAAGAATGAAAGAGAAAGAAGGAAAGAAAGAGAGAATTAGAGAGAGCATACTTAAAGCATACTTGAAGGGCTCAGGTCCTCCAAGAGAGAGAAAGAATCAGAAGAACGTGAGAAAAAGGGAGAAAGACAGAGAGCACACTTAAATTCACACAAGACACCAGATAAGACAGGAAAAATACTCCAGATATAACAGACTAACCCTAGCCCCCGACACAAACTATTGCAGCATAAATACTGGAGGCTGAGACAGGAGGGGTCGGGAGACACTGTGGCCCCATCTGACTATACCCGCGGACAGGGCCAAACAGGCAAGATATAACCCCACCCACTTTGCCAAAGCACATCCCCCACACCACTAGAGGGATATCTTCAACCACCAACTTACCATCCTGAGATAAGGCTGAGTATAGCCCACAAAGATCTTCGCCACGGCACAACCCAAGGGAGGGCACCAACCCGGACTGGAAGATCACGTCAGTGACTCAACGCACCCAGGTGACGCACCCCTCCAAGGGACAGCATGGAAGAGCACCAGTAAGCCAGTGAATCAGCCCCTGTAATAGAGTTTGAGGCAGAGAACACCAGTGGAGATAGAGGAACCAGCCAGGCAGAGACAGCAATGGCGGTTCGTTGCTCCAGTGCCTTTCTGTTCACCTTCACACTCCTGGGCCAGACTACACTCAATCATGGGACCTACTGAAGAGATGATTCTTCAATAAAGACCTAAGGGTTGAGACCGAGTCTACGTCTCTCACATGTGTAGGCAGACCATTCCATAAAAGCGGAGCTCTATAGGAGAAAGCCCTGCCTCCAGCTGTTAGCTTAGAAATTCTAGGGACAGTAAGGAGGCCTGCGTCTTGTGACCGTAGCGTATGTGTAGGTATGTACGGCAGGACTAAATCGGAAAGATAGGTAGGAGCAAGCCCATGTCATGCTTTGTAGGTTAGCAGTAAAAACCTTAAAATCAGCCCTTGCCTTAACAGGAAGCCAGTGTAGAGAGGCTAGCACTGGAGTAATATGATCACACTTTTTGGTTCTAGTCAAGATTCTAGCAGCCGTGTTTAGCACTAACTGAAGTTTATTTAGTGCTTTATCCGGGAAGCCGGAAAGTAGAGCATTAGTGTAGTCTAATCTGGAAGTCACAAAAGCATGGACTAATTTTTCTGCATCATATTTGGACAGAAAGTTTCTGATTTTTGCAATGTTACGTAGATGGAAAAAAGCTGTCCTTGAAACATTGATATGTTCATCAAAAGAGAGATCAGGGTCCAGCCGAGGGTCCGGCTGAGGTCCTTCACAGTTTAATTTGAGACGACTGTACAACCATCAAGATTAATTGTCAGATTCAACAGAAGATCTCGTTGTTTCTTGGGACCTAGAACAAGCATCTCTGTTTTTCCCGAGTTTATAATAATTTGCAGCCATCCACTTCCTTATATCTGAAAAGTGGTTTCATCGATATGTACAGCTGTGTGTCATCCGCATAGCAGTAAAAGTTAACATTATGTTTCCGAATGACATCACCAAGAGGTAAAATATATAGTGAAAACAATAGTGGTCCTAAAACGGAACCTCGAAGAACACAGAAATTTACAGTTGATTTGTCAGAGGACAAACCATCCACAGAGACAATGTAACGAACTTCTTCTTCGTCTGATGTTGAGTAGGAAGGATCAGACCAAAATGCAGGTGGTACGTGTCCATGTTAAATCAGAACACGAGAAAATAAAAAATAACAAAGTGCAGGAAAGAATTGAAAATCGAAAAGGTTCTGTATGGTGAAAACACAGACACAGAAAACAACTACCCACAAACACAGGCTACCTAAGTATGGTTCTCAATTAGAGACAACGATTGACAGCTGCCTCTGATTGGGAACCATACCAGGCCGAACACATAGAACTATAACACACAGAACAATCATAGAATGCCCACCTCAACTCACACCCTGACCAAACTAAAATAGATACATAAAAAAGGAACTAAGGTCAGGACTTGACAGACAAACTGATATCTTTCCGACAGATAAGATCTAAACCAGGCCAGAACTTGTCTTTGTAGACCAATTTCCAATCCCTCCAAAAGAATGTGGTGATCGATGGTATCAAAAGCAGCACTAAGGTCTAGGAGCACGAGAACAGATGCAGAGCCTCGGTCTGATGCCATTAAAATGTCCTTTACCACCTTCACAAGTGCAGTCTCGGTGCTATTTTCTGGGTCACGGTTTGGCTTTTTCAAGAGAGGCTTTATTACTGCCACTTTTAGTGAGTTTGGTACTCATCTGGTGGATAGAGAGCCGTTTATTATGTTCAACATAGGAGGTTCAAGCACAGGAAGCAGCTCTTTCAGTAGTTTAGTTGGAATAGGGTCCAGTATTCAGCTTGAAGGTTTAGTGGCCATGATTATTTTCATCAATGTGTCAAGAGATATATTACTAACAAACTTGAGTGTCTCCCTTGATCCTAGGTCCTGGCAGAGTTGTGCAGACTCAGGAAAACTGAATTTTGGTGGAATACGCAAATTTAAAGAGGAGTCTGTAATTTGCTTTCTAATGATCATCATCTTTTTCTCAAAGAAGTTCATGAATTTATCATGCTGAAGTGAAAGCCATCCTCTGTTGGGGACTGCTGCTTTTTAGTTAGCTTTGTGACAGTATCAAAAATACATTTTGTATTGTTTTATTTTCCTCAATTAAGTTGGGAAAATAGGATGATCGAGCATCAGTGAGGGCTCTTCAATACAGCACAGTACTGTCTTTCCAAGCTAGTTGGAAGACTTCCAGTTTGGTGTGGCTCCATTTCCTTTCCAATTTTCTGGAAGCTTGCTTCAGAGCGCGGGTATTTTCTGTATACCAGAGAGCTAGTGTCTTATGACAAATGTTTTTGGTTTTTAGGGGTGTGACTGCATCTAGGGTATTGCGCAAGGTTAAATTGAGTTCCTCAGTTAGGTTGTTAACTGATTTTTGTACTCTCACGTCATTGGGTAGGCGGAAGGAGTCTGGAAGGGCATCTAGGAATCTTTGGGTTGTCCGAGAATATATAGCACGACTTTTGATGATCCTTGGTTGAGGTCTGAGCAGATTATTTGTTGCGATTGCAAATGTAATAAAATAGTGGTCTGATAGTCCAAGATTAGGAGGAAAAACATTAAGATCCACAACATTTAATCCACGGGACAAAACTACTTTTCCATGTGAATATATAAGCCAAAAATGTGAATATTATCTCCCATGACTACAAGGTCCGATTGGAATTCAGGGAACATGAGGAATGCTGTATATGGCCCCCAAGGAGGTCTGTAAAACAGTAGCTTTATAAAGTGTTGGAGTAGGCTGTATAGATTTCATGACTGGAAGCTCAAAAGACAAAAAATATTATTCATTATCATAAATGTTAGCGACATCTCTGCCTTTCCGGGATGCGAGGGGGATATGATCACTAGTGTAACCAAGAGGTGGGGCCTCATTTAACATAGTAAATTCATCAGGCTTAAGCAATGTTTCAGTCAGGCCAATCACATCAAGATTATGATCAGTGATTAGTTCATTGACTATAACTGCCTTGGAAGTGAGTGTTCTAACATTAGGTAGCCCTATTTTGAGAGATGTGAGGTATCACAATTCCTTTCAATAATGGCAGGAATGGAGGAGGTCTTTATTCCAGTGAGATTGCTAAGGCAAACACCGCCATGTTTAGTTTTGCCCAACCTAGGTCGAGGCACAGACACAGTCTCAATGGGGATAGCTGAGCTGACTACACTGACTGTGCTAGTGGCAGACTCCACTAAGCTGACAGGCTAACAGCCTGCTGCCTGGCCTGCACCCTATCTCATTGTGGGGCTAGGGGAGTTCGAGCCCTGTCTATGTTCATAGATAAGATGAGAGCACCCCTCCAGCTAGGATGCAGTCCGTCACTCCTCAACAGGCCAGGCTTGGTCCTGTTTGTGGGTGTTCCAGAAAGAGGGCCAATTATCTACAAATTCTATCGATTGGGAGGGGCAGAACACAGTTTTCAACCAGCAATTGAGTTGTGAGACTCTGCTGTAGAGCTCATCACTCCCCCTAACTGGGAAGGGGCCAGAGACAATTACTCGATGCTGACACATCTTTCTAGATTTACACTCTGAAGCTATGTTGCGCTTGGTGACCTCTGACTGTTTCATCCTGACATCCTAATCCATTTTAGAATAAGACTGTAACGAAACAAAATGTGGAAAATGTCTGAATACTTTCTGAACGCACTTGATCTACATAGGTCCTGACTGAACCAATAGTGCAACCGTTGCAGAGAATATCGTCATCGAGTTTCATCTGGAAACGGCAACATGGTGTATAATAACATTTGCGAATACATTTCAAATAAATAAATAAAAATATGATGAGAAATCATTGTTCCATATCACCTTCCAGTTCAACTGTTCTCCAAAACCTAGTTTCAACTGGAAGTGACCTCAGGTGCACTCTTGTCAGTCGAGTTACGTTTGGAGAGGAGACAAGGCCAACAGATGTGGGAGTATTCAAAAGAGTCTTAACCAGTGGATGGGTGGCAATAAGGGAATCCCAGTGTAGGATTTAAGGTCATATGTACATGTAGGTAGGTGTAAAGTAACTATGAATAGATAATAAACAGCGAATAGCAGCAGGGCTTGGCTTAAAAAGCGTATGACCTTTTTCTTCGCAACCTTTGTATCAGATTCTACAGACAAAGCTTGTGTGCTTGTTTCATGATCAAGCGGGCCCTGGAAAGGGTCTCGAGTGAGAGCGGGAGAGATTTGAATTTTGAAACCTGTTGTGCCTATTGGTTCCCAAGCGGGAACTACACCAAAAATATTCTTAGAAATATTTAACCTCCACACATTAACAAGTCCAATACCTCAAATGAAAGATAAACACCTTGTTCATCTACCCAGCGTGTCAGATTTTTAAAATGTTTTACGGCGAAAACATAGCACATATTTATGTTAAACCACCACAAAGACACAGACAATATGCAGCCATTTTATCAAACAAAAGATACAATCAATCTTTTGAAAATCTTCATCAGATGACAGTAATATGACATGTTACACAGTACATTTATGTTTTGTTCGATAATATGCATTTTATATCCATAAATCTTGGTTTACATTGACGCCATGTTCAGAAAATTCTCCAAAATGTCCGGGAAATTACAGAAAGCTACGCCAGATAACGCCAAATAACAGAAATACTCATCATAAACTTTGACTAAAGATACATGTTCTACATATAGTTAGAAAGATACACTGGTTCTTAATGCAACCGCTGTGGCACATTTTTTTTAACGTTACAGAATTAGTTTACTATGCAATAATCTGAGACGGCGCTCAGACGTAACAATATTTCTCCGCTATGTTGGAGTCAACAGAAATACAAAATTACAACATAAATATTCCCTTACCTTTGATGGTCTTTGATCAGAATGTAGTGGAAGGAGTCATACTTACACAATACATTGTTTTGTTTCATAATGTTCAATTCTAGTGTCCATGTAGTAGCATCTGCTAAAACTTTCAGCTCAAATGCCCAAAAAATGACTTCTGGTCCAGAATAATTGCGCATCAAAACTTCAAAATTACATATTACAGGTCGACGAAACTGGTCAAACTAAGTGCAGAATCAATCTTCAGGATGTTATAAACATACAAAACGAATGGCATTCCAACCGGACAATCCTAGCTCCTCTCGTGCTGATTGGAAAAGAGGGAACACCCCAAACGCATACGCGCTTTGAAGCATGTGAATCTTATGGGACACTGTAGTAAATTACTTCCCATTAGGTCACAGCATATGCACAATTGCACTTTCTACTGAATGAGGACATCTAGTGGAAGACATAGGAAGTGTTTCCAGATCCATAACTTGTTGGGAAGGGAGGGGGCGATGCCCCAACTTTCAGGATTCCAAAACTAGTTTGGAAGATTGCCTGCCCTGTGAGTTCTGTTATACTCACAGACAGAATTCAAACGGTTTTAGAAGCTTCAGAGTGTTTTCTATCCAATAATAATAATAATATGCATATATTAGCAATTTAGGACAGATTTCTATGCAGTTCACTATGGGCTCGCAATTCATCCAAAGGGGAAATACCGCCCCCTATCCTTACAAAGTTTTAACATCCTTGCTATGGGTGTTAATTCCTGCGGACCTGGTGTCCGGTAAATTCCCCGTCTAGTCCTTGTGACTTATCTTTTCCCCTTTTCCCAAATGTTTCTCGCTTTAGTTCATCACGCAGTGGAACTTCTGGAGAACATTGGTCTATGTTTTGATCATCCTTCAACCCTTTGTTACCCTTGTGCTCTGACACTTTGTGTGGGTTGGGTGCAGGAACGTAGTGAACAGGTCGAACGTAGCGGTAGTCGTTTTGATGGCGAAGTACCTTACAGTTATTTCGACGGCGGAGGTTATTAGAATCATGATTTCGTGGTAGAAACTGTTGTTGTGCATCATCTCTTAACTTGTTATGGCTGCAATCCCACTATTGGGATAAGTGTCATCAACAACCGCTGAATAGCATAGCGCTACATTAAATAAATATTACTACAAATATTTATATTTATGAAATCACAAGTGCAATATAGGAAAACACAGTTTAGCCTTTTGTTAATCCACCTGTCGTGTCAGATTTTGAAAATATGCTTTGCAGCGAAAGCAATCCAAGCGTTTGTGTAAATTTATCGATCGCACAACAAAACATCAAGTATACTTAGCATCAGGAAGCTTGGACACGAAAATCAGAAAATAAATCAAATTAATCGTTTACTTTTGATGATCTTCTGATGTTTTCACTCACGAGACCCCCAGCTACACAACAAATGTTCCTTTTGTTCCATAAAGTTTATTTTTATATCCAAAATACCTCTGTTTGTTTGTCGCATTATGTTCAGAAATCCACAGGAAAGAGCGGTCACAACAACGCAGACGAAAATTCCAAATAGTTTCCATAATGTCCACAGAAACATGTCAAACATTTTTTTAATAATAAATCCTCAGGTTGTTTTTAAGGGAACATTTTGACATTCGCCATATGGTTAGTAAGAAAGTCCACATTGCAAATGTACGGTCCCTTACTAGACGTCCGACAACGTTTCTAAAATTCGCGGACGGCGGCAGGCCGTGCAGCAGGGCTGGGTCTTCCAGGAAGTCATCAAACAATGTCTCTCGGACATTCGGTTTCCGTTTTATAAAATTTTCACATTTTGGTAATTTTTCTGCTGTCCCGGGAAATCCCACAAGAGGGCGAGTGGAATCGTATTGCAAATGTACAAAACATCACCAATCACGACATGGCATTATCTCCTAAACGGAAAAGACTTCGAAGACTATACTTGGTGAGCATAGGTTTGGCATAATGGGCAGTTGGCCCCGAACAAGATGACGTCGATGCCTCAACGGTTTTTGAGTTATGGCCATTTTTCTGGGATTAAAGGTCAAAAATGAAAATAGAGCAATCATTTTTCCACTTCACGTCAAAGTAAATGAACCTACGGTGTCAATAAAAAAAGAACCAGCCATTTATCTATCGTAATTTCAGAGAAATCGTACAATGTCAAATTGGTGATCTTCAAAAAAAGTTTTTTTTTTAAGTTACAGATCCAGTTGCAGCGTATTCAGACTAATCTTTTTGAATTGTGTTTCCGAGCTATGCAAGATTTCTGTGATTTTCGGTGTTTTTCGGAGATAACACACACTCATTCAACCCTCAGTAAATAAGTCAGTTCTTAACATAAAGACTTAAAACTCAATAATCTATAAGTGCCTACCCAAAGGAGGATATGTGTTCACTTTCACCTTCCTGTGTAAACCGGAAGTGCCTTAAAATGTTGTCATAGTTACTGTTTCGAAGGGTTAAAAAGGTCTGATCTTTTCAAAACTTCATATGTGTTATTAGGCAACCCTCATGAACTTTAAAATCATTCATTTCTCCCAACAGATGTCAAAGAAAAGCTCTCTCTCTCTCACACACACGCACACACACACGCACACACACACACACACGCACACGCACACGGACACGCGCACGCGCACACACACACACACACACACACACACACACACACACACACACACACACACACACACACACACACACACACACACAGAGGAACGATGGAGTGATAAAGTGCGGTGCTTAAAGACACACAGAACCTGCATTGGCATTTCCATATTCTCAAGGCCGTGCCGAGTTCAACAAGATGCCCCGCTTGACCGTAGCTCGCTCTGAGTGCAGCGACCGTGAAAAAAGTAGGCCCAAAATGAAGCCCGGCCCTAAATTTAATTTGCTTTTGGGTGACAGTGGGAGAACCTTTGGGGTGAGAAGCACAATTTGACCTCAGGAACGTTCCTGAGATCCTCCCGATCTGTGCAAGCCTAACCTTGACCGTGTGGCATTAACCCTTAACCTCTCTGCGCACAGAACCCGTTAGCGGGATTAAATTCGACAACATACGGTGATCGCTACACAAATAGCCATATTAAACATTCATGAAAATACAAGTGTCTCACATGGTTCGAAAGCCTAGAATCTTACCAATCCAACTGTGTTATCAGATTTAAAAAATGATTTATTGAGAAAGAATACGCTGCGATTATCCGAGCACAAACCCCCATATCAACCTACTTATTCAACAAGCACTAACAAAATAACAGATTACATTGAAATAAATCGTTTACCTGTGAAGATCTTGCTCTGGTTGCAATCCCAAGGCTCATTGTTACACAATGAATGGTCTTTTGTTCGGTTAAATCCATTTTTTATAGCCTAACACAAAACATTTTGTGAACGCTTATCTCGTAGAATTTCATGTCATTGAATTTTCGACGTAACATCCAACGTAAAATAGACAGACTTTCTCTGACTTTATCCAGTCATGTTTGGTTTCCTTGCAATCAACCCGGGAAAAACGATTGGAAGACAACAAGTGACGAGCCCATTGTGCACCAATTATATGACCACTGTCTCATTGATTGACTGTATTTTAACCCAATGACCACTGATCGTCTTGAAATCTAGCTGGGTAAATTGCCAATGAGCAGAGGTAAACAGCAATATCCCATGGTTCTTTGTTGTAAGACAAACCTTTCCATTGAACGCTGGCATAAGGACCGTTCTTTCGCCATTGCCAATTCAACCGTGAAGGAGTGACGCTTATTACGCACAGCAGTATTTCGGTGACTTGCATCTTCAGCTGTTTATTTATCCAACATCATGTTGAATAAGTCAAGGAAAGCTAATTCTAAGACTAGATATACGAAAGTGGAAACAATTTTAGAGGAAATTGATCGTGAAAGTGAGACAGATCTGCTTTTTGAAGACTCCATTATCTCCCATCGCTTTGATTCTGAAACTGAGGCATATTTTTTGAACAGAGAGGACATTGTTTTGGACTGGTAATTTTCTCTCATGCTGATACCATTATTTTAAATTAATATAAAATATTATCTGTGATTGTTTTTACATTTTATTGGCAATATATAAAGATGTAATGAAATGGGTAAAGTACACGTTCGCTCGTCATTGTGAGTGAGGGTCTGTTTGTTTGTATGAGAATGACCATAGCCTATGTCTGTGTGTGTATACGTATATATATCCATACATCTCAACACAGCCAGCATGCTTCCTCCAATAAGTCTACATTAGAGGGAGCATCAAGGAGCTTGCTGGCTACAGCACCACTGCATCAAGCCCTGTCTCTTCTGCTCCTGCCACAAGTGTTCATCTGCCCAAATATATTTGTGCAGGCATGGATGTCCCTATGGGCCAAAAGGGCACAGCATGGAGGCGTTGCTGTGTTATTTGCAAGATGAAGTCTCCCATCACATGCACCACATGCTCAGTGACCCTCTGTTTTACATCAGAAAGAGACTGCTATGGCATCTGGCATCAGCAGCAGCATATTGTCTAGAGTTTTGGCAAAGTTGGTGGATTTATTTGGCAAAGTGGGTGGGGGCTAGGGTCAGTATGTTATATCTGGAGTACTTTTCCTGTCTTATCCGGTTTGTTGTGTGAATTTAACTTCTTGCGTCGAGCAATCCCGGATCCGGGATTCTATTTATAGCCTCAAGCTCATTAGCATAATGCAACGTTAACTATTCATGAAACTCGCAAATGAAATGAAATAAATATATTTGCTCTCAAGCTTAGACTTTTGTTAACAACACTGTCATCTCAGATTTTCAAAATATGCTTTTCAACCATAGCTAAACAAGCATTTGTGTAAGAGTATTGATAGCTAGCATAGCTATAAGCCTAGAATTCAGCCAGCAACATTTTCACAAAAACAAGAAAATTATTCAAATAAAATCATTTACCTTTGAAGAACTTTGGATGTTTTCAATGAGGAGACTCTCAGTTACATAGCAAATGTTCAGTTTTTCCTGAAAATTTCTTTGTGTAGGAGAAATCACTCCGTTTTGTACATCACAGAATTACGTTTGGGTACCAAAAAAAAACGAAAATTCAGTCATCAAAACGGCGAACTGTTTTCCAAATTAACTCCATAATATCGACTGAAACACGGCAAACGCTGTTTAGAATCAAACCTCAATGTGTTTTTCACATATCTCTTCATTGATATATCGTTCGTGGTAGTCTCCTTTGTCCGGTGAATCACTTGGAAAAAGACGTGCAGTTGAAGATGACGCACCAATTTCGACGGAGGACACCGGGCGGACACCTGGCAAATGTAGTCTCTTATGGTCAATCTTCCAATGATATGCCTACAAATATGTCACAATGCTGCAGACACCTTGGGGAAACGATAGATTGGGCAGGCTCATTCCTTGCGCATTCACAGCCATATAAGGAGACAATGAAAAACAGAGCCTCAAAAATCCTGCTCATTTCCTGGTTGAAGTTTCATCTTGGTTTTGCCTGTAGCATCTGTATTGGGGCACTCACAGACAATATCGTTGCAGTTCTGGAAACGTCAGAGTGTTTTCTTTCCAAAGCTATCAATTACATGCATAGTCGAGCATCTTTTTGTGACAAAATATTGCGCTTAAAACGGGCACGTCTTTTTATCCAAAAATGAAATAGCGCCCCCATAGCATCAAGAGGTTAGGTCTGCTCTCTCTTTCTCTCCTTCTTTCTCTCAGAGGACCTGAGCCCTTGGACCATGCTTCAGGACTACCTGCCATGATGACTCCTTGCTGTCCCCAGTCCACCCGGCCTTGCTGCTGTTCCAGTTTCAACTGTTCTGCCTGCGGCTATGGAACCCTAAACTGTTCATTTTTACTCTTGAGGTGCTGTCCTGTTGCACCCTCTACAACCACTGTGATCTCCACCCGGCACAGCCAGAAGAGGACTGGCCACCCCTCATAGCCTGGTTCCTCTCTAGGTTTCTTCCTAGGTTTTTGCCTTTCTAGGGAGTTTTTCCTAGCCACCGTGCTTCTACACCTGCATTGCTTGTTTTTGGGGTTTTTAGGCTGGGGCTACATACATAGATTTGATTTGATAGAAGACTGAGGGTCTTCCAAATATTGAAAGAGTGTAAATAGTTACACATGTTATTTTGTAAATGTATATATATATATTTTTTTTTCATATACATAATTTAAAAAAATCTCTCTTTTTTTTGGGGGGGGGGGTGTTAGAATACCATTTTGGTATTTTGTATATAATTATTTGTTTCAAAATGTATACCTTCACCAACATGTCGATAGTGCGTGGTGAATTATGTGGCTCTAGAAGGTTCTTGGACCGAGAAACAGCCTCTTACATTTGCAATAACTTCAATTCATTTTGACATCACGAAAACAACGACATTTAGAAATGTCCCAGAGACGCAAGACGAGGTCCATTGAAACCGGCTTGGCCCATAGAGACGGACCCCAACGTTTCTGTCCATGCAGGGAATGGAAAAAGTGGTCTTCAGCACCAATTAAGGTCTTGCTTGGGCACTGAATGACCTATCGAGCCGAAACATGGGATTCTGGGGGCGCCTCAGCTAGGCCTATACATAATGTCAGAACTGGACCCGCAGGTAGAACGTAACTTTGTGTTTTATATTTTTATTATAGTTTGAACAGAAGGCGCTGTGAATTTTGGGCCAGCTCTGAAATACGTGATAGTTGGCTTCGAAACGAGTTGGAAAAAGTGGGTGTGGTGTCAGTTTGTATCAGTTTGGTGTCAAAATTATATCTAATTGACTGATGGATGGTGACTTGCTGGCTGACTTTTGTCCATTTGCAATATGTTTCAACAGTGAGGTACCATCACCAAAATGACCTTCTGAAATCAACACCAATGAGCGATGGAGAGGAACCACTATCACTGCCCGGCCATCCCGAGTACATCAGGCCAGTCAATTTTGCATTTCTGCAGTATTTTTGAGCATGACAAATTCGTGATGGTAAATGCACATTGAAGCATACTGCAAATGTACAGCCATGAACCTGGTGAATGGAACGGGTTACCAGGAGCACATTGAAACATTTTTTTTAAACGCCATTATGGGGTAGCAAGGGTTCCACAGTTGGGTAAGGAGCACCCCCGACCCATGCCCATCCAATAGGGGGCACCCCTTGTCATTTTGGACGCTTTTTTTTAAATCGTTAAAAAGCAACAGTCCCAGTAGGTTGATTCATGGCTTAACATAGTGCTATATATCCTTTTCGCAGTATAAATGCCTTTTGGACATGGTTCACTGACTTTTGGGTTTGTAAACCGACTTCCATTGATCGTACATGGCAAATGGACATAACATCCTGATTTGGCACTTTCAAAACTTTCATATTGCTTTTTTACATTTTGTATGGCATTCGGCCAAAGAACAAAAGTTTCTTTTCACTTTGACTTTTGACTTCCTATGAAATCATATTGCAAATGGACAAAACATATGCCTTATGCAGAAGTTTAAAAAAATGATGATAAACAAATATGACAAAAGTATGTTCATACAGTTTTTATACATGTGTAATTGGCAAAAAATCGAAAGAATTTCGTAAAACGGTCCAGAAAGCGCTTTTTTAAGGAGTGATACGTTTTTGAAAATATTTTCACATTTTCGAATTTTGACTTCCTATGAAATCATATTGCAAATGGACAAAACATATGCCTTATGCACAAGTAAAAAAATATATTCATTTTATGATAAAAAAATTATATTCATACAGTTCTTACACGTGTAATTGACAAAAAAAAATCGAAAGAATTTTGAGAAATGGTCCAGAAAGCACTTTTTTAAGGGGGTGATAAATGTCCAATTTTTCAAAATTTTACTCTTGGGTAATGACTTGTGTTACATTTGCAATGTGAAAATCACGGTGGAGCACACTCACCATCTGTTGGATTTTTGCAGTGTTACACTTGGCATTTGCCATATGGCATTTGCAATCAACTTTGAATGAAACGACACCAAATTGAGTGATATTGGACACCGTGTATATGTTTCGTACGGTGTCAATATGTTCCCATTCATTTTTGTACATTTCAGGGGGTGTTCCCTTACTTTGATAGGAATGCACACATGTCCAAAGTTATTATTAGTAATGAAGGCAAGTTGGACAATGTGCCTGGGAGGAAAGAGTTTGTGCTTTGGCTCTTGTCAAAGAGAGAAGTTTGTCCTGCTCAGTAATGCCTCAAATGTAAATTGTCCGCAACAGTGAAATGGGTTACTTCTATGTGAATTAATGAGGAGGCGGAACACACCTCAAAAATAAAACTTGTTCGAAAATAATTTTGACTTGAACAATTTTAACTTGGCCTATAGATAATTAGCAGGCAGCGTGCCTTGGTTTGAGGCAGTGTGGGTTAACTCTCCTGTTGCATAACAATCATATTTTGGAACAGTTAGTGCAATCTGACATCACGCACATAAAAAAAATCTCATGCTGGGGCGACCTTTATAGATATTTAGAACTCACACGTTAAAATGTTAAAGTTGCCGTGTTTGTAGACTTTCATACTGTTTCTATATTGCAGAAAGGTCTAGGGGTCAAACTATATGCTTCACAGTACCCTAGCCAAAAGGTTTCGACTTGAAGTTTTAGAAAATGTATCTTAATCCAAGGATGGAAGGTATCGCTGTACTCCTAATTATCCTATTATCCCATCATGCTAGGCTCACTAATACTCAAGCAGTCCATTGGATTCCATGAAAATGTGACGTCTAACGTTGGGGTGAGTAGCTGCCGAAAGTATTGTGGAATTAAATGGGCAGCTTTAACATTAGCTATCTAGCATGAGGATGAGAAAGGCAATTTAATTAAAAACTAGCAGGATTTAAATCATCTCGATTTGATGCATGTAATGGTACAACCCAGAAGTCCGTAGCTCAAACACACAATGCCAAAAACTTGCCAGCCTCACAGTGGGACTGTAAAATCGAGAGCTGTCTGTCTGATGTGCTGAAGTCTTAGCGATTTTCTGAAAAATCTCTTTTCAGAATAATCTGAGAGACCAGATGTGAGTAATAAATGTAGACATTCCTGGAAGTACCTGTATAATTCGAGGGACCAGGGCCCGTATTCCAAAAGCATCTCAGAGTAGGAGTGCTGATCTAGGATCAGGTCCACACTGTCCATGTTCATTATGATCTAAAAGCTGACACTGATTCTAGACCAGCTCTCTTTATCTGAGAGGTACAGTGAGTGCCCTCCTCAGTGATCCCCACAGTCTATGGCTGTTGTGGAGGAGACCATCGATCATGTTGTAATACTACGTACTGGTTTAACAACAACATGGCAAAGTCATGTTTTTGCATGAAGTCACCTTAAGAAAACAGAACTTGAGAGAGACGGGCTGACCGAGTGAAAGGAGTCCTTGTGAAAGTCGCAGTTCATTTCATAGCAAACACTTCGCACTTGAATGTTTTTCTTTTTCACCGTCCTCGTAAAAACTCACACCTCAGCAATTAATCTGCTAGAGAGTAATGATTGTGGCAGTGTCCAGGGGCGATGTAGTGAATTGGGCTGAGTGGCCCAGTGATCCAACCAAGTGAAGCTGTGAGAAAGGATCCTGCCACACTTCCAAGACACAGCCATCCTCCGACTGTTTTCCCACAGAGGAGTGCCTCTCATGGCGAAGAGAGAAGGAGGAAACCCTGGTTAGGTCTTTGAAGCGACAAGTAACCTAGTGCTTAGAGTGTTGGGCCAGTAACCGAAAGGTTGCTGGATGGAATCCCTGAGCTGACAAGGTAAAAATATGTTGTTCCACCCCTGAACAAGGCAGTTAACCCACTGTTCCCTGGTAGGCTGTGTTTCAGACATGAGGAAGTGGATGGCAGCAAATGTTGAACTTTTAAACTAGGACAAAACAGAGACGCTAGTTCTCGGTCCCAAGAACCATCTTGATGGTTGTACTCTGGACCCTGATCTCTCTTTTGATGAACATATCAAGATTGTTTCAAGGACAGCTTATTGCTATCTACGTAACATTGAAAAATTGGAAACTTTCTGTCCAAAAATGACGCAGAAAAATTAATCCATGTTTTTGTCACCTCTAGGACAAAAGCATGCAATGCTCTACTTTCCAGCTACCCGGATAATGCAATACATAAACATCAGTTAGTGCTAAAATTGTCTGCTAGAATCTTGACAATAACCCCAAAAATGTATCATATTACTCCAGTGCTAGCCTCTCTGCACTGGCTTCCTGATAAGGCAAGGGCTGATTTCAAGGTTTTACTCCTAACCTACAAAGCATGACATGGGCTTGCTCCTACCTATCTTTCCAATCTGGTCCTGCCATACATACAGTGCCTTGCGAAAGTATTCGGCCCCCTTGAACTTTGCGACCTTTTGCCACATTTCAGGCTTCAAACATAAAGATATAAAACTGTATTTTTTTGTGAAGAATCAACAACAAGTGGGACATAATCATGAAGTGGAACGAAATTTATTGGATATTTCAAACTTTTTTAACAAATCAAAAACTGAAAAATTGGGCGTGCAAAATTATTCAGCCCCCTTAAGTTAATACTTTGTAGCGCCACCTTTTGCTGCGATTACAGCTGTAAGTCACTTGGGGTATGTCTCTATCAGTTTTGCACATCGAGAGACTGAATTTTTTCCCATTCCTCCTTGCAAAACAGCTCGAGCTCAGTGAGGTTGGATGGAGAGAAATTTTAGAAATGAGATGAAACAACTAAAAGGAAACATTTATTTTTACAGCATGCCCAACCGAAGGTCAGTGCACAGCCCTGGAGGAGAGGTAGACACATCCACCGGGCAGGAGAGAGGGGAAAGGTAGACTCATCCACAGGCCAGGAGAGAGAGGGGATCTGTTCATGATGTCAGGTGGACAGCATGATTTGATAGCACTATAACGCTCCTCACTTGCAGATAAATTCCATCATTTTGTCAAGGACATTTTGAGACGCAATGCTACACATAGTCACTTCTTAACTCTTGAAACTCCCCATCCCGGATCCGGGATTGTGACTAAGCCTCAGGCTCATTAGCATAACGCAACGTTAACGATTTCTGAAAATCGCAAATAAAATTAAAATAATGCGTTTGCTCTCAAGCTTAGCCTTTTCTTAACAACACTGTCATCTCAGATTTTCAAAATATGCTTTTGAACCATAGAAATTGACTAATTTGTGTAAGAGTATGCAAAGCTAGCATAGCATTTTGTGTAGCATGTAGCACGCAACATTTTCACAAAAACCAGATGACCAAATAAATAAAATCATTTACCTTTGAAGAGCTTCTGATGTTTTCAATGAGGAGACTCCCAGCCACATACCAAATGCGCAGTGTTTCCTGAAAGCGTCTGTGTGTAGGAGAAATCGTTCCGTTTTCTACATTGCGCCTGGCTACCGAAAGGAACCGAAAATGCAGTCACCTACAACGTGAAACTTTTTCCGGATTAACTACATAATATCGACCGAAACATGGCAAACGTTGTTTGGAATCAATCCTCAAGGTGTTTTTTCACATATCTCTTCATTGACATGCAGTTCGTGGAAGCTTGCTTCTCTCTCTGTGCCCCATGGAAAAATACTGGCAGGTGACTTTTGTGCACCAATTTCGGCGCAGGACACCGGGCGGACACGTGGTAAATGTGGTCTCTTATGGTCAATCTTCCAACGATCTGCCTACAAATACGTCACAATGCTGCAGACACCTTGGGGAAACGACAGAAAGGGCAGACTCATTCCTCTTGCGTTCACAGCCATATAAGGAGATCATGAAAGACAGAGCCTCAAAAATCCTTGTCATTTCCTGGATGCCAAGTCATCTTGGTTTTGCCTGAAGCTCACGTTAAAGGGCACGCACAGAGAAGATATTTGTATTTCTGGACACGTCAGAGTGTTTTCTTTCGAACAGTAGCAATTATATGCATAGTCGAGCATCTTTTTGTGACAAAATATCTTGTTTAAAACGGGAACGTTTTTCTTCCAAAAATGAAATAGCGCCACCATAAGTGTAAGAGGTTAAGTATGCTCTCTCTAATTCTTTCTTTCTCTTGGAGGACCTGAGCCCTAGGACCATGCTTCAGGACTACCTGGCCTGATGACTCCTTGCTGTCCCCAGTCCACCTGGTAATACTGCTGCTTCAGTTTCAACTGTTCTGTCTGCGGCTATGGAACCCTGACCTGTTCACCGGGTGTGCTACCTGTCACAGACCTGCTGTTTCCAAGTCTCTAGAGACAGCAGGAGCAGTTGAGATACTCTGAATGATCATCTATGAAAAGCCAACTGACATTTACTCCTGAGGTGCTGACCTGTTGCACCCTCGAAAACCACTGTGATTATTATTATTTGACTCTGCTATTCATCTATGAACATTTGAACATCTTGGCCATGTTCTGTTATAATCTCCACCCGGCACAGCCAGAAGAGGACTTGGCCACCCCTCATAGCCTGGTTCTTCTCTAGGTTTCTTCCTAGGTTCTGCCTTTCTAGGGATTTTTTTCCTAGCCACCGTGCTTCTACACCTACATTACTTGCTGTTTAGGGTTTTAGGCTGGGTTTCTGTACAGCACTTTGTGACATCAGCTGATGTAAGAAGGGCTTAATGAATACATTTGATTGATTGATTGATTGATTGGTAGGCTGTCACTGTAAATAAGAATTTGTTCTTAACTGACTTGCCTATTTAAATAAAGGTTACCTTTTAAAAAACAATTTAAGCCCTTGATGGGTTCTGTCAATAATTTACAGCCTGAGGGGCTTGTCAGTGGTCAAAGCCAAAACGCTTAGTCGTGTTGCTTGTTTTTCTCCACCACTCACTCTCTCACTAACCAATTGGAACTAATAAAAAAATGTCCTGCATTGAGGTCCGCCTGTAAAAAGGTGTTTAGGTGGGTCTTGGCCCTGGGGAATACAAATTATACATGTGTCAACACTTTAATATTGTATTGGGGTGGAATTTGAAATGTTGGCAGTGTTGTAGTGTTATAAATGGTGGTTTGGGTTGAGGGTAGTGGTTATTGGTTTGTGGAATAGGGAAAAGGGTAAAGACAGGATTAAGCTACCTTTACTCTAGAGATAAATATTTTCCTGAAGATCTACCAAGTTTCAATACTGGGAATATTTCACATTTATGAGAGAGAGTCCCGAGAAATACCGTAAAAATTGGAAGTGACCAGTTAAAGCGTTTAAAACCAAAATATTGTCACTATGCCAGACTTCTCCCCAAATAAGAGGGGCACTGCGTCACCACTATGTAAAGATTTAAGAGCCGATACAGTATATACATACACCAACAATCAATAGTTTGAGGTCACTTAGAAATGTCCTCGTTTTTGATAATGGGCCTCTGTATGCCTATGTAGATATTACATAAAAAAATCTGCCGTTTACAGCTACAATAGAAATTTACAACATTAACAATTCCTACCATGTATTTCTAATCAATTTGATGACAAAAAATGAGCTTTTCTTTCAAAAACAAGGACATTTCTTAGTGACCCAAACTTTTGTACGGTAGTGTATGGCAAATTGAAATCCAAAATGGATGGTGTTAAGAGATAGATGGGAGGCGTTGAATGGAGCTGAAGGGTGGGACTAATAACAAGATAACCAATGTAAGACATACAAGGTTTGTAAAATGTATATAGGTGCTGTATTCTGGCTGGTCTAGTCGAAATTCACAATTTTAACATGGCGATCGTCACCTCCACATTATCTTGTCTCATATAAATGTCATTAGGTTGTATTTGAAATGAACCCTTTTAAACGTACGGAGTGCAGTCATCGGAGACTCAGGTTGACTTCTGTCAACAGGCTTTTGTACTGGGCGAGAGAAGGTCTTGTTTCATAGTTCTCAACCAATGTCTGCTCACTTGGGAGTGGCCACTGAAGTTACTATGAAACAATTCTCTTATTTAGGAGGATAACGTTACATTTAATCTTTTCACAAATAGTTTCATACTTAACAATTTAAATTCCACAACAACTCTGATGTGAATGTGTAGACTTTCCATGATAAAATTTATGTCGTCCTATCATCAGATATAATGTCCCAGACAACAACTAATCTGACATCATATTCTTTAAGTACCAACGGACACTTTCAACCGGTTGAGAAAGGGAATTATTGTTCCATTCCCCATCATTTTTGATGTTACCAAACGTTCTCTGTGGTAACAAAGAGCTTTCCAAGAGTCCATTCTGTATAGTGGAGAGAATGGGGTAAAGGTATTTATGGAGGGGGGGGGGGGTCATAAACAGTGGCTACTTTGAAGAATCTACATTTGTAAATATTGTAAAAACTGTTTTTTGTTGACTACATGATTCCATATGTGTAAATCATTGTTTTGATGTCTTCACTATTATTCTACAATGTAGAAAATAGTCTAAATAAAGAAAAACCCTTGAATGAGCAGGTGTGTCCAAACTTTTGACCGGTACTGTACATTTGACATTTTAGTCATTTAGCAGACGCAATTAAGACACATTTAAAGATTTTTCATCTAGCGGTAAAGATTATTCACCTAGTGGTAAAAAAATGTTTTACATCACCAGCAGAGCCTCTATTGCACTATGAACCGCTGCTCATTTAAGCATATGATTGGCCTAGTTATGTAAGGAATCAAGGGGGTTGAATGCACATTTTAAAGAAGCGCCCTCAAGAGTAGAGTGGAGCTGATAGAGAGACCGTACAGTATTTTAAAAGAGCAGCACGGTTGCACTGTTTTATGTACAATGATGTCATCAAAATTAGGTTGGTGTTACTCCCATCCCTGCTGCAGAATACAGCCTTTTGACAGCATGTATTAAAGCTGATTTAATCCACACACGTTTTAGTCCCCTCGTTTGGTATTGGCATTGAGGCTGTGACGACGAAAAGGCAGCAGACAGACCTACAGTATGTTGTAGCAGGGAAGATTGGTAGGGTGACCTCACATATTGTGAACCCAAAAGTGTAAGTTCGATTCAAGAGTGGGAAAATACAGTTGAAGTCGGAAGTTTACATGCACCTTAGCAAAATACATTTAAACTTATTTTCCACAATTCCTGACATTTAATCCTAGTTAAAATTCCCTGTTTTAGGTTAGGTAGGATCACGACTTTATTTTAAGAATGTGAAATGTCAGAATAATAGCAAAGAAAATTATTTCTTTCAGATTTTATTTCCATCATCACGTTCCCAGTGGGTCAGAAGTTTACATACAATCAATTAGTATTTGATAGCATTGCCTTTAAATTGTTTAACTTGGGTGTAACGGTTTTCATGCGGTGAAGGAGAGTCGGACCAAAATGCAGCGTGTAGATTGCGATCCATGTTTAATGAACAAACGTAAAACACGAATCAATACAAATACTACAAAACAAAAGAACGTAACGAAAACCGAAACAGCCTATACTAGTGTAAACTAACACAGAGACAGGAACAAGGACACTAAGGACAATCACCCATGAAACACACAAAGAATATGGCTGCCTAAATATGGTTCCCAATCAGAGACAACGATAATCACCTGACTCTGATTGAGAACCGCCTCAGGCAGCCATAGACTAACGATATACATCCCACAAAACCCCAAGACAAAAACACACCACAATAACCCATGTCACACCATGGCCTGACCGAATAAATGAAGAATAAACATAATATATTTCGACCAGGGTGTGACATTGGGACAAAAGTTTCGGGTAGCCTTCCATAATAAATTGGGTGAATTCTGACCAATTCCTCCTGACAGAGCTGGTGTAACTGAGTCAGATTTGTAGGCTCCTTGCTCCCACATGCTTTTTCAGTTCTGCCCACACATTTTCTGCAGGATTGAGGTCAGGGCATTGTTATGACCACCCCAACACCTTGACTTTGTTTTCCTGAAACCATTTTGCCACAACTTTGGAACTATGCTTGGGGTCATTGTTCATTTGGAAGATCCATTTGTGACAAAGCTTTAACTTCCTGACTGATGTCTTGAGATGTTGCTTCAATATATCCACATCATTTTCCCCTCCTCATGATGCCATCTATTTTGTGAAGTGCATCAGTCCCTCCTGCAGCAAAAAAACACCACAACATGATGCTGCAACCCCAGTGCTTCATGGTTGGGATGGTGTTCTTTGGCTTGCAAGCCTCCCCCTTTTTCCTCCAAACATAACGATGGTCATTATGGCCAAAAAGTTATATTTTTGTTTCATCAGACCAGAGGACCAGAGGACATTTCTCCAAAAGTACAATCTTTGTCCCCATGTTCAGTTGAAAACCATTGTCTGGCTTTAAGGTGGTTTTGGAGCATTTGCTTCTTCCTTGTTGAGCGGCCTTTCAGATTATGTCGATATAGGACTCGTTTTACTATTGATATAGATACTTTTGTAACAGTTTACTCCAGAATCTTCACAAGGTCCTTTGCTGTTGTTCTTGGATTGATTTGCACTTTTCGCTTTAAAGTACATTCATCTCTACGAGACAGATCTCTTTCCTGAGCAGGATGACAGCTACATGGTCAGATGGTATTGTTTGTACAGATGGACGTGGTAACTTCAGGCATATGGAAATTGCTCCCAAGGATGAACCAGACTTGTGGAGGTCTACAATGTTTTTCTGAGGTCTTGGCTGATTTCTTTTGATTTTCCTATGATGTCAAGCAAAGAGGCACTGAGTTTGAAGGTATACATCCACAGGTACACCTCCAATTGACTCAAATTATGTCAATTTGCCTATCAGAATTTTCTTAAGCCATGACATCATTTTCTGGAATTGTCCAAGCTGTTTAAAGGCACATTCAATGTAGTGTATGTAGTGTATGTATACTTGTATACTTCTGACCCACTGGAATTGTGATAAGTGAAATAATCTGTCTGTAAACAATTGTTGGAAAAAGTACTTGCGTCATGCACAAAGTAGATGTCCTAACCGACTTCCCAAAACTATAGTTTGTTAACAAGAAATTTGTGGAGTGGTTGAAAAACTACATTTAATGACTCCAACCTAAGTGTATGTAAACTTCCGACTTGAACCGTATAAAGACAAATTATTTGGTTAGGGTGTTGGGGAAGATATATGTCATCTTGTTTTCAGGAGAGTTTATTAGTCGGTAGAGCATGGCGCTTGCAACGCCAAGCGTCGTGGGTTCGATTCCCACTGGGGCCACCCATATGTAAAAGTAGTGGCCCCAGCCGACTTGTAAGTCGCTTTGGACAAAAGCGTCTGCTAAATGGGATATATTATATTATATTATATTATTCAATGTACTTTATTTAGTCATTGGAACAATTCACATTCTTAACAATGGGCAAAAATATAGGGTAATTTCTGTGCTTGTCAGCAAGAACACTACTTATCATGCATTTTATTTTTCAGATTCTTCCCAATTTTGCCTGTGTAATCACATATTTGAAATATTTTATGCCTTCTTGTGTCTTTGAAAATTAATAACATGAGGATATGTATTTTTGCAGCCATTCATGGACAGTTTTGAATAAGTCATAGAAATAAGCATTGGATATTAAATGCTCCAGGTCTTAAATATTACAATGACAGTTTTTTTGCAAAAGCCAGGCAGAAATGGTACGGGGACTCACATCTCAGAAACACATCATATGTTGTCTATGTGGAGTAAGATGATGGAAAGGATGTTCAAGTACTAGGCATAATCAACCTAAATAAACAAGTCATCTTCAATCTACTAATCTACTAATCCTCAAGTAGTAGACATTAACGACCTCTTTTCTCGGTATATATCAATGATGTCGCTCTTTCTGCGGGTGATTCTTCGCTCCACGTCTACGCAGACGACACCATTCTGTATACATCTGGCCCTTCTTTGGACACTGTGATCACCTCTTAGAGCCCTTCTTTCAATTTCTGCCTGAAGACATACCCAAATCTAACTGCCTGAACCAGAACCAAGGATATGCATATTATTGGTACCATTTGAAAGAAAACACTCTGAAGTTCGTGTAAATGTAAATTGAATGTAGGAGAATATCACACAATAGATCTGGTTTGGATAATACAATGAAAAAAACGTATGTTTTTTTATTTTTATTGTTGTATCATCATCTTTAAAAAGAACAAGATAAAACAAACATTCAGATGGGATGATGGGGACACTTTAGGTGAAAGACATAAGAGGGCAACAGTACTTATGCAAAGTTTCAGAATGATAACTTCCAAAATGAATGTGCTACATGACATTTATCATGAAGTCACCCAGGTGTCCCACACAAGTAGCCCAGATGTACCCAAGTGGCCAAATTGGTGAAGGTATACATTTTGAAACAAATAACTATAAATAAAATACCAAAATGGTATTCTATAACACGCCCCCCCCCAAAAAATTTTTTGAGAAAATAAATGGAAAAAAAGATATGAAGAAAAAATATATACATTTACAAAATAACATGTGTAACTATTTACACACTTTCAATATTTGGAAGACCCTCAGTCCTCTATCAAATCAAATGTATTTATATAGCCCTTCGTACCACAGCTGATATCTCAAAGTGCTGTACAGAAACCCAGCCTAAAACCCCAAACAGCAATGCAGGTGTAGAAGCATGGTGGTTAGGAAAAACTCCCTAGAAAGGCCAAAACCTAGGAAGAAACCTAGAGAGGAACCAGGCTATGTGGGGTGGCCAGTCCTCTTCTGGCTGTGCCGGGTAGAGATTATAACAGAACATGCCAAGATGTTCAAATGTTCATAAATGACCAGCATGGTCGAATAATAATAAGGCAGAACAGTTGAAACTGGAGCAGCAGCATGGCCAGGTGGACTGGGGACAGCAAGGAGTCATCATGTCAGGTAGTCCTGGGGCATGGTCCTAGGGCTCAGGTCCTCAGAGAGAGAGAAAGAGAGAGAGAAGGAGAGAATTAGAGAACGCACACTTAGATTCACACAGGACACCAAATTGGACGGGAGAAGTACTCCAGATATAACAAACTGACCCCAGCCCCCCGACACATAAACTACTGCAGCATAAATACTGGAGGCTGAGATAGGAGGGGTCAGGAGACACTGTGGCCCCATCCGAGGACACCCCCGGGCAGGGCCAAACAGGAAGGATATAACCCCACCCACTTTGCCAAAGCACAGCCTCCACACCACTAGAGGGATATCTTCAACCACCAACTTACCATCATGAGACAAAGCTGAGTATAGCCCACAAAGATCTCTGCCATGGCACAACCCAAGGGGGGGGCGCCAAACCCAGACAGGATGACCACATCAGTGAATCAACCCACTCAGGGGACGCACACCTTCCAGGGACGGCATGAGAGAGCCCCAGTAAGCCAGTGACTCAGACCCTGTAATAGGGTTAGAGGCAGAGAATCCCAGTCGAAAGAGGGGAACCAGCCAGGCAGAGACAGCAAGGGCGGTTCGTTGCTCCAGAGCCTTTCCGTTCACCTTCACACTCCTGGGCCAGACTACACTCAATCATATGACCCACTGAAGAGATGAGTCTTCAGTAAAGACTTACAGGTTGAGACCGAGTTTGCGTCTCTGACATGGGTAGGCAGATCGTTCCATAAAAATGGAGCTCTATAGGAGAAAGCCCTGCCTCCAGCTGTTTGCTTAGAAATTCTAGGGACAATGAGGAGGCCTGCGTCTTGTGACCGTAGTGTACGTGTAGGTATGTACGGCAGGACCAAATCAGAGAGATAGGTAGGAGCAAGCCCATGTAATGCTTTGTAGGTTAGCAGTAAAACCTTGAAATCAGCCCTTGCTTTGACAGGAAGCCAGTGTAGGGAGGCTAGCACTGGCGTGATATGATCAAATTTTTTGGTTCTAGTCAGGATTCAAGCAGCCGTATTTAGCACTAACTGAAGTTTATTTAGTGCTTTATCCGGGTAGCCGGAAAGTAGAGCATTGCAGTAGTCTAACCTAGAAGTGACAAAAGCATGGATTAATTTTTCTGCATCATTTTTGGACAGAAAGTTTCTGATTTTTGCAATGTTACGTAGATGGAAAAAAGCTGTCCTTGAAATGGTCTTGATATGTTCTTCAAAACAGAGATCAGGGTCCAGAGTAAGGCCGAGGTCCTTCACAGTTTTATTTGAGATGACTGTACAACCATTAAGATTAGTTGTCAGATTCAACAGAAGATCTCTTTGTTTCTTGGGACCGAGAACAAGCATCTCTGTTTTGTCCGAGTTTAAAAGTAGAAAGTTTGCAGCCATCCACGTCCTTATGTCTGAAACACATGCTTCTAGCAAGGGCAATTTTGGGGCTTCACCATGTTTCATTGAAATGTACAGCTGTGTGTCATCCGCATAGCAGTGAAAGTTAACATTATGTTTTCGAATAACATCCCAAGAGGTAAAATATATAGTGAAAACAATAGTGGTCCTAAAACGGAACCTTGAGGAACACCGAAATTTACAGTTGATTTGTCAGAGGACAAACCATTCACAGAGACAAACTGATATCTTTCCGACAGATAAGATCTAAACCAGGCCAGAACTTGTCCGTGTAGACCAATTTGGGTTTCCAATCTCTCCAAAAGAATGTGGTGATTGATGGTATCAAAAGCAGCACTAAGGTCTAGGAGCACGAGGACAGATGCAGAGCCTCGGTCCGATGCCATTAAAATGTCATTTACCACCTTCACAAGTGCCGTCTCAGTGCTATGATGGGGTCCAAAACCAGACTGAAGCATTTCGTATACATTGTTTATCTTCAGGAAGGCAGTGAGTTGCTTTTGAGAGGAATGGAAGATTCGATATAGGCCAATAGCTTTTTATATTTTCTGGGTCAAGGTTTGGCTTTTTCAAGAGAGGCTTTATTACTGCCACTTTTAGTGAGTTTGGTACACATCCGGTGGATAGAGAGCCGTTTATTATGTTCAACATAGGAGGGCCAAGCACAGGAAGCAGCTCTTTAGTAGTTTAGTTGAAATAGGGTCCAGTATGCAGCTTGAAGGTTTAGAGGCCATGATTATTTTCATCATTGTGTCAAGAGATATAGTACTAAATCACTTGAGCGTCTCTCTTGATCCTAGGTCCTGGCAGAGTTGTGCAGACTCAGGACAACTGAGCTTTGAAGGAATACGCAGATTTAAAGAGGAGTCTGTAATTTGCTTTCTAATAATCATAATTTTTTCCTCAAAGAAGTTCATGAATTTATCACAGCTAAAGTGAAAGTCATCCTCTCTAGAGGAATGCTGCTTTTTAGTTAGTTTTGCGACAGTATCAAAAAGGAATTTCGGATTGTTCTTATTTTCCTCAATTAAGTTAGAAAAATAGGATGATCGAGCTGCAGTAAGGGCTCTTCGGTACTGCACGGTACTGTCTTTCCAAGCTAGTCGGAAGACTTCCAGTTTGGAGTGGTGCCATTTCCGTTCCAATTTTCCGGAAGCTTGCTTCAGAGCTCGGGTATTTTCTGTGTACCAGGGAGCTAGTTTCTTATGAGAAATGTTTTTAGTTTTTAGGGGTGCAGCTGCATCTAGGGTATTGCGCAAGGTTAAAACCTCTTGAAACTCCCCATCCCGGATCCGGGATCGTGACTAAAGCCTCAGGCTCATTAGCATAACGCAACGTTAACGATTTCTGAAAATCGCAAATAAAATGAAAATAATGCGCCTGCTCTCAAGCTTAGCCTTTTCTTAACAACACTGTCATCTCAGATTTTCAAAATATGCTTTTGAACCATAGCAATTGACTAATTTGTGTAAGAGTATGCTAAGCTAGCTTAGCATTTTGAGTTGCATTTAGCACGCAACATTTTCACAAAAACCAGATAACCAAATAAATAAAATCATTTACCTTTGAAGAGCCTCGGATGTTTTCAATGAGGAGACTCTCAGTTACATACCAAATGCGCAGTTTTTCCTGAAAGCGTCTGTGTGTAGGAGAAATCGCTCCGTTTTGTACATCACATTTGGCTACCGAAACGAACCGAAAATTCAGTCACCTACAACGTCAAACTTTTTCCGAATTAACTCCATAATATCGACCGAAACATGGCAAACGTTGTTTGGAATCAATCCTCAAGGTGTTTTTTCACATATCTCTTCATTGATATATCTTTCGTGGAAGCCTGCATTCTTCTCTGAATTCTGTGGAAAAATACTTGCAGCTGACTTTTGCGCACCAATTTCGGTGCAGGACACCGGGCGGACACCTGGTAAATGTGGTCTCTTATGGTCAATCTTCCAATGATATGCCTACAAATACGTCACAATGCTGCAGACACCTTGGGGAAACGACAGAAAGGGCAGACTTACTCCTCTCGCATTTACAGCCATATAAGGAGACAATGGAAAACAGAGCCTCAAAAATCCTGCTCATTTCCTGGATGCCGTCTCATCTTGGTTTTGCCTGAAGCTCACGTTCTAGTGCACGCACAGAAAATATCTTTGCAGTTCTGGAAACGTCAGAGTGTTTTCTTTCCAAAGCTACCAATTATATGCATAGTCGAGCATCTTTTTGTGACAAAATATCTTGTTTAAAACGGGAACGTTTTTCATCCAAAAATGAAAATGAACAGGTTAAATTGAGTTCCTCAGTTAGGTGGTTAACTGATTTTTGTCCTATGGCATCATTAGGTAGACAGAGGGAATCTGGAAGGACATCAAGGAATCTTTGTGTTGTCTGTGAATTTATAGCACGATTTTTGATGGTCCTTGGTTGGGGTCTGAGCAGATTATTTGTTGCAATTGCAAAAGTAATAAAATGGTGGTCCGATAGTCCAGGATTATGAGGAAAAACATTAAGATCCACAACATTTATTCCTTGGGACAAAACTAGGTCCAGCGTATGACTGTGACAGTGAGTGGGTCCAGAGACATGTTGGACAAAACCCACTGAGTCGATGATGGCTCCGAAAGCCTTTTGGAGTGGGTCTGTGGACTTTTCCATGTGAATATTAAAGTCACCAAAGATTAGAATATTATCTGCTATGACTACAAGGTCCGATAGGAATTCAGGGAACTCAGTGAGGAACGCTGTATATGGCCCAGGAGGCCTGTAAACAGCAGCTATAAAAAGTGATTGAGTAGGCTGCATAGATTTCATGACTAGAAGCTCAAAAGACGAAAACGTCATTTTTTTTTGTAAATTGAAATTTGCTATCGTAAATGTTAGCAACACCTCCGCCTTTGCGGGATGCACGGGGGATATGGTCACTAGTGTAGCCAGGAGGTGAGGCCTCATTTAACACAGTAAATTCATCATGCTTAAGCCATGTTTCAGTCAGGCCAATCACATCAAGATTATGATCAGTGATTAGTTCATTGACTATAATTGCCTTTGAAGTAAGGGATCTAACATTAAGTAGCCCTATTTTGAGATGTGAGGTATCATGATCTATTTCAATAATGACAGGAATGGAGGTGGTCTTTATCCTAGTGAGATTGCTAAGGCGAACAACGCCATGTTTAGTTTTGCCCAACCTAGGTCGAGGCACAGACACGTCTCAATGGTGATAGCTGAGCTGACTACACTGACTGTGCTAGTGGCAGACTCCACTATGCTGGCAGGCTAGCTAACAGCCTGCTGCCTGGCCTGCACCCTATTTCATTGTGGAGCTAGAGGAGTTAGAGCCCTGTCTATGTTGGTAGATAAGATGAGAGCACCCCTCCAGCTTGGATGGAGTCCGTCACTCCTCAGCAAGTCAGGCTTGGTCCTGTTTGTGGGTGAGTCCCAGAAAGAGGGCCAATTATATACAAATTCTAACTTTTGGGAGGGTCAGAAAACAGTTTTCAACCAGCGATTGAGTTGTGAGACTCTGCTGTAGAGCTCATCACTCCCCCTAACTGGGAGGGGGCCAGAGACAATTACTCGATGCCGACACATCTTTCTATCTGATTTACACGCAGAAGCTATGTTGCGCTTGGTGATCTCTGACTGTTTCATGCTAACATCGTTGGTGCCGACGTGGATAACAATATCTCTATACTCTCTACACTCGCCAGTTTTAGCTTTAGCCAGCACCATCTTCAGATTAGCCTTAACGTCTGTAGCCCTGCCCCCCGGTAAACAGTGTATGATCGCTGGATGATTCGTTTTAAGTCTAATACAGCGGGTAATGGAGTCGCCAATGACTAGAGTTTTCAATTTGTCAGAGCTAATGGTGGGAAGCTTCGGCGTCTCAGACCCCGTAACGGGAGGAGTAAAGACCAGAGAAGACTCGGCCTCTGACTCCGGCTCGCTGCTTAATGGGGAAAACCGGTTGAAAGTTTCTGTCGGCTGAATGAGCGACACCGGTTGAGCGTTCCTACAGCATTTCCTTCCAGAAACCGTGAGAAATTTGTCCGGCTGCGGGGACTGTGCCAGGGGATTTATACTACTATCTGTACTTACAAACAGCTTGTAACCCCACTTGGTTGGTTTGTTTCTCATGTACTGTTTGAGGCCAATTCTGGCCTTTGAGGCTACCATCCTCTCATCTATTGACACATTCTGGGCTGACTGAAAGTAGGTTTTTCAGGCCTCAACAATGCTGTAGTAGAGAGGTTTTATTTTGCACAGTCTATCAAACGTTGCTGTGCCTCTCTTCTTGTCATTCGCTTCATCAACCTTTGGGTCACTGATGTGAAGCGCCTGTGAGATAACCAGAAACCTTTTGCAAGACATAACAGTCATGGGAAAAGGCAGTTGGTAGAGAGATGATGTTTACCAGTAGTCACTCAGGCTTTTCAGCTTCACCAGCCCCATGTAGATGACCAGTGAAAGATAGCAGAAAAAGTCTGACATGGATATGGGCTTCCATGCTACCTTTTTGCCTGCTTGCTTCTTCTCCCCATACTTATTTGTGTTAGACACGGGCGAATCGACAACAGATTGGGTGAAAAACAGTTGAAAAAGCTGAAGGAGGCTGTAAGTTGCAGTCATGTTCACCTGAGATCCTGGCTTCCTTTTCTGCCTAAATGTTGGTGGAGGTGGCTCCACATCATCTTCTAGGACAGTGTGCCAACACCCTTCTGTCCCTTCGTTAGCAGGTGGCACACTTCCCCTCCTCCGCTTCTTTGTCAGTGCCTTCACACCTCTAGATGGCTTGGGAGGTGTGGAGCCGGAGACAACAGGTGTCCGGCTGGATGAACCATCTTCAGTGGGGGATGGACACCTTGGCACTGGGGGCTCACATTCGGAGTCAGTGTCACTGTGAATGAAAATGTTCAGGTATAATAGTTTCACATATGAGCCCTGTTTCAACAGGTATAATAAACCGATATATAGAGTACAGGGAACATAAGTGCTGTTCCATTTCACTTTGGCCATTGTTGTGGGCCTGCCTCAAATAGGCTATTTCATGTGGGGGTGGGGTGGAGCGGCAGACACACGCATCTCGACCATGCTCCCTCTAATCCATAATATGTAGACTGAGAGGAGGAAGCATGGTCGCTGTTTTGCGATGTGTGGGTTTGCTGTTACATTCTACTACATTCCATTTTTATATATATACGTATAAACACACACACAAACATAGGCTATGGGTCATTCACATACATACAAACATACCCCCACCCATAACGTATAGCCAATGTGTACTTTACACATTTCATTACATTTATATATATTGCACATAAAATGTAAAAAAAAAAAATCACAAATAATATTTTATATTATTAATTTCAAACAACGCCATAAGCATGACAAGAACTTACCAGTCCAAAACAATGTCCTCTCCGTTGAAAAAATATGCTTCCATTTTGGAGTCATAGCTATGGTCGCTAGCTGAATCGTCTTCCAAAAGAAGATCTGTTTCACTATCACGATCAATTTCCTCTATAATTTTGTCTACATTCGTATATCTAGTCTTTAGCTTTCCCTGACTTATTCTCCATGATGTTCGATTTATAAACAGCTAAAGATGCGCGTTACTGAAAAAATGCTGTGCGTCACAAGCTTGGGTCCTTCCAGTATGAAACTTCGATGGCAAATGACCATCTTTACGCAGGAGTTTACTACATGGGTTGGTCTTCCAACACATAAACATTTCCTATTGCCGTTTATCTCAGCTCATTGGCTATCTACCCAGCTAGATTTCAAGACAGTGGTCATTGGGTTAAAATACAGTCAATCAACGAAACAGCGGTCATATCATTGGTGCACAATGATGTCATTACTTGTTGTCTTCAAATCGCTTTCTTTCAGTCAATACGTATCGCGAAATGACCCATCAAGTTTGGTTGTGTTACAAACAAACCAGTTGATTGCAATGAAACCTAACATGACTGGAAAAGTCACGTTTAGTCGGTGTATTTACATCGAATGTGTCGTCGAAAATGGAATGAGACGGAATTCACGACACAAGCGGTTCACAAAATGTTTCATGTTAGGCTATAAAAATGGATTTTATCAAACAAAAGACCATTCATTGTGTAACAATGAGCATTGGGATTGCAAAAAGAGGAAGATTGTCAAAGGTGTGATTTTGTTACGCCTGTGCTATTTGAAATATGTTTTTTTATGTGGCTCTATCCTCAGATAATTGCATCGTATTCCTTTGCAGTAAATCATTTTTTAAATCTGACAACGCAGTTGGATTAGCAAGAATCTATGCTTTCGAAACATGTGAGACACTTGTATTTTCATGAATGTTTAATATGACTATTTATGGAGCGATCACCATATATTGTCAAATTTAATCCCGCTAACGGGTTCGGTGCGCAGAGAGGTTAATAGTGTTCCTTTTGTCCAGGTGTGAAAAGGGCAGTGTGGAGTGCAATTGAGATTGCGTCATATGTGGATCTGTTGGGGTGGTATGTGAATATGTCACTGTGGGGCCGACATCATCGATGCACTTATTGATGAAGCCTGTGACTGAGGTGGTAAACTCCTCAATATCATTGGATGAACAGAACATACTCCAGTCTGTGCTATCAAAACAGTTCTATAGCGTAGCATCCTCATCATCTGACAACTTCTGTATTGAGCTAGTCACTGGTACTTTCTGCTTTAGTTTTTGCGTGTAAGCAGGAATATGGAGGATATACTTATGGTCAGATTTGCTAAATGGAGGGTGAGGGAGAGCTTTGTATGCATCTCTGTGTGTGGAGTAATGGTAGTCTAGAGTTTTTTTCCTCTGGTTGCACATGTGACATGCTGGTAGAAATTTTACTTTGCCTGTTTTAAAGTCCCCAGTCACTAGGAGTGCCGCAACTGAATGAGCATTTACTTGTTTGCTTTTGGCCTTATACAGCTTGTTGATTACGGTCTTAGTGCCAGCATCGGTTTGTGGTGGTAAATAGACGGCTACAAATAATTTCCTTGATAACTCTCTTGGTAGAGAGTGTGGTCTACAGCTTACCATGAGGTGCTCTACCTCAGACGAGCAATACCTCGAGACTTCTTTAATATTAGACATCGCATACTAGCTGTTATTGACAAATAGACACACACCCAGCCCCTCGTCTCACCAGATGTAGCTGCTGTGTCCTGCCGATGCACTGAAAACACAGCCAGCTCTATATTATCTGTGTCGTCGTTCAGCCACGTCTCAGTGAATCATAAAATATTACAGATTACAGATTACGATCCGTATCCGGGATCGTGAATACAGCCTCAGGCTCATTAGCATAACGCAATGTTAACGATTTCTGAAAATCGCAAATGAAATGAAAATAATATGCCTGCTCTCAAGCTTAGCCTTTTCTTAACAACACTGTCATCTCAGATTTTCAAAATATGCTTTTGAACCATAGCAAATCAAGCATTTGTGTAAGAGTATTGCAAGCTAGCTTAGCATTTTGCGTAGCATTTAGCACGCAACATTTTCACAAAAACCAGATAACCAAATAAATAAAATCATTTACCTTTGAAGAACTTCGGAAGTTTTCAATGAGGAGACTCTCAGTTACATAGCAAATGTTCAGTTTTTCCTGAAAGAATCGTTGTGTAGGAGAAATTGCTCCGTTTTGTACATCACATTTGGCTACCGAAAGAACCGAAAATTCAGTCACCAAAACGTCAAACATTTTCCAAATTAACTCCATAATATCGACCGAAACATGGCAAACGTTGTTTAGAATCAATCCTCAAGGTGTTTTTTCACATATCTCTTCATTGATATGCCGTTCGTGGAAGCATGCTTTCGTCTCAGAATCCCATAGAAAAAGAGCAGCAGCTGAAAATGACGCACCAATTAATTTCGACGGAGGACACCGGGCGGACACCTGGCGAATGTAGTCTCTTATGGTCAATCTTCCAATGATATGCCTACAAATACGTCACAATGCTGCAGACACCTTGGGGAAACGATAGATAGGGCAGGGTCATTCCTGTCGCATTCACAGCCATATAAGGAGACAATGGAAAACAGCCTCAAAAATCCTGCTCATTTCCTGGTTCCTGTTTCATCTTGGTTTTGCCTGTAGCTCCTGTTCTGGGGCCCTCACAGACAATATCTTTGCAGTTCTGGAAAATTCAGAGTGTTTTCTTTCCAAAGCTATCAATTATATGCATAGTCGAGCATCTTTTTGTGACAAAATATCTTGTTTAAAACGGGAACGTTTTTCATCCAAAAATGAAATAGCGCCCCCAGAGTTTCAAGAGGCTAAGAAAAAAAAACGAAAATGCAGTCAATTACAACGCCAAACTTTTTTCCAAATTAGCTCCATAATATCGACATAAACATGGCAAACGTTGTTTAGAATCAATCCTCAAGGTGCTTTTCACAATTCTATTCCATGAAAAATCCTTCCTGGCTGTCGGTTTGTCATCCGAGGCAAACGGAAAAATACTGCAGTGGAGATTACGCAATAATTGCGACGGAGGACACACAACGACCACCTGGTAAATGTAGTCTCTTATGGTCAATCTTCCAATGATATGCCTACAAATATACGTCACAATGCTACAGACACCATGGGGAAAACGTGGAAAAGGTAAGCTGACTCCTAGCTTCTCCACAGCCATATAAGGAGTCATTGCCATGAGGCGGTTTCAAAAATTGCGGCACTTCCTGATTGTATTTTTATCTGGGTTTTTTCTGTAACATCAGTTCTGTGGCACTCACAGACAATATCTTTGCAGTTTTGGAAACGTCAGAGTGTCTTTCCAAAGCTGTCAATTATATGCATAGTCGAGCATCTTTTCGTGACAAATTATTAAAATTAAAAGAGCGCCCTCTATATCGAAGAAGTAAAGGAATGATTTGTATCAAATACAATGCTCTTAGTTTTAGAGATGTTCAGGACCAGTTTATTACTAGCCACCCATTCCAAAACAGACTGCAACTTTTTGTTTAATGTTTCAGTGACTTCATTAGCTGTTGCTGATGCGTATATGGTTGAATCATCAGCATACATGGACACACATGCTTTGTTCAATGCCAGTGGTGGTTCATTGGTAAAAATAGAAAAGAGTAGAGGGCCTAGAGAACTGCCTTGTGGTACACCACACTTTACATGAAAACCCTTTTGAGTTCAATTAGATAGATAGCTCTGAATCCACAATATGGCAGAGGTTGAAAAGCTATAGCTCTTAAGTTTTTTCAACAACAGGTTATGGTCAATAATGTCAAAGGCTGCACTGAAATCTAACATTTCAACAGGTGTTGCTTTGCAACCTACACTAATAACCAGATGTCAATATTCCATGAAGAAACCTTATGTGACTTGCTTCAGCTCTTTTCGTGGTAGTGGAAGCAGTTTAAAATGTTTTAGTTCAGAGAAGCAGTGAAATATAGTACTTAGTTAAATACACTATACAGTGCATTCGGAAATGATTAAGTCCCCTTCCCTTTTTAAACATTTTGTTACGTCGTAGCCTTGTACTAAAATAATCTACACATAATGAAAGTAAAATACAGGTTTTTAGAAATATCTGAAAATGTATTAAAAATTGAACTCTGAAATACCTTATTTACATAAGTATTCAGACCCGTTACTGTGAGACTTCAAATGGAGCTCAAATGCATCATGTTTCCATTGATCATCCTTGAGATGATTCTACAACTTGATTTGGGTCCACCCATGGTAAATTCAATAGATTGGACACGATTTGGAAAGGTAAACAGCTGTCTATATAAGGTCCCACAGTTGACAGTGCATGTCAGAGCAAAAACCAAGTCATGAGGTTGAAGGAATTGTCCGTAGAGGTCCACGTCAGGATTGTGTAGAGACACGTATTTCTGCAGCATTGAAGGTCCACTAGAACACAGTGGCCTCCATCATCCTTCCAGAAGGACAACCATCTCTGCAGTACTCCTCCAATCAGGCCTTTGTGGTAGAGTTGCCAAATGGAAACCACTCCTCAGTGAAAGGCACATGACAACCCGCTTGGAGTTTGCCTAAAGGTACCTAAACAACCCTCAGACCTTGAGAAAGATTCTCTGGTCTGATGAAACCAAGATTGAACTCTTTGGCCTGAATGACAAGCATCACGTCTGGAGGAAACCTGGCACCTTCCCTACGGTGAAGCATGGTGGTGGCAGCATCATGCGTAGGGGATGTTTTTCAGCAGCAGGGACTGGGAGACTAGTCAGAATCTAAAGAAAGATTAACCGAGCAAAGTACAGAGAATTCCTTGATGAAAATTTGCTCCAGAGTGCTCAGGACCTCAGACTGGAGTGAAAGTTCACCTTCCAACAGGACAACCCTAAGCACACAGCCAAGACAATGCAGGAGTGGCTTCAGGACACGTCTCTGAAAGTCCTTGTGTAGCCCAGCCAGAGCCCAGACTTGAACCCAATCAAAAATCTCTGGAGAGACCTGAAAATAGCTATGCACTGACACTCCCCATCCAACCTGACAGAGCTTGAGAGGATCTGCAGAGAATAATGGAAGAAACTGCAGGTGTGCCAAGCTTTTAGCGTCATACCAAGAAGACTTGAGTCTGTAATTGCTGCCAAATGTGCTCCAACAAAGTACTGAGTTAAGGCTCTGAATACTTATGTAAATGTAATGTTTCAGTTGTTTTACATTTAATACTTTTGCAAAAATAAATAAAATCTACCGTTTTTGCTTTATGGGTTATTGTGTGTAGATTGATGAGGGGGAAAATAATTTAATACATTTTAGAACAAGGCTGTAACATAACAAAATGTAGGAAAGTCAAAGGGTCCGCATACTTTACGAATGCACTGTATATACAAAAGTATGTGGACCCTTCAAATTAGTGGTTTCAGCTATTTCAGCCACACTTGTTGTTGAACGGCATATCAAATCGAGAACACGGCCATGCAATTGCATTAGACAAACATTGGCAATAGAATGGCCCGTACTGTAGAGCTCAATGACTATCAATGCGGCAACGTCATAGGATGCCACCTATCCAACATGTCAGTTCATCAAACTTCTGCCCTGCTAGAGCTGCTCCGGTGAACTGTAAATGTATAAGAGCAGCAACAGCTCAGCTGCGAAGTGGTAGGTCACACAAGTTCACAGAGAGCTGAAGCGTGTGTACAAAGCGAGGTCCATACAGAAATGGTTTGTTGAGATCAGTGTGGAAGAACTTGACTGGCCTGCACATAGCCCTGACCTCAACCCCATTGAACACTGTGAGCAAGGCCTAATCGCCCAACATTAGTTTAATAACGCTTTTGTGGCTGAATGGAAGCAAGTCCTTGCAGCAATGTTCCAACATCCAGTGGAAAGCATTCAGAGAAGAGTGGAGGCTGTTAAAGCAGCAAATGGGAGACCAACGGCATAATATTAATTCTCGGGATTTTGGAATGAGATGTTCGATGAGCAGGTGTCCACATACTTTCGGTCATGAAGTTTATATATCATATGGATGTTTTGCTGTTGAGATTAAACTCTTCTCCAATCCTTGTACTATCTGATATTCTGTGCACAGCAACATAACAAAAAAGACATGTCACCAGCCAATCACATTTAGTCAAATGTAATCAAGATGCAGCCCTGTCCATTGTCCCGCATTTGTGAACAGTGTGGGGACATTACAAGAGATTGGTTCCCCAAAACACAAAATCTGTCCAGTTGTGCTGATAATTAGTAATAGTTTTTAGATGATGCAATATTTCCCATTATAAACTGGGTGATTCAAGCCCTGAATGCTAATTGACTGACAGCCATGGTATATCAGACAGTATACCATGGGTAAGACAAAACACTTTTTTGTATTGCTCTAATTACATTGGTAACCAGTTTATAATAGCAATAAGGCACCTCTGGGTTTTGTGGTATATACCACGGCTAAGGGCTGTGTCCAGGCACTCCGGGTTGCGTCGTACTAAGAATAGCCCTTAGCCATGGTATATTGGCCATATATCACACCTCCTCGGGCCTTATTACTTAATCGTATCCTTGTATGACTGATAGACACATGCAATGCATATGGGTCCAGCTTAAATGAAGTTCAGCTAATGAAGGCCTCATAAAACCTTCATAATGCCTTCATAATCACTACATAAATGTGTTAAAGCATCTAGAAAACCGTAATTCATGCTTTATAAAGGGTTCATAAATGTGGCATAACTGTGTGACATAACCAATGTCAAATGTGACATAACCCACTATGTTAAATATGATATAAACATGTGCTTTATAAAGGGTGACATGTTGTACTGTGTGGCTCAGTCGGTAGAGCATGGCGCTTGCAACGCCAAGCGTCGTGGGTTCGTTTCCCACTGGGGCCACCCATATGCAAAAAAAAAAAAGTAGTGGCCCCAGCCGACTTGTAAGTCGCTTTGGACAAAAGCGTCTGCTAAATGGGATATATATATATATATATATTGTACTGAAGGATGGCATACGCTTTAAAGTTATGGCATGTTAGTCACATTACACATAGGTTTAAAATCTAATTTTAAGATAAATTGTGGAAATGGGCAGGGTTTAGCCAGAATTATGACTTTTTGACTGTGTTAACTAGTGACGATGACAAAAACTTTACTCAGTAACGTTACTCCTATAGAATTCTATAGGCACTCCACTAAAGCCCACTTTGAATGTTTAATATCCCAGGCTTCTATGTGCTGTGTGTGCAATTGCCTGGGGATGACTTTACACCAAGAACCAATTAAGTTGATGAAAGCCTCCAACCTATAGAAATCTTAAGTGTCTGTCTTCTGGAACCAAGTTACATGTTCCTTAGTACATTCACCCACTCCCCCACTGAAAGATGAGCCACAAAATGTTGGCACCATTGTAACAGGTTGTAATCACTCCCTTGTCTCCAGCATGGGAACAGAAGAGGAATACCTGGTGCGGTAGTCTCAGGTTGGACTACTCCAAATCATCTTGGTTTTGACACACACACATACAAACGGAAGCTTTGCAGGTCCGTCAATCCATTTAAATACTTCTCACCTATAGTAACCTGTGGATAATGAGAGAACCTTCCTAAATCAGCAAAACATTAATAACCTATTTATTGACACTTTATGTAGTGTCCTGTAATACTTAGTTCGAAGTGAGAAACCTTTAGTCAAACATCCATAAAGACTCTACATCGCATGACGCCGTACTTCACTTAAAGTCAGACCCCTCATTTTTAACACATACTGTAAATGCCTTGTATCATATGCTGCTGTACTTACTATAATGTCAGGCATATTTGGTCATTTATAACAAAAAGGCTTAACGATATAAACACAAATGTGTTCATAACACTTAGGGAATTATCACTAACATGAATACATGAAGTTTCAAAATGTCCAGAAATGCAATTACATTGAACAGCAGATTGTCCCTGAACTGGCAGAGGAAATGGTCTCTCCTCCTGCTGGAGATACTGCATGTTGGTTCCAACCTTAAAAGTAACAACAAAGAAAGTTAGCAGGTCTGTTAGGAAATGCCTTTGTCACACCATCTGGATAAGGGCATTTCTATGCTGCGCCAGAAACTCTAAATGGGAAGATGATAACAATATGAATTGAATGGAGTTTATGTTCCTCTGTAATTTACAAATCTCATGATGTGACTATGAGACGTGGCTGTATGTAGGGGGATTTTTATTTAGCTGAGCCTGCTATCTAGCAAAATTATTTGAAATAATGATCGAGATAGCTACGGTATGTAATCCATCTCATCACTTAACTTCTACAAACTAATTTAAATGACAATAAATAAAGATTAACTTACTGTTTTTTTGCTGTCCAGTGGCAGTACAAGTGTGCCTTTAATTTGCAAACTCATCACATGATCAGCTTCTCGTCAGCAACATTAAAAAAGTACTTTAGGGTCACATAATTTCTGACATTTTTGAGAGAAAAAAAGTCCCCCACGGAATAGTAGAAAAGTGTCAATAACCATTCATGATATATGACAAATAATTGTCTAAATAAAACGAAGATTCATATTTCTTCATGTTTATGTGACATTTGCATAAATGTGGATTTGAAAATATGTTCCAAGGTCAAATAAATGCCCCCAATGCAAATCACTATATATGGAATACATGTTAGCTTAGAGCAAGAATTATTCTAGGTGCCACAGTAAAAGTATTGTAGGGAATACTCAGTATGAATGTATATTGTATATGATGTCGTTTCATGGGGCTTTGAAATGTTACTGGCCTTTTATTCCACAAATTCCATTGCCACGCAGGCCATTTTTTAAAACTGATTTGAACCTCTCTGGCCCACCCGGGACGCAACCGCACCCCCTTCCAACAATAAATGCAAATGCGCTACGCCAAATGCTAATAGCACTCGTTAAAACTCAAACGTTCATTAAAATTCACATACAGGGTACTCAATTCAAGCTACACTCGTTGTGAATCTAGCCAACGAGTCAAATTTGTAAAATGCTTTTCGGCGAAAGCATGAGTAGCTATTGTCTGAAAGCAGGCAACACGCCGAAATACCAGAAGGGGACGTAAACAAAGGAATTAGCGTAGCCGGCGCTACACAAAACGCAGAAATAAAACATAAAACATTCATTACCTTTGACGAGATTCTTTGTTGGCACTCCTATATGTCCCATAAACATCACAATTGGGTCTTTTTTTCGATTAAATCGGTCCTTGTGTACCCAAAATGTCAATTTATGAACACCGTCAGATCCAGTAAAAACACATTTTTTAAACGCAACGTTATTTTTTTAAATTAAAAAAGTTGCCTATAAACTTTGACAAAACACTTCAAACTACTTCTGTAATCCAACTTTAGGTATTACTAAACGTTAATAAACGATCAAATTGATCACGGAGCGATCTGTATTCAATAAGCACGAGTTTGGGTAACGTAACTAACTTTTCCGGTTCCATTGTTTACATCTGTGGACCTGACAACCGGATGTGGCTATTACTCAGATGACCAAGGATTTAGTTGAATCGAAATCACAACACTGGCGACATCGTGTGGAAGCTGTAGGAACTGTAATCTCACTCTTAATTATTTTTCCTTCCAATAGACAATACATGGGCTGGCGGATTGATTTTTTCTTTGTCGATTTAGTGACCATGTTTTCTGGCGATTTTGACCACGGAACTCATTCTGTTATAGTCACAGACACCATTGAACCAGTTCTAGAAACTTCAGAGTGTTTTCTATGCACACATACTAATCATATGCGTATACTATATTCCTGGCATGAGTAGCAGGACGTTGAAATGTTGCGCGATTTTTAACAGAATGTTGAAAAAAGTAGCCCGATCTCTAAGAGGTTTTAAAAGGCCCTACCAACTTTTTTTTTTACTTTGGGAGAAGATTAGGTCATGTCCAACTCTTTTTTTAATATATATATCTATTTATTATTGTACCCCTTTTTCTCCCCAATTTCGTGGTATCCAATTGTTTGAGTAGCTACTATCTTGTCTCATCGCTACAACTCCTGTATGAGCTTGGGAGAGATGAAGGTTGAAAGTCATGGTTGACAGTCACGGACCTCCGGGTCGCGGCCGGTTACGACAGAGCCTCGGCGCGAACCCAGAGTCTCTGATGGCACAGCTGGCGCTGCAGTACAGCGCCCTTAACAACTGTGCCACCCGGGAGGCCTGTCAGGTCCAACTCTGACTATGCTGGCTTTTTCTCTGGCTTGACCAACAAGGCTTGCAATTTAGAAATTGTATTTGTATTTACAGATGGCATACAAGTTTGTTATAAAGGCACATGGAAGTTCACATGTTTGAGAAGGCAGATCTTTCAAAAAACACATTTTGTTAAAAAAAATATTTTTTAGGTTCAAACTGTTCACCTAGTTTCCTGAATTGGGTCACATTTGACATAGTGGGTTATGTCACATCTGACATTGGTGGTTATGTCACACAGTTATGCCACATGAATAAACACTTTATAAAACAAGACATAGTTATAAATGACACTTGTAGTGTTTATGAACGCTATATGGAGGCTTTATTTAACCAGGCAAGTCAGTTAAGAACAAATGGTTATTTACAATGATGACCTTAGGAACAGTGGGTTAACTGCCTTGTTCAGGGACAGAATAACAGATTTTTACCTTGTCAGATCGGGATTCGACCTGGCAATCTTTCGGTTACTAGGGAACCCAACGCTCTAACCACTATGCTACCTGCCGCCCTTTATGAAGCCTTTATAAGCAGCATGTCATTTAAAGCGGGACCCAAATGGGTCATAAAAGAGTTCTTTATTTCTAATAAACATGTATACATTTTGAACAAACTTAATTGTGTGATGATCCATGTTTAATAATACAAACAGCTGTACAGAGCTCAGGAAGGGCTGCTAGGTCAGTAAGTACATAAAATAATGCGGAGGGGCCTAAGTTAATGTTTTAGCCATATATCAAACTATACATACATCTGTGTTAACATCAACAACAGTAAAACATAACAATTCAAAGCGGACACAAAATGCAACATCACAAAACTTGTACAACTCCGAAAAGTATACTTTCTTTAGACACAAAAGACACATACACTGTATGTGTTAAATATTTTTTTGTAAAGACATAAAAAAACTACATCATTCACAGATTCAGCAGTCTGTTTAAATACCTAATTTCTACAAAGGGAATTTACATTTCTTAAAGTACAAAGTGCAAATACTATGGTTTCCATTGCCGATTGGCAGAAGCTCCAAAAGGGGAGGGGAAATCTCGGTGGTTGGCTTAGCCTTGCTTCTTTGAGGGATTCTGCGAAGAGGGAGAACCAAGCACTATAGCAAACTATATCTGTGATAATTATCTCACACATCTTTCTCCAAAGTTATTATAACCTGCTTTTCAAAGGCAGTGTTAGCACTGCTAGGATCTTATAAAAAGAGATCATACTGTAACAGAAAACTGTAATTTATACGGTAAATGTATATATGTATCAACAGTAAAATACTGTAGAAGCATTATACTGCATAATACAGTAAATTAAGGTGCAGTATTGGAAAATGTTGTGAGAGGTAAAATAATTGCTGTATTTCCACCCTACAGAATAGATTATTCTTCCATATTTTTGGAGAGCCAACATCATTTTTTTTACCACCAATTGGTGCATGGTATTGTTGTTTCTGACTCATTATCATATGCGTGTCCCTGTATTAATTTTTGTTGCATCCGTTTGTGAGACTGCTGTACCAATTTAACTGATGTGTGGTAGTCAACTATCAATCTAAAATGTATAGGATACAGATTTAAAGGTTAAGCATTTTGGCATGTTCTTTTGGTCTGCTTTTAACTGTAGTCACTGCCAGTTTGAAGCCTTAACTATGGCCTTTAAAAGTGCAAGTGATATAAAATACAAATATTAATAGATGCTGTAATGTGAAAACACTTTACATAGCAGCCAACCTGCTTGCACCAATCCGAGTAAAATACTGTAATATCCACCCCATCTCCCATCAATTAATTTAATTTAATGAATTCATCCATTCATTCATTCATTTATTTTATTACAACTACAGTAGTATTATACATTTTACAATATTTGCGTGTCGTTGATCTGATATTCACAGTAACATACTTGCCACTAGCTGCTTGTATATTACAGTCAAATTTGCAAGAACCCAAACTGGAGGTTCAAATGCAAAAATATGTATAATTTATAAGGGCATCATACTGCCCAAAAAGTGCAAGGTGCTGAAAAATGCATAAATAAAAGGTTAAAATTTCAAATCATCATCAGTGTCCTCAGTGTGCATTTCAGTATGCACCTTGCACTTTTAGGACATTATGATGTCCTAATAAATTATTTATATTGTTGCATTTGAGCCTCCGGTTTCGATTATTCCAAAATCACAACGGAGTACAGTCTCTATCTTTCTATTAATATAAAAAAAAATATTTAAACAATGCACCTGTTGGACTATTTGATATTAAGGACCTTTAAAGAGGGCAGACGGGTTCCCATTATTTCACTGCTTGGATCTCAACTCTCCTTATTGTCACTCTGATATTTGTTGACCTTATAAGTGCAGCATATAATACTCACACAAGTAATTGCCAGGGTTTTACTTACCAGTTTACTGGAGGATGTACCTTCACCTGGTTTGGTCCCTGGGGTAAAACAGTGTCACAATATAATCAGCATTACATGATGAGAGCAGTGTAAAACTTTACCAGCAGTTTTCATTTATAAAATCACTTCATAGTCATTTTCGATTAATCATTTAGCGGCTTATTACAACATTAGTATTTGTGAGGCAGCATTCCTGGTTGGGAATTCTCTGGGAATGAAAATTTGGTATCTCACCTTCTTCCTTGGTGACGCCCAGGCATCCCATCAGCTCCTGCAGGGACAGAGCCTTGTCATTGCTGATGTCACAGTACTCCACAAACTTCTTCACACACTTCTTGGGCTTGGACTTCTTGCGCAGGAAACGTTTGAAAGGTTTGATCTCCTTCTTGCCGATGTCACCGCTGGAGTTTTTATCTAGCTGACTAAAGTACCAGTGGACCACTCTCTCCTCTAGTGTGTGACTTGGGTCTGGCTCCAACATCCTGTGGATTCATGATTGTTCGATTAATCAATCAATCAGGGAATTAATCGGTTAAAGGCCCACTCTGTGATATTTACATCAATTTAATATAATTTAAATTCATGATATTAAGGAATATCACTCAGCTTCATAGCAAAAGAATATCACTCAGCTTTAAAGTGACTTGGCCGCCATTTTGTTTATTTTTCTAATTAAGGAGCGGGCCAAACCATTTAAATCAATAAAAAACTATGAATAAATCGATCAGTGACATTCTAACCTGCCGGCAGACGCTGGATCTGTGACAGCATGCACCATGTCTGTTGACAGCGCGTCGAGAACACTCGTCAGAAATTCAGTTTTCTTTGCCCCGGGACACCCTGGAAAGGAAAACAAAGGTAGCTGAATAAGTGCATATGCACCTATTATGTGTTTTATTTACAAAAGAATGTCAACATCGGCGAGTGACGAGACAGAACAATGACTTTCCATTCCATGTCAGGCCATTCAATTTCTCAAAGGTGGTTGCCACCATAAAATCCCTTTGGGAAGGGAAGTAAAATAACTGAGACTGTAGTTTGAACATGAGTAGCACATAAAGATGACAGAGGGGGAAATAAAACCCAATGAGACTGTCACACAGTTTTCTTTTTAATCCCTTTCAATAAGTGTCAGAATTCGCCAATCATGGAGAAGGAAAATGTATCTGGAGGCTCCCGGAGCAAACCTATCACAGTTTTCACAACTGTGGGCTACAGACCAGGGGCCATCACAGTTTTCACAACTGTGGGCTACAGACCAGGGGCCCTGGCCCCGTATCCCCCGATGTGACTAACCAACGCCTGGTGCCATTTCATAGGCAAACTGTAGATATTATTGACTATAAGAATCTTAATATTCCTATCCTTTTGGTCTCTTTCTACAACATTATCTGATAATATAATCAATATGTGGGCCGGCAGGTAGCCTAGTGGTTAGTGTGTTGGACTTGTAACCGAAAGGTCCTTCTGCCCCTGAACAAGGCAGTGAGAATTTGTTCTTAACTGACTTGCCTAGTTAAAAAAGGTCAAATAAAAAATGTGTTTGATGGACTGAGTATTTGAACTTTGAAAAAGTAAATAATTTAAGAAATACACAGCCGGTATGTGCCCTATATGTGTCACTGTGTAAATTGGAGTCTCGTCCACCATTGAAACAAGTTAAACAATTACATCCAACAGACACCTCCACCTAACCTTAGCCAATCAACACATGCAGAACAGTCAGGAAAGAACCTCTTCAATATGTACGTATGTACATGAGGGGGCAACTGAAGCAAATGAACCTAATGATAGTAGTTGTGTGTTCGGCCATAATGTTTTAAGAATAAGGGGCCAAAGTTGTTCTGGAAGAGTTGAAGGCCATGGAGGCCCGAGAGATTCATGGACTCTTCCTCTAGGGGTTTTTAGGTTTTCTCACAGTCACCCCCCTCCATCCCCCTTTCCCCCAACCCAACTTGCCGCCTGCGGGAGGAAAAGGAGAACATTATCCAGGGTTTCTTCTCTTCTTATGACCCAGGCCTACGGGGCCATATTCTCCTGCACAGGAGATAATAGCATGCTTGGCCAATCTCAAACAGGTGGCGTCCAGCGCAGTGGTAAACACCCAGCACCCAGCCTCATTTCCTCCTTTCCCAGGTAAAGACACAAGAGAAAAGCAAAGGTGTATGAGCAGCGTAATAGAGGATTGACGACAGAGCAAAGCAAAGGTTTATCAGCAGCTGAACCGAGTGTTGACGACTCGATTGACTCTAACATTTTAACCTCTTGAGTGTAGGGGGCAGTATTTTGATGTTTTGATGAAAAACGTACCCATATTAAACGGCCTATTTCTCAGGCCCAGAACCTAGAATATGCATATAATTGTCAGATTAGGATAGAAAACACTCTAAAGTTTCCAAAACTGTCAAAATATTGTCTGTGAGTATAACATAACTGATATTGCATGCGAAAACCTGAGGAAAATCAAACCAGGAAGTGGCTTCTATTTTGAAAGCTATGTTCCATAGCCTGCCTTCGTTCCATTTAAACGGATGTCAACCAGATTCCTTTTCCTACGGTTTCCCCATGGTGTGAACGTTCTTTAGATATAGTTTCAGGCTTTTATTTTGAAAATAATCGTATGGCTGTGTATGGCTGTGTGCCAGCAGCGTTTTGTATGCGCAATAGCATGGAGCATCCATTTTCTCTCTCTCTCTGAAGAAGCTACATTCCCGGTTGATATATTATCGATTATACATTGTACAAACAACCTGAGGGTTGATTTGTTTGACATGTTTGACATGTTTCCTCGATCATTACGGATACTATTTGAAATTTTAATCTGCGATGTCATGACCGCTCGAGCCTGTTGATTTCTGAACATAACGCGCCAACCCAATGGAGGTATTTTGGATATAAAAATAATCTTTATGGAACAAAAGGAACATTTATTGTGTAACTGGGAGTCTCGTGAGTGCAAACATCCGAAGATCATCAAAGGTAAGCAATTTAATGTATTGCTTTTCTGACTTTTGTGACCAATCTACTTGGCTGCTAGCTGTTTGTAATGTTTTGCCTACTGAGAGAGATGTGCTTACATAAACGCTTGGTGGTTGACGAAAATGATCCCGGTAACGGGATGGGTGCATCAAGAATGAACTGTTAGAGTGACTTGGCTGTTACTGCTCTGAGACTTGCATTTACATTTGAGTAGGCCCTCAATGACCCAGAACCACTAAAATATCTAGACTCTAGATGCCTCTTCCCAATAGCTAAAGTGCATTCAGAAAGTATTTAAACCCCTTAACTTCTTTGTGTGTTTCAACCTGAATTTGCCTATTTCTTATTCTATACAGGCTTTGTTCTTGTCACTTGGTCAATTAGGTTAATATTGTGGAGAAACTACAATGTTGTTGATCCATCCCCAGTTTTCTCCTATCACATCCATTAAACTCTGAAATTGTTTTATAGTCACCATTAGCCTCATTATGAAATCGCTGAGGGGTTTCCTTCCTCTCTGGCAACTGAGTTAGAAAAGACGCCTGTATCTTTGTAGTGACTGGGTGTGTTGATACACCATCCAAAGCATAATTAATAACTTCATCATGCTCAAAGGGAAAACCTCCCTCGTCTTTGTGGTTGAATCTATGTTTGAAATTCACTGCTCGGCTGAGAGACCTTAAATATAATTTTATGTGTGGTAGAGAGATGAGGTAGTCATTCAAAAATTATGTTCATGCAACTTATGTGACTTGTTAATAAGTAAGTTTGTATTCCTGAATGTACAGATGAAGTCGGAAGTTTACATACACTTAGGTTGGTGTCATTAAAACTTGTTTTTCAACCATTCTCCAACTTTCTTGTTAACAAACTAGACCAATTGACATTTATATACACCTTCGCCAAATACATTTAAACTCAATTTTTCACAATTCTTGACATTTAATCCTAGTAAAAATGCCTTCTTAGGTAAGTTACGATCACCACTTTATTTTAAGAATGGGATATGTCAGAATAATAGTAGAAAGAATGATTTATTTCAACTTTTATTCCTTTCATCACCTTCCCAGTGGGTCAGAAGCTTACATACACTCAATTAGTATTTGGTAGCATTGCCTTTAAATAGTTTAACCTCTACTGTCTCCCCATCCCGCATGCGGGAGCGCAATCATCATTTGACACAAATTAGCATAACGCAACGGACATCAATATGTCTAGAAAATATTGCTATTCATGAAAATCACAAATTAAATATATTGAGACACAGCTTAGCCTTTTGTTAATAAACCTGTCATCTCAGATTTTCGAAATATGCTTTACAGCCAAAGCTAGACAAGCATTTGTGTAAGTTTATCGATAGCCTAGCATAGCATTTTGTCCAGCTAGCAGCAGGTAACTTGGTCACGGAAATCAGAAAAACAATCAAATTAAATAATTTACCTTTGATGAGCTTCGGATGTTTTCACTCATGAGACTCCCAGTTAGATAGCAAATGTTCCTTTTATCCAAAAATATGCGTTTTGTAGGCGAAATAGCTCCGTTTGTTCTTCACGTTTGGCTGAGAAATCGCCCGGAAATTGCAGTCACGAAAACGGCAAAAATATTCCAAATCAGCTCCATAATATCGATAGAAACATGGCAAACGCTGTTTATAATCAATCCTCAAGGTATTTTTCAAATATCTATTCGATAATATATCCATCGGGACAATTAGTTTTTCGGAAGGACCGATTGGAGTAATGGCTACCTCTGTATTTTACGCGAGAATTTCTCTGGGGGCATCAGGTGACCACTTGCGCAATGTAGCCGCCTACATAAATGCGTAAAACTATGTCACAAAGCTGTAGACACCTTGGGGAATACGTAGAAAGCGTAATCTGGTTGATAGCCCATTTACTGCTCAATAGGGACTCATTGGAACGCAGCGCTTTCAAAACATGGGGCACTTACGGATTGGATTTTTCTCAGGCTTTCGCCTGCAACATCAGTTCTGTTATACTCACAGACAATATTTTTTACAGTTTTGGAAACGTTAGAGTGTTTTCTATCCTAAGCTATAAATTATATGCATATTCTAGTATCTTGTCCTGACAAAATATCCCGTTTACTACGGGAACGTTATTGGAAATACTGCCACAGTTTGGGTCAAACATTTGGGGTATTTTGGGGGTATTTTTCCACAAGATTCCCACAATAAGTTGGGTGAATATTGGCCCATTCCTTCTGACAGAGCGGGTGTAACTGAGTCAGGTTTGTTGGCCTCCATGCTCACACACGCTTTTTCAGTTCTGCCGACAAATTTTCTAAAGGATTGAGGTCAGGACTTTGTGTTGGCCACTCCAATACCTTGACTTTGTTGTCCTTAAGCCATTTTGCCACAACTTTGGAAGTATGCCTGGGGTCATTGTCCATTTGGAAGACTCATCTGCAACCAAGCTTTAACTTCCTGACTGATGTCTTGAGATGTTGCTTCAATATATCCACATAATTTCCGTGCCTCATGATGCCATCTATTTTGTGAAGTGCACCAGTCCCTCCTGCAGCAAAGCACCCCCCCACAACATGATGCTGCCACCCATGTGCTCCGCGGTTGGGATGGTATTCTTCAGCTTGCAAGCCCCCTTTTTCCTCCAAACATAACAATGGTCATTATGGCCAAACAGTTCTATTTTTGTTTCATCAGACAAGAGGACATTTCTCAAAATCTTTGTCCCCATGTGCAGTTGCAAACCATAGTCTGCCTTTTTTATGGCGGTTTTGGAGCAGTGGCTTCCTTGCTGAGTGGCCTTTCAGATTATGTCGATATAGGTCTCGTTTGACTGTGGATATAGATATATTTGTACCTGTTTCCTCTAGCATCTTCCCAAGGTCCTTTGCTGTTGTTCTAGGATTGATTTGCACTTCTCACACCAAAGTATGTTCATCTCTAGGAATCAGAACATGCTTCCTTCCTGAGCTGTATGACGGATGCGTGGTCCCATGGTGTTTATACTTGCGTACTATTGTCTGTACAGATGAACGTGGTACCTTCAGGCATTTGGAAATTGCTCCCTAGGATGAACCAGACTTGTGAAGGTCAAAACATTTTTTTTTTTAGTTCTTGGCTGAATTCTTTTGATTTTCCCATGATGTCAAGCAAAGAGGCACTGAGTTTGAAGGTAGGCCTTGAAATACATCCACAGGTACACCTCCAAATGACTAAAATGATGTCAATTAGCCTATCAGAAGCTTCTAAAGCCATGACATCATTTTCTGGATTTGTCCAAGCTGTTTAAAGGCACAGTCAACTTAGTGCATGTAAACGTCTGACCCACTGGAATTGTGATACAGTGAATAATCTGTATCACAATGTGAAAATAATCTGTCTGTAAACAATTGTTGGAAAAATGACTTGTAATCATGCACAAAGTAGATGTCTAACCGACTTGCCAAAACTATAGTTTGTTAACAAGAGATTTGTGGAGTGGTTTAAAAACTTGTTTTATTGACTCCAACCTAAGTGTATGTAAACTTCTGACTTCAACTGTGTGTGGAATTTCAGTAGTCCACCAGGATTTCAAATGTCCCTCCAGTTGATACAAATGTTAAGTCTTCCGGTAAGGATCCAGATCCATCTAGACATTCCCTCTTGGCAGCAGACAGTGGGTGTAGGGGCGTTCAACACTTGTCTAGTCGTCAATTTAGCAGGGGCAGGACGCACATGTTCTTGCTGTCATTCAAATGAAATTGAGTTTGGACATTTTCAATTCGGTCCCAGGGTGAAGCATTAAATGGTTGCAGCCGGAATCGGTTAATGATTATAATTACTTAATTCCAACCAGAATTAGGCATCTATCCACGTTTCTCCAGACGTCAAAAGTTAAGGGTTACATTTTTGTATAAAAAAACGTGTCCACCACTGTGATCGAACACGCACCCTTCTGATCCAGAGTAATGGAATTCCGCAACCTTCGAACCATCAAACACGCAACCTTCTGATCCAGAGTCATGGGATTATACCCATCCACCACCCCTGTCCACAACACCCTAGTAAAATCCAAGCTTACTTGATGGTAATAGCGCTCACTGCTGCCCCTAGTGGCCGGTTTCAAAATAATTTCCCGACATCCTCAGGGCATGGATAGACGTCCAATTTCGAAGTCACTCTTGAGTGATCTGCCTGGTTAATTAATAAACCCACATGGGGCAAAGCCCTGTCAGCACTCAGTGCAGCAGCTACCAAGATCAGCCCCCATGGCATCCCTCAGTCCCTCTTACTGGCCAAACACCCCCATCCCTTCACACCTTTCAGCGCATGTTGTCCCTTTCTCCCTTTTCGCCCCATAAACCTTTCAACACCAGAGGTTCAAGTGCAAATATGCTGCCGTGATGTGAAGGCAACATTTATAATTATCCTTCCCAGTTTTATACAGTAACCGAGTTTACGGCCATTGAAGCAATAGCTCATAAAAAAACAAGCTGCAGCTTTTTCTTGACGCTCTGTCCTGACACATTTTACAACGAGAGACGAGAGTTATATAGAACAGGGTGCCATGATAGATGCTGTATGCATGTTTGTTTGTGTGAGAGTGTGGCTGCAATCTCACACTGTTAATCTTTCCAAACGAGCCTTGCTATACAGTACTCTACTACTGTTTCTGAAGGATTTCCATGTTCTGTGGTTGAGGTCTCTCTCATGGGATGGTTGTAGTTGTTCCCCACCCCATTGCCACCTACTCAAGCAAAGAGCACTTGGTTAACAACACATAACTTCATTAGTTCCTCTCCAGCTTGTAATAACCAATATTTCACAAATGCTCAACAGGCTCTAGCAGTGCCACAAAATGTAGCATTTTAACCAGATTAGTCAGCAACAGATCGGTCAGGTTGAAACAGTAGAGCAACAGTAAAAACAGTAGGCTACATAAATAGCAGAGAGTGTTTTCAGTGTGTGATGATATTAACCCTGCATCTGTCCCTGTCAGGCCTCAAAATAATGTGTCCCAATGCCTCAATTTGGTCTTGTGAGGCAACATTTGAAATTGTGTTTTTTACAGTGGATTAATGGTGTGTCGTCATAAACTTGAGGAACAAGTTGAAAAAGTAATTATTCTTTGATAGTTGATAAACTTGTAAACCCACTTTTGAGAAAATGGCCTTTGAATGTTTTGGGACCGTGGGCTGCTCCACAATGGACCTGTTCTGTTCAGTAAACTCCACCTGCTAACACAGCTCTGGCCTGGCACGGTGTTACATAAACAGCAGTAGAACGGTCGTGAAACAGTGGAAACTCTGTTCATGGCTCCTGCATGGCCTGGATTATTAACATGTTGACCCCCCCATCCCCTCTTGATCTGTTGTATACATTTAATCAAGATATTCTCTCTCTCTCTCTTTGACTTTGCGTCAAACAGTACAACTTTTTTATTTTATTAACCTTTAGTAACACAAGTAAATTGTTTAAATTCCCTAAAATAAGCACATTTTCACACATTTATGGTCACATTTGATGTTTCAAAATGTTTTTTTGAACAGATATTTCGATAAATTTACATCCATAGAAACTTGTTATAAACATTTGTCTGTTATTCATTAGTAGTTTAGCAGCAAAGCTGGTGAAACACTATTGTATTTGTTTCCGTTGATCATTAAGGGTTCAGCAGCAAAGCTGGTGAAACCATATTCTATTTCGTCTGGTTCATTATTATTAGGGGTTCTAGCAGCTAAACTGGTGAAACCATATTGTATTTGTTGGCATTCATTAGGGATTCAGTAGCGAAGATGGTGAAACACTACTCTATTTGTTGGCGTTCATTATTACGGGTTCAGCAGCAAAGCTGGGATAAGAGTCGAGCTGATCTGTATGGCTCAGTTTGTCTTGGACAGGAAAAATCATTAATATGAGATCATTTGATTATTGGGGCCATTTTGTTTGAACAAGAGTCTTGAAGATGTGCATCCATAGATGTTATATACCAGATGTGGTATTTGTGGTTGTGGAGAAGAAGCCATTTTAAAGAAGTTAACATCATAAAATATTTTCCAAAATGTGCGTAATATGTGATCTGTTCAATTTTTTGTTGTGATATTGGACATGTGTGGTAAGGAGTACAGAAGTAGCCTCCTCCTTGGGAAACGTGTCCAATTTGTCCTGATGGTGGCGCAATGGGCACACAGCTTGAACCCTGGCATTGCTGCTTGCAACTATATTTAGGGGTTCCATCTGCGAAGCTGGTGAAACACTATTTTATTTGTTGGTGTTCATTATCATTATTAAGGGTTCAAGCAGCAAAGCTGGTGGAACCCTATTCTATTTGTTGCCGTTGATTATTATTATTATTATTATGGGTTCAGCAGCAAAGCTGGTGAAACTCTATTGTATTTGTTCCTGTTCATTATTTTTATTATGTCCCTTTTTCTGACATTTTGGTGAAAAATGTAAAAATCCTGTGAGATCAAAAGGCTCAAGACTGTGCAACTTAGCAATATGGTAAAGGCTCAAGGGCCACACTCTCTCATGCAATACCATGCCAATTGGCCATATGGTGGCGCTATAACAAGCAATTTTTATTTATTTATTTTTATTTCACCTTTATTTTACTAGGCAAGTCAGTTAAGAACAAATTCTTATTTTCAATGACGGCCTAGGAACAGTGGGTTAACTGCCTGTTCAGGGGCAGAACGACAGATTTGTACCTTGTCAGCTCGGGGATTTGAACTTGCAACCTTTCGGTTACTAGTCCAACGCTCTAACCACTAGGCTACCCTGCCAAAAATGCAAACTTTGAAAGGTCAGCCCACGCACCCCGTATGACCATGAGATGTAGTCCATATGTCCCGTTCCTCACATGGAACAAATTTGCCTCAAAATCCCTAAAGTCCGCCATGATGGATTTTCCACCGTTTTGAATTTAGTCAAAAACACTTCAAACGCTATTCCGCTGGCACCGAATTACCGATTGTCACAAAACCTGATAAATAGCATCTATGGACCAAGGTCTGTAAAGGCACTATAATCCAGGCTTGTATGTCAAACAACATGGCTGCAACTGACCAATAAACACTCAAGTGGGAGTGGTCTGTCACAAATTAATATAAATCAGTCACGGATATTTGTATTACAACGAAACTTGGTACACATGTTCCAAATAATGTGAAGCCTCAACATATGCAAGCACATTCATATAGACCACACAGTGACGCTATAACAGGCACATGTTTATAGCTCTTGATTTGTTTGACTCAGAGTGATGAAATTTGGCACACATGCTCAAGGATATGAGTCTCAATAACCTGTCAAATATGGTTGACTTTGGCAATGTTGTTGCGCTGTTGGTCAGGAAAAAACATTCATGCAAGCTTATTGGCTCATAGCGGACATATTGTTTCAGCTAGAGTTTTGGAAAATTGTGCAAATACCACATTTGGTTCTATTCAGTCCAGCGGTTCTGAGGAAGCCTTTTGTGCGTTGTTGTTTTTTATTACCTAAAATAAAATAAAAATCACATGATGTTAGCAGATGAAGATTATCACATAGATCAAAACATATCAGATCTCATAAGCCTGTGTTTACCACAGACCTTATTTTCAGCGCTTATCCAAATACCTTTAAAAACTCCATTAATTTTCCCATAGGCTTTGCTCAACAAACCAATGGCAGATTTAGTGCCTACAAAAAGATGGCAACAAAGACACCATTACTATTGGTCTCCATTAGAATACTAGAATAGACATGAGCATTCATTTGTGGCAGCATCATGATGTCTTAAGGCTAAAAAGCTAATGGCAGGTAGCTAACGTGTTAGCCACCTAGCTAAGGCCTATAAGGGGGGAAGCTGGTAAGATGGTAAAACTGATCACAGATGCATTCTCTCCACTGAATTCTCACTTTGTACAAATTGTCCCCATGTGGTTTGACTGCCTTCTCCTCAAAGTCAGTCAGTGACAGCGTCATGATTAACTTTTCAGGGCTCTCGATAAATGTATAAATGCTAGCTACCTTTTCCAACAATAACAGTGGTGGAAATGTGTTTTGAAAAGTTAGGTTACTTTTATGTTATCATATCATTGACTGTCTGATTTATGATTTACAGTTGAAGTCAGAAGTGTACATAGACTTAGGTTGGAGTCATTAAAACTCGTTTTTCAACCACTCCACAAATTTCTTGTTCACAAACTATAGTTTTGGCAAGTTGGATAGGACATCTACTTTGTACATGACACAGGTAACTTTTCCAACAATTGTTTACAGACAGATTATTTAACTTATAATTAACTGTATCACAATTCCAGTGGGTCAGAAGTTTACATACACTAAGTTGACTGTGCCTATAAAAAGCTTGGAAAATTCTAGAAAATGATGCCATGGCTTTAGAAGCATCTAATAGGCTTGTTGACATCATTTGAGTCATTTGGAGGGGTACCTGTGGATATATTTCAAGGCCTACCTTCAAACTCAGTGACTCTTTGCTTGACATCATGGGAAAATCAGCCAAAACCTCCACAAGTCTGGTTCATCCTTGGGAGCAATTTCCAAATGCCTGAAGGTACCACGTTCATCTGTATGAACAATAGTACGCAAGTATAAACACCATGGGACCACGCAGCTGTCATACCGCTCAGGAAGGAGGCGTGTTCTGTTTCCTATAAATAAATGTACTTTGGTGCGAGTAGAGCAAATCAATCCCAGAACAACAACAAAGGACCTTGTGAAGATGCTGGAGGAATCAGATACAAAATATCTATATCCACAGTAATAACGTGTCCTATATCGATATAAGCTGAAAGGCCGCTCAGCAAGGAAGAAGCAAGTGCTCCAAAACCGCCATAAAAAGCCAGACTACGGTTTGCAACTACACATGGGGACAAAGATTTTGAGAAATGTCCTCTTGTCTGATGAAACAAAAATAGATCTGTTTGGCCATAATGACCATCGTTATGTTTGGAGGAAAAAGGGGGAGGCTTGCAAGCCGAAGAACACCATCCCAACCGTGAGGCACGAGGGTGGCAGCATCATGTTGTGGGGTTGCTTTGCTGCAGGAGGGACTGGTGTGCTTCACAAAATGGATGGCATCTTGAGGCATGAAAATTATGTGGATATATACATCTCAAGACAACAGTGAGGAAGTTAAAGATTTGTTGCAAATGCATCTTCCAAATGGACAATGACCCCAGGCATACTTCCAAAGTTGTAGCAAATGGCTTAAGGACAACAAAGTCAAGGTATTGGAGTGGCCATCACAAAGTCCTGACCTCAATTCTTTAGAAAATCTGTAGGCAGAACTGAAAAAGCTTGTGCAAGCAAGGATCCTACAAACCTGACTCAGTTACACCAGCTCTGTCAGGAGGAATGGGCCAAAATTCACCCAACTTATTGTGGGAAGCTTCTGGAAGGCTACCCGAAAATTTTGACCCAAGTTAAACAATTTAAAGGAAATTCTACCATATACTAATTGAGTGTATGTAAACTTCTGACCCACTGAGAATGTGATGAAAGAAATAAAAACTGGAAGAAATCATTCTCTCTACTATTATTCTGACTTTTCCCAATCTTAAAATAAAGTGGTGATCCTAACTGACCTAAAATGGAATTCTTACTTCGAATAAATGTCAGGAATTGTGAAAAACTCAGTTTAAATGTATTTGGCGAAGGTGTTTGTAAACCTTCGACTTCAACTGTACCTATCTGGTGGAATAGGTCAATTTTCAAATATTTAGATAGACTTGTTGCTTCTACACTTATATGAGCTTTTATCGTCTGTACAATTTGATTAATTCCAGTCATGAAAGTTAACAATGGTTTAGAAAGAGGCACTATGTTGCCAGCATGTTATAGCCACAATCATCTACCATCTAGTACTTGTCGGATAAAGATTCATTCTTCAGCAATGAGTAGACCTATTGAACATTGGACAGTAAAGAATGGAGTAGCGTGGTTCACAGAAGGGAAGCATACTGGTGACATTCCGGGTAATTAACCTATTCCTACCACACAGGGCTTGACATATTTCTTTTGTTGCCAAATCACACAACCCTAACTGACACAATGTAACAATCTACAACATAATTACATGTTTGGTATTGGATAATATACTGTGAAATGTTTAGTGGACATTGGCTAACGTAATTGTCTCTCTTTTGTCTTTTTCATCTGTTCATCTGATTGGATTGGGAGTGTGAATTGCTATTGTGGTTGGTGCTTTTAGGTAAGTCACATAAACCACACAGGATCTCTACTTCAGACAAATAGAACAAAAAAAGGTTTCTGCTGCAGGATGACACACTGTGAAGTGCACAGCAAAAAACATTGGTAGGACCTTTAAAAATAAGTTTGAAAAAAAATATAAACCCAGTATGCAATAATTTACGGAGGTACAGTTCATATAAGGAAATCGGTCAACTGAAATAAATTCATTAGGCCCTAATCTATGGATTTCAAATGACTTAGAATACAGATATGCATCTGTTAGTCACAGATAACTGAAGAAAAAGGTAGGGCTGTGGATCAGAAAAACAGTCAGTATCTGGTGTGACCACCATTTGCCTCAAGCAACACGTCTCCTTCGCATAAAGTTGATCAGGCTGTTGATTGTGAAATGTTGTCCCAGCCCTCTTCAATGGCTGTGCGAAATTGCTGGATATTGGCGGGAACTGGAACACGCTGTCGTACACGTCGATACAGAGCATACCAAACATCCTCAATGGGCGACATGTCTGATGAGTATGCAGGCCGTGGAAGAACTGGGACATTTTCAGCTTCCAGGAATCGTGTCCAGATTCTTGCGACATGGGGCCATGCATTCTCATCCTGAAACATGAGGTGACGGCAGCGGATGAATGTCACGACAATGGGCATCAGGATCTCGTCACGGTATCTCTGCATTCAAATTGCCATTGATAAAACACAATTATGTTCGTTGTCTGTAGCATCCAATTTGACCTGAAGTTGAATCAGTGGGCCCACAGCTGAAGCCCGGAAATGCTGCTTGCAGTTTTAATTAGGGGTTCAGCAGTAAAGCTGGTGAAACCCAATTGTATTTGTTCCAGTTCATTAATGTTATTATTATTGGTGGTAAAGGCCCATAGTCATGCAATGCCATGACAATTGAACAGAAGGTGGTACTATAACGGGTGATTGAAATTGCAAACATTGAAAGGTCACGTCCCTCACCGCATATGAACTAGGTCCGCCATGATTGATTTAAAATATTGTTTTAAAAAATTAAAAAGTATGAAGAAATCTCCTCCGGAACCACTGGACCGATCTGTATGAACCTTGACATATGGCATCTACACCGGGTGTACAAAACATTAAGAAAACCGTCCTAATATTGAGTTGCACCCACTTTGCCCTCATAACAGCCTCAAATTGTCAGGGGAATGGACTCAACAAGGTGTCAAAAGCATTCACCAGCAATGCTTTCCACTGAGATGCTGGCCCATGTTGACTCCAATGCTTCCCACAGTTGTGTCACCTACTACCATACCCTGTTCAAAGGCACTTCTATTATTTGTCTTGCCCGTGCACCCTCTTAATGACACACAGGGTATCTTACCGGATACCGTAGACCCACTCCTATTCGCATTCCGCCCCAACAGATCGTCAGATGACGCAATCTCAATCACACTCTACACTGCCCTTTCCCACCTGGACAAAAGGAACACTTATGTGAGAATGCTGTTCATTGACAACAGCTCAGCATTCAACACCATTAGCGCCCACGAAGCTCATCACTAAGCTAAGGACCCTGGGACTATACACCTCTCTCTGCATTTGGAACTCGGACTTGGTGGTAAGGTGGTAGGGTAGGCAAAAACATGTCTGCCACGCTGATCCTCAACACTGGAGCCCCTAAGGGGTGTGTACTTAGTCCCCTCCTGTACTCTCTATTCACCCACGACTGTGTGGCCAAACACAACTCCAATACCATCATTAAGTTTCCCGACGACACAACAGTAGTAGGCCTGATCACCGACAACGATGAGACAGCCTATAGGGAGGAGGTCAGTGAACTGGCAGTGTGGTGCCAGGACAACAACCTCTCCCTCAGTGATAGCAAGACAAATGAGCTGATAGTGGACTACAGGAAAAGGCGGACCAAACAGGCTCCCGTTAACATCGACGGGGCTGTAGTAGAGTGGGTCGAGAGTTTCAAGTTCCTTTGTGTCCACATCACCAACAATCTATCATGTTCCAAACACACCAAGATAGTCGTGAAGAGGGCACAACAAAACCTTTTCCCCTCCGGAGACTGAAATGATTTGGTTTGGGGCGGCAGCGTAGCCTAGTGGTTAGAGCGTTGGACTAGTAACCGGATGGTTGCAAGTTCAAACCCCCGAGCTGACAAGGTACAAATCTGTTGTTCTGACCCTGAACAGGCAGTTAACCCACTGTTCCTAGGCCCTCATTGAAAATAAGAATTTGTTCTTCACTGACTTGCCTAGTTAATTAAAGCTAAAATAAAAAAATGGGTTCCCAGATCCTCAAAAATGTCTACAGCTGCACCATCGAGAGCACTGGTATGGCAACTGCTCGGGCATCTGACCATAAGGCACTACAAAGGGTAATGCATACAGCCCAGTACATCACTGGGTCCAAGCTTCCTGAGAATCCAAGACCTATATAATAGACAGTGTCAGAGGAAAGCCCATAAATTTGTCAGAGACTCCAGTCACCCGAGTCATAGACTGTTTTCTCTGCTACCACACGACAAGCGTTACCGGAGCGCAAAGTCTTTAGGACCAAATGGCTCCTTAACAGCTTCTACACTCAAGCCATAAGACTGCTGAACAATGAATTAAATGGCCACCGGACTATTACATTGACCCTCACCCCATTTGTTTTGTACTCTGCTGCTACTCGCTGTTTATTATCTATGCATACTCACTTCACCCCTACCTACATGTACAAATGACCTCTAACCTGTACCCCCACACGCTGACTCGGTAGCGGTAGCCCCTGTATATAGCCTCGTTATTGTTAATGTTGTTGTGTTAGTTTAAAAAAAATATCTTTAGTTTATTTGGTAAATATTTTCTTAACTCTTCTTGAATTGCACTGTTGGTTAAGGGCTTGTATATGTAAATAAAGCATTTCACGGCATTTCACTTGTTGTATTAGGTGCATGTGACAAATAAAGTTTGATTTGATTTCATACACAATCCATGACTTAATTGTCTCAAGGCTTACAAATCCTTATTTAACCTGTCTCCTCCCCTTCATCTACACTGAAGAGGAGTTAACAAGTGAAATCAGTAAGGGATCATAGCTTCACCTGGATTCAGCATTGCAGTCCAAAGGTGTTCTTAATGTTTTGTACACTCAGTGTATGTACCAAGGTCTCTGAACCCAATATTTCCCAGACTAGTATGTCAAACATCATGGCTAATACTGACCAATAAACATTAATGTGGGTGTGGTCTGGCACACTCATGCGTATAAATCAGACAGATATTCTCATTGTAACCAAACTTGGTACACATGTTCGAAACACTGTCAAGACTCAACAAATGCAAATATATTCACATTAAAGACACGGTGGAGCTATAACGGCACATGTTTATATCTCTTGATCTGTTTGACTCAGAGTGATTACATTTGGCACACATGCTAAAGGATATGAGTCTAGCTAATGTGTAAACTATGGTTCACTTCGGCCACATGGGGGCGTTGTTGAACAGAAAAAAAACATTCACACATGCTCATTTGCTTATTGCCACCATATTGTATTAGCAAGAGTCTTGAAACATTTAGTGCCGATCGGTCTAGCGGTTCTGGAGAAGAAGGCGTTTAAAGTAGTCAGCATCATTGAAAATGACCAAAAATCCATCAAGATCAAACTGACAATCCAATTTTATCACAAATGTTTGAATGTTTTACTATTGAGTCCACATTTTCAGCACCACTAGCATACAAAAGAGAGATTATTTTTAATTCCTTCATGTTAACACAAACGTTTGTGTTTTAGTTTTTCTGTTGGTAACTACTGTGGCTTGTGAAAGTATTCACCCCCTTGGCATTTTTCCTATTTTGTTGCCTTACAAGCTGACAAAAAATAAGGCAAAAAAAACAGAACTTGAACGTGCATAACTATTCACCCCCCCCCAAAAAAACTTACTTTGTAGTGACAGCTTTTGCAGGAATTACAGCTACAAGTCTCTTGGGGTACGTCTCTATAAGATCGGCATGTTTAACCAGTATGATATTTGCCCATTCTTCAAGGTAAAACTGCTCCAGCTCATTCAAGTTGGACGAGTTCCAATGGTGTACAGTAATCTTTAAGTCATACCACAGATTGTTAATTGGATTGAGGTCTGGGCTTTGACTAGGCCATTCCAAGACATTTAAATGTTTTCCCTTAAACCACTCAAGTGTTGGTTTAGCAGTATGCTTAGTGTTATTGTCCTGCTGGAAGGTGAACCTCTGTCCCAGTCTCAAATCTCTGGAAGACAAACAGGTTTCCCTAAAGAATTTCCCTGTATTTAGCGCCATACACCATTCCTTCAATTCTGACCAGATTTCCAGTCCCTGCCGATGAAAAACATCCCCACAGATTGATGCTGCCACCACCATGCTTCACTGTGGGGATGGTGTTCTCGGGGTGATGAGAGGTGTTGGGCTTGTGCCAGACATAGTGTTTTCCTTTATGGCCAAAAAGCTCAATTTTAGTCTCATCTGACCATATGTTTGGGGAGTCTCCAAAATGCCTTTTGGCTAACACCAAATGTGTTTGCTTCTTTTTTTCTTTAAGCAATGGCTTTTTTCTGGACACTCTTCCGTAAAGCCCAGCTCTGTGGAGTGTACTGCTTAAAGTGGTCCTATGGACAGATACTCTAATCTCCGCTTGCAGCTCGTTCAGGGTTATCTTTAGTCTCTTTGTTGCCTCTCTGATTAATGTCCTCCTTGCCTGGTCCGGGAGTTTTGGTGGGTGGCCCTCTCTTCGCAGGTTTGTTGTGGTGCCATAGTCTTTCCACCTTTTTATAATGGATTTAATGGTGCTCCATGGGATGTTAAGTTCCTGATATGTCTTCATAACCCAACCCTGATCTGTACTTCTCAACAAATGTGTCCCTGACTGTTTGGAGAGCTCATTGGTCTTCATGGTGCCACTTGCTTGGTGTTGAAAACTCTGGGCCTTTCAGAACTGGTGTATATTTGCTAAGATAATGTGACAGATCATGTGACACTTAGATTGCACACAGGTGGACTTTATTTAACTAATTATGCGATTTCTGAAGGTAATTGGTTGCACCAGAACTTATTTAGGGCATTCACCGCAAAGGGGGTGAATACACACACACCATTTTTCCTTTGTACATTTTTTGAATTTTTTTTAAACAAGTCAGTTTATAAATTTCACTTCACCAATTTGGAATATTTTGTGTATATTCATTTCATGAAATCCAAATAAAAATTAATTTAAATTACAGATTGTTATGCAAAAAAATTGGAAAAACGCCAAGGTGGTTTAATACTTTTTGTAAGGCATTGTAATTGCTTGCAAAGTCTAGAAGGATAAATACATTTTTTATAAAATGATGACATTTTTGATCACTTGTGGTCAAAGTTTACCCCTGTTGGTGCTTTTAGGGTAACATAAACAACATATAAGATTGTCAAGGCGACAGGACAATCAGCAACAACAATACTCACTTTGGAATAGTGCATGATATACTGAAACTTCTGTACTTTTTCAATACAAAAAATATGGTTCGGTACTTGAATTTGGTTACGTTCGGTACTTCTGTCAAATGTGTCTCACGTGATTAAGAGGATCAAGTCTGTATTAGCGGAGCCCCTTTACAGTGAAGAGCAAAGTGCCTGCTCCACTTAATCATTCATTTCCAGAGCTGTCTGGACTGCATTGTTAGCTCCCCACTCATGCTGCACAGACGTTAAATACACTTGAATAATGCAACACGGCATGGAGAAATATTGAAACTGTTCATTACTTTTTGCAAAAAAATGGGGGATTGTTCACAAAAACTGTGAGGTTTAAAAAAGCTTCCAAGAAAGTAAAGAAACAGCGTTCTTTTAGAGGAATTTCTGTATTTTCGCAGAACGTACCATACAAGTTCCCAAGTGGTTCTATATAATTTCATATTTAGAATTTGGTGTGACATCAGAAATATTCTCAGAATGTTCAGAGAATACAGTGCATTCAGAAAGCATTCAGACCCCTTGACTTTTTCCACGTGTTCTTACATTACAGCCAGTGGTGTAAAGTACTTAAGTAAAAATACTTTAAAGTACTACTTAAGTAGTTTTTGGGGGTATCTGTAATTTACTTTACTATTTACATCTTTGATTACTGTTACCTGTACTTCACGACATTCCTGAAGAAAATAATGTACATCTTACTCCACACATTTTCCCTGACATCCAAAAGTTTGGGGCGGCAGCGTAGCCTAGGTTAGAGCGTTGGACTAGTAACCGGAATGTTGCAAGTTCAAACCCCCGAGCTGACATGGTACAAATCTGTCATTCTGCCCCTGAACAGGCAGTTAACCCACTGTTCCTAGGCTGTCATTGAAAATAAGAATTTGTTCTTAACTGACTTGCCTGGTTAAATAAAGGTTAAAAAAATACAAATAAAATAAAGTTACTTTGAATGCTGAGCAGGACAGGAAACTTGTATAATTCATGCACTTAAAGAAAAATCCCTGCTCATCCCTACTGCATCTGATCTGGCGGACTCATTAAACGCAAATGCTTTGTTTGTAAATTATGTCTGAGTGTTAGAGTGTGCCCCTTGCTATCCGTAAATTTAAAAAACAAGATTGCTCCGTCTGGTTTGCTTAATATAAAGAATTTGAAATTAGTATTAAGTTATTTATACTTTCACTTTTGATACTTAAGTATATTAAGTATATATACTTATACTAGTATATAAGTATATTTTAGCAATTACATTTACTTTTCATACTTAAGTATATTTAAAACCAAATACTTTATTACTTTAACTCAAGTAGCATTTCACTTGGTGTCTTTACTTTCACTCAAGTATGACAATTGGGCACTTTTATCACCACTGGTTACAGCCTTATTCTAATGGATTAAATAGTTTTTTCCCCTCATCAATCTACACACAATACCCCATAATGACAAAGCAAAATGTTATTATTTTTGCAAATGTATTAAAAATAAAAAACTGAATTTTCACATTTACATAAATATTCAGATCATTTACTCAGTACTTTGTTGAAGCAAATTTGGCAGCGATTACAGCTTCAAGACTGGACATTGACTCTATGTAAACTGGAAACTATATATCTGGAGGCTGCATTTATTGTAGCTGGGGATTTTAGCAAAGCAAATTTGAGAACAATGCTACCTAAATTTGATCAGCAAATTGATTGCACGACACGTAGGGCTAATTCCTACGCGATGCATACAAAGTAGAGGTTAACCGATTATGATTTTTCAACGCCGATACCGATACCAATTATTGGAGGACCACAAAAAGCCGATTAATTGGCCAATGTTTTTTATTTATTTGTGATAATGACTATTACAACAATACTGAATGAACACTTATTTTAACTTAATATAATACATCAATAAAATCAATTTTGCCTCAAATAAATAATTAAACACGTTCAATTTTGTTTATATAATGCAAAAACAAAGTGTTGGAGAAGAAAGTAAAAGTGCAATATGTGCTTTATATGACATATATGACAGAAAGCTAACGTTTAAGTTCCTTGCTCAGAACATGAGAACATATCAAAGCTGGTGGTTCCTTTTAACACGAGTCTTCAATATTCTCAGGTAAGAAGTTTAGGTTGTAGTTATTATAGGAATTATAGGACTATTTCTCTATATACGATTTGTATTTCCTATACCTTTGACTATTGGATGTTCTTATAGGTACTTTAGTATTGCCAGTGTAACAGTATAGCTCGCCCCTACCTGGGCTCGAACCAGGAACACATCGACAACAGCCACCCTCGAAGCATCGTTACCCATCGCTCCACAAAAGCCACGGCCCTTGCAGAGCAAGGGGAACAACTACTCCAAGTCTCAGAGCGAGTGACGTTTGAAACGCTATTAGCACGCACCCCGCTAACTAGCTAGCCATTTCACATCAGTTACACCAGCCTAATCTCAGGAGTTGATAGGCTTGAAGTCATAAACAGCTCAATGTTTGAAGCACAGCAAAGAGCTGCTGGCAAAATGCTTCTGTGTTTGATTGAATGCTTACGAGCCTGCTGGTGCCTACCATCGATCAGTCAGACTGCTCTATCAAATATCAAATCATAGACTTAATTATATCATAATAACACACAGAAATACGAGCCTTAGGTTATTAATATGGTCGAATCGGGAAACTATCATTTCGAAAACAAAACGCTTATTATTTCAGTGAAGTACGGAACCGTTCGGTATTTTATCTAACGGGTGGCATCCCTAAGTCTAAATATTGCTGTTACATTGCACAACCTTCAATGTTATGTCATAATTACGTAAAATTCTGGCAAATTAGTTTGCAATGAGCCAGGCGGCCCAAACTGTCGCATATACTGACTCTGCGTGCAATGAACGCAAGAGAAGTGACACAATTTCACCTGGTTAATATTGTCTGCTAACATTTCTTTTAGCTAAATATGCAGGTATAAAAATATGTACTTCTGTGTATTGATTTTAAGAAAGGCATTGATGTTTATGGTTAGGTTCACGTTGGAGTAACGACAGTCCTTTTCCGTGAATGCGCACCGCATCGATTATAAGCAATGCATGACACGCTAGATAAACTAGTAATAACAACGTGTACTTATAACTAGTGATTATGATTGATTGATTGATTTTATAAGATAAGTTTAATGCTAGCTAGCAACTTACCTTGGCTTCTTACTGCATTCGCGTAACTCCTCGTGGAGTGCAATGAGAGGCAGGTAGTTAGAGCGTTGGACTAGTTAACCGTAAGGTTGCAAGATTGAATCCCCGAGCTGACAAGGTAAAAATTTGCCATTCTGCCCCTGAACAAGGCAGTTAACCCACCGTTCCTAGGCCGTCATTGAAACTAGGAATGTGTTCTTAACTGACATGCGTCGTTAAATAAAGTTGTAAAAAAAAATATCGGCATCCAAAAATACAGGTTTCGGAAAACTTGAAATCGGCCCAAATTAATCGGCCATTCCGGTTAATCGGGCGATCTCTAATACAAAGCCCTCCCCCGCCCTCCCTTCGGCAAATCCGACCACAAAACCATCTTGCTCATCCTGGCTAATAGGCAGAAACTCAAACAGGATGTACCAGTGACGAGAACCATTCAATGCTGGTTTGACCAATTGGAAGCCAATCGGAGGCCACGATCAGGACAATATTGACCTATATGTTGACTTGGTGAGTGCATTCATAAATAATTGCATTGGAGATGTCGTACCCACTGTGATCATTAAAACCTACCCTAACCAGAAACCGTGAATGGATGGCGACATTCGCGTAAAACTGAGAGCGTGATCCACCGCATTTAACCATGGAAAGAGGTCTGAAGATATGGTTGAATATAAACAGTGTAGTTATTCGCTCCGCAAGGCAATCAAACAAGTGAAATGCCAGTACCGGGACAAGGTACAGTCGCAATTCAACAGTTTTAGACACAAGACGTATGTGGCAGGGTCTACAGGAAATCACGGACTACAAAAACAAAAACAGCTACGTCATGCATACCGATGTCACGCTTCTAGACAAATTCAACACCTTCTTTGCCCACTTTGAGGATAATACAGTGCCACCGTCGCGGATCGCTAACAAAGATGAAGAGAGAAAACAACATCTCCACTTCACTGACCTCAACACTGGGGCCCCTAAAGGGTGTGTGCTTAGCCCTCTCCTGTACTCCCTGTTCACCCATGACTGAGTGGCCATGCACGCCTCCAATTCAATCATCAAATTTGCAGACGATACAATAGTAGTGAGCTTGATTACCAACATCGACGAGACAGCCTACCAGAAGAAGGTGAGGGCCCTCGTAGTGTGGTGTCAGGAAAACAACCTCTCACTCAACGTCAACAAAACAAAGGAGATGATCGTGGACTTCAGGAAAAAGCAGAGGGAGCACCTCCCTATCCACACCGAAGGGACAGCAGTGAAGAAGATGGACAGTTTTAAGTTCTTGGGTGTACACATCACAGACAAACTGAAATGGTCCACCCACACAGATATTGTAGTGAAGAAGGTGCAACAGCGCCTCTTCAACCTCAGGAGGCTGAAGAAATTTGGCCTGTCACCGAAAACCCTGACAAACTTTTACAGATGCACAATCGAGAGCATCCTGTCGGGCTGTATCACAGCCTGGTATGGCAACTACACCACCCTCAACCGCAAGGCTCTCCAGATCCCACTTCCTGGAGGGATTTTCCTCAGGTTTTCGCCTGCCATATCAGTTCTGTTATTACTCACAAACAATATTTTAACAATTTTGGAAACTTTAGAGTGTTTCCACATCTACCAATTATATGCATATCCTAGCTTCTGGGCCTGAGTAAAAGGCAGTTTACTTTGGGCACGCTTCTTATCCAGATGTCGAAATACTGCCCCCAAGCCATGAGTTTAGCAAGTTTTTATTCCTGAATTTATTTATGCTTGCATAACAAAGGGGTTGAATACTTATTGACTCAATACTTTTCATTTTTATTTATTTGTAAATATTTCAAAACACATATCTCCACTTTGACATTACGGGGTATTGTGTGTAGACAAGTGACCAAAAACAATTGAAATTTAATCCGTTTTAAATTCAGGCTGTAACACAACAAAATGCAGAAAAAGTCAAGGGGTGTGAATACTTTCTTAAGGCACTGTATATTTTAAAAACAGAGAAATCATGTTTTTGACTGCACTGGGTCTTTAAAACTGTAACATTTTCTTTAGTCCCTGTCAGGATTTGGCCAGGGTTGTTCCGGGTTTTGGTCACTAGATGCCCCCATTGTGCTTTTTGACCTTATGTTTTTTCCCTTGTTCCCCATTATTATTTGCACCTGTGCCTCGTATCCCCTGATTGTATTTAAACCCTTAGTTTCCCTCAGTTCTGTGCTCTGTGTTTGTATGTTAGCACCCAGCCCTAGTGTTCTGTGTATTCTTGTCGATTCCGGTGGATGCTCTTGTGGAATTCTGTTTTTGTTTTTGAGTATCTCTTGAGGCTTTTTTGTGCTATTCCTACCACCTTTTGGATTTGCCATTTTTGTATTGAAGGACTTCTCCTTTTTACTTTATTAAATACACCGTCTTAAGTACTGCTGTGTCTGCCTCATCTTCTGGGTTCTGCTGACTATTCGTGGCTCAGTTGGTTAAGTGACTGTTTCTCACTCTGGAGACCCAGGTTCGTAACCGGGTCCTGACAGTCCCCATGACAAAATGTGTAGAATTGCAGAAAATGAACTCTAAACAAAAATCTCCCCACCATTTAGAGGGGGGCCAATAAAATGTTTTGCCGTGAGGTGGGGCGCCCACTAACCATATCTTCCTTAGGGCCCCCAAAATGCTAGAGCCTGCTCTGACTCCAAACAAAAGAACATGAACATTTTTACTGAACTCATAAATGATGGTTATGAAATAAACCAAAATGTGTTTCTCACAAGTGTAGCATGTTGTGAACTCTGTAAAAGTTTCCACTCAAAGAAGGAGAATGGTAAATTACTGTAGGCTGATTATTACATGCGTTAATTAACGAAAACAATCCAAGATGGCGTAGCAGTTAGGCGTCTTTGTCTTCATCTTGTCGTGTCCCGTGTATATCTTTTTTCTTCGCATATATTTCGTATATGTTTTAAAAATATTTTTTACCCTCAACTCCAACAAACTCTCCTGCAACCCACCTCCCCAATGTGGTATGGATCTGCAATTTTTACTTTAGAACTGGAACCCCCAACAGAAGCTAGTCAGCTAACTAGCTACTAGCCACTGCTAGCGGTCATCAGCTAACCTTTAGCCCGGACAACTCCTGCCAGTCAGCGCAACGCGATTCAACTCAGAGCATACCGGACTCTGTACAGCGCGATTCAACCCACAGCATACCAGCGCAATTCAACCCAGAGCTCTGAACCTTTTCACCTGGATCATCGCAGCTAGCTAGCTGCTACTTGAGTGGCTACTCCTGGCTAATGTCTCTGCCCCGAAGTAGGCGCCAATTAGCCTGGAGCTAGCCTATGCTAGGCCCATCTCCCAGCTAGCTGAAGTGATCCATCAGCCACTCCTTGGGCTACAATAACAATATCTATTTTGACAATTGGCCTGGACCCCTCTTACTGCCGATACGCAGCCCCGCCGATTCTTCCTGACTGGACTACCGATGTAAACCGCCTGAGGGGGTTTCAACAAGCTCCTCCATCGCGACGTTCCCTGAATGCCCATCTGCTAGCCTGCTATCCGCGGCCTGCAAACTGTCTAGAACATATCGGACTGTTAGCTGAAGAGGTCCATCAGCCAATTTTCTTGGGCTACAATACCTATTTTTCCAATTGGCCTGGACCCTTTTACTACACAGAGCCCTTCTGGTCCATCACAACTGGTCTGACGACGTAACTACCCGGGGAGGCTACAACTGACTCTTTCATCACGACGTCCCCCTAAGGACCTTCTGATAGCCTGCTAGCCCGGCCCACTAGCTGTCTGAATTGCCGTGTCTCCAGCCCGCCTAGCTACTCACAAGACTCCATGATCACTCGGCTACGCATGCCTCTCCCTAATGTCAATATGCCTTGTCCATTGCTGTTTTGGTTAGTGATTATTGTCTTATTTCACTGTAGAGCCTCCAGCCCTGCTCAATATGCCTTAGCTAACCCTTTTGTTCCACCTCCCACACATGCGGTGACCTCACGTGGTTTAAATGGTGTCTCTAGAGACAATACCTCTCTAATCGTCACTCAATGCCTAGGTTTACCTCCACTGTATTCACATTCTACCATACTTTTGTCTGTACATTTTGCCTTGAATCTATTCTGCTGTGCCGAGAAACCTGCTCATTTTACTCTCTGTTCCGAATGCACAAGATGACCAGTTCTTATAGTCTTTAGCCATACACTTATCCTACTCCTCCTCTGATCTTCTGATCCACCTCTACGCAGACAACACCATTCTGTATACTTCTGGCCCTTCTTTGGACACTGTGTTAACAAATCTCCAGACAAGCTTCAATGCCAATGACTTAGAATATGTGGACAACTACAAATACCTAGGTTAGACTGTAAACTCTCCTTGCAGACTCACATTAAGCATATCCAATCCAAAATTAAATCTAGCATCAACTTCCTATTTCGCAATAAAGCATCCTTCACTCATGCTGCCAAACGTACCCTCGTAAAACCGATTCTTGACTTTGGCTATGTCATTTGCAAAATAGCCTCCAACACTCAACTCAGCAAATTGGATGCAGTCTATCACAGTGCCATCCGTTTTGTCACCAAAGCCCCATACCCACCATTGCGACATGTATGCTCTCGTTGGCTAGCCCTCACTTCATTTTGTTGCCAAACCCACTGGCTCCAGGTCATCTATCAGTCACCCCCAAAGCCAATTCCTCATTTGGCCACCTTTCCTTCCAGTTCTCTATTGCCAATGACTGGAACAAATTGCAAAAATCACTGAAGCTGGAGACTCATATCTCCCTCACTAACTTTAAGCACCAGCTGTCAGAGCTGCTCACAGATCACTGCACCTGTACATAGCCCATCTGTAAATAGCCCATCCAACTACCTCATCCCCATACTGTATTATTTTTTGCTCCTTTGCACCCCAGTATCTCTACTTGCACATTCACCTTCTACACATCTATCACTCCAGTGTTTAATTTCTATATTGTAATTATTTTGCCACTATAGCCTATTTATTGCCTACCTCCCTTATCTTACCTCATTTGCACACACTGTATATAAACATTTCTATTGTGTTATTGGCTGTATGTTTGTTTATTCCATGTGTAACTCTGTGTTGGTGTTTGTGTCGCACTGCTATGCTTTATCTTGGCCAGGTCACCGTTGTAAATGAGAATGTGTTCTCAACTAGCCTACCTGGTTAAATAAAGGTGAAATAAATAAAATGTAAAAAACATAACTAAATGATGGGGATTAATGGTACATTTACCAGGCCTACTTTTGACACGTAATGGAGAATTTACAAAAATAAACAATTAAAGGGCAAATAATTCACACAATGAATTCGCAAAAATTAGAGGGAGACAGCTGAGCGCATTCTGGACTGCTGAGTGTATGCCTTCTGGAGAGAGATTTGCCATATTTTAGCTACACACCTCTCCCATTCTTGTCTCAACATTATAAATTATACTCAAGACACATAATCTTCACACATATTTTAGATGCTTTTCACTGATAGCCGCAACTCAATACTCAGCTAGGCCTTTTGCCATGTGTGCTGCCAAATTGCCGATTGCAGGCTTCACAAATAGGCATAGGCCTACATGATTGGGATTTTAAATATTCCACCGCTATTTGTTTTAAATAAGCTAATGATTCTCTATGGCTAAGTCATGCTCTCTGGTGAAATATTTTGAATAATTGTATTTCGACTGAAGTAATTATATAACTTTGGAAAAACATCAATTTACTTTAGGGCAAGCCAGCATCCGAACAGTGTGCTGTGCACCCGCCAACTATCCTTTCTAATTCACAAGTGGCTGAAATCAGAAATCTGTATGTAATGCCGAAATGCTCATATCTCCTCCGTAACAATGGGAGTAGTTGTCCCAAAGGCGGGAAGGAAGGCGGCAAGCTTAGGGTTGCATATTATTAAGCCTGTAGAAACGCATTGGGTGTATTCTGGACACATTTTGGTGTGAGTGAGCCCTCTCACTTCGCCTCTACCTCTCTGCTGAAACTATCTCACCTGAGAAAGCAGAAAGCATCCAAGTGAGTGAAACAGGGCCCCTCTGTCTATATGTAGCCCATGTATCAGAGGCTGTCTGGTGTTGAGAATATTATATTTATTATTTTTTATATGTTTCTGCCTGCTGCCTGGAGTGTGAATAAGTATGAAAGCTGTTTTCAAGGCAGACGTCTTTTAACACAGTTGTGAAAGCAGTGTCAATCGGCTTTCCTAAAAGCGCCTTATTAAACCAGATCAGTAGATTATGCCATTTTTCCTGCTTCATTGTTTACCTAAAGCTGCCCAACGCTAAACACACTACTGACCAAGCTCCCTTGGTCTGAATCTTACACACTATTAAAATGGCTGTCATCCCATTAGAGGCTGGGTTTACAGATGAATTGAAGGGATAGTTCACCCAAATTCAAAACATTTCAAATGTTTTTCCTTACCCTTTAAGCAGGCTTTAGACAAGAAGAGACAGCAATCCATGATTTGGTTTTGTTTACCTGGCCGCTCTCATCAAATGCTAACTTTGGTTTTTAGACTAAAATGCTGTGGGTGACTGAAACTAAAGGTATCAACAAGTATCAACAATATTTTCCTGTAGCCAACTCATCTTACTTTTGGTAACAATTTAATATGGGAAACACGGAATATTTTCACCACAGATACTTTAATTTCAATATAATCTGTACTGAATGGCATTCCTGTACTAAAAAAAACTAAAAAACAACCAGGAGTCCCTCTTGGAATTTCCCCTGCCCACACCTATCTATCCCTGTCGTCCATCCATCTTCCACTAACTATCCATGGTATCCCCCATACTTCCTGTCCTTCATTATCTTTCCCTCTCTCACACATACGGTTTCACTTCCATCCTCAACTGGCAATTCCTGTCACCGGCCTATTTCACATCTCTCCCTGTTAGTCCCTGATTACATACCTCACTAATTAGCATCTGTCTCCTCTCTATCACACACAAACACACACACAATGTGAGGGGTTGTGGGAAATATCAAGCCAGCCTGCGTCAAGCATTTCATGGATAAACACTAATGATGTCAACAAAGACACACACAGGCACTGTGTTTCTGCCCCTTGTGTTGGGATCAGCAGACAGGGTAAACTGCTGCGAAACCAACCTGGTCTCATTAGAATGTCAAAATAGTCATATCTAACCATTACGTAGTAATATGTCACCTAAACTGACATATTACTTATATTACTTACATGTTACTTATAGTAATCAGGTTTCCATCCAACCATTTCATGCGGATGAATTACCTAATGCAAAAAAACAGCAATTTTGGCTGTGAAATTTCCCAAATGTCGACAAAACAGAATACTCTAGACAAGTTACGATAATTTTTTTGTTGGTTAAATAGAGTCATAATTGAGGTTGAAACGCATCATGTCGAACTAAACTTGGAGTCACGAGATGATATATTATGTTCTATCACAACCACAATGTGGAAAAGCATTTAAAGGCAGATGAAATAAGTTATTATGAACTTCATAATTTATTTCGTAAGTTTCTAACTTATGGTGGTTAAGTGCACAGTGATTACCTTCATGCACAATTACATCGGTAGAGTAAAATGGGATGGAAACATATTGAACTTCGTGCTAGTGCACATGAAAGCACTTTTGTGCTTAAAGTTTCTGTGTACCGAATAAAAAACCGAAGTTCAATATGTTTCCATCCCATTTTACTCTACCGATGTAATTGTGCATGAAGGTAATCACTGTGCACTTAACCACCATAAGTTATAAACTTACGAAATAAATTATGAAGTTCATAATAACTTATTTCATCTGCCTTTAAATGCTTTTCCACATTGTGGTTGTGATAGAACATAATATATCATCTCGTGACTCCAAGTTTAGTTCGACATGATGCGTTTCAACCTCAATTATGACTCTACGTCATCACACAACTTTTTATCAGCGGGAAATCTGGTGGGATAATGCACATATAATTTCTTATGGACTTTAGAACATTTGCATGAAAATCTTTCGCCAATTGTATGGAAACCTAGCTAGTGATCATCTTTAAACCTTATAGTGACATATTCATTATATTTTACTTAGAGTGACATTTTATTTACAGTGCCTTGCAAAAGTATTCAGACCTCTTGGATTTCTTCACATTTGAATGTGTTTCAAAGTGAGATTCAAATGGTTTAATTGCCATTTTTGGTCAACAATTTACACAAAATAGGTCAAAGTGGATTTTTTATTACTAAAATGTAGTTGTTGCAGAAGTATTCAGCCCCTTTGTTTAGGCAAGCCTAAATTAGTTCCAGAATAACATTTGGCTTAACGAATCACATAATAAGTTGGACTCACTCTGTGTGAAATAATAGGGATCACGTGATTTTCGAATGACTAACCCTTCCTCTGTCCCCCATAGATAGAACATCTGTAAGGTCCCTCAGTCAAGTATTGAATTTCAAGCACATTCTAAAACCTCATAAAGATTGGTAGATCGGTAACAATAGCAAATCAGACACAGAATATCTCTTTAAGCATGGCCAAGTTAATAATTTTGCTGTGGGTTGTTTGGGTATATGGGACACATGTTCAATGTTTACTAAAATAAACCTGAGACTCATTGGCCTTGGCTCATTTTCTGTGAAGAACATGTAAAAGAAAACATTTTCATTGAATGCACACTGTGCACCCCCCTACACATTTACATTACATATGTCGTGTTCGGGTCCACTGGTCCCGAGGGTAATAAAAGTGTGGAAAAGTGTGTGTGTGTAGGTGAAAACAAGTAAAAATTAAACAAAAAGGTTTGCTGTGTGCCTTCAGTCTGTCTTCCTCCTCTCTGGGCTTGCTGTTTCAACATAGCACCAAGAACCTGTCTGTCTCCCTGCATGTATGCCTGTCTCCAGCTTTTCACGCACTCTTTACCCTTTGTAGTGTGTGAACCTGCACAATGTTATTACAATACATGATTTGCATGACAATACATTACACTTTTTTACTTCGCACAAGCTGGGACTGCAGCTCCTCAAGAGGAAGCTGACGATGGCAGGAACAGTACGAAAAAACAAGCCAGAGCTCCCACCTCAGCTGTTGAATACACGGAACAGTCTTATCAATTCCTCTAAGTTTGTGTTCATGGCTGACACGTCCCTAGTGTCCTACATGCCAAAGAAAGACAAAAATGTGGTACTCATGAGTACGCTCCATAGGGATGGGAGAATCTGTAGCTAGGAACATCAAAAGTCAGAAAAGGAGAGGTGGACAATTTAGAAAAGCTGGTGACTGGCTACAGCTGCAAAATAAGAACCCCACACTGGCCACTTGTGATATTCTTCAACATCTTGGACATCTCGGCATAAAATGCCTTTGTCATCTGGATGGCGTTGAATCCAGATTGGAACAGAGGGAATCTCCAGAGGAGATACCTTTTCCAGCTCCACTATGAAAGAGCTTTTGGTAAGACCTCAAATCCAGAGGACCCCAGATTTTGCAGCCATCGTGAGGGGGATTCAGGAGGAGGATGCTGGTGCCACATCCGCCCGACGCACAGAACCAACAACTTCAATACCAGAAGTAAGTGTGAGCGATGTTGTTGCATGTGTGTGTGTCTGACTCTCCTACCTTGGCCTACAGTAAATATATATGTGAGTTAGTGAGATGTTAATAAAATTCCTGAACTAAGTGCTTTCATCATTCTAGATTGCAGCCGGTAGCAACAAGATGTGTGTGGACCCATGAAGGACAGGAAGACACAGTACACATGCATCAAGTGCAAGAAATACGTTTGTAACACACACACACAGTAAAACTTTGTGGTGTGTAGACCAGCCTTCATTTGTATTCAATGGGTCTCATTTATCATTTCCATAAAATACCTTATGTAGAATGGGTCCTTCCGATTTGTTCAGTTCATAGCCATAAACATTAATAGTGATGAAAATCTTGTTTCATTTATATTTGTTCAAGATAAACGTGATTTAATCCACATATGTCTGGATTTTTTTTAAACTAATAGCACTTTTATTTATACATGTGATCTAGATTAGGTAAATAGCTAATATGAACCATGTATGTTGTCTATATTCCTCGTAATTGATATAAGCCAACATCTAAGTATGAAGTATTTTTATGTAAATTGTTACGGCTGTATTGTTTTAAAAACCCAATCATGTTGTGGGTCCATCAGACCCGCAAACATTGGGTGAATAACAAAAATATGAACTCCACACAAGGGTTAAATCACCCAGACACATCAAAGATACAGTCGTCCTTCTGAACTGACCTGCAGGACAGGAATTCAACTGCTTAGGGTGTGTTACCATGATGCAATTGTTGATTTTAAAACATTCAATGACTGTGATGGGAGAAAACTGAGGATGGATCAACAATATTGTAGTTACTCCACAATAATGACCTAAATGACAGAGTGAAAAGAAGAATACAAATATACAGAACAAAAATATTCCAAAACATGCATCTTGTATGAAACAAGGTACTAAATTAATACTGAAGAAACAAAAACACAGCAAAGGAATACACTTTTTGGCCTAATGCAAAGCCTTATGTTTGGAACAAATCCAACACAACACATCACTAAGTAATTGCCTCCTTATTTTCAAACATGGTGGTGCCTGCGTCATGGTATGGGTATCCTTGTTATCTGCAAATACTGAGGATCAAAATAAATGGGATGAAGCTAAGCATAGGCAAAATCATAGAAAAAAACCTGCTTCAGTCTGCTTTACACCAGAGACTGGGAGAGGAATTCACCTTTCAGTAGGACAGTAAACTACAACACAAGGCCAAATCTACACTGGAGTTGCTTACCAAGAAGACAGTGAATGTTCCTGAGTTGCCAAATTACAGTCTTGACTTAAATCTGCTTGAAAATCTATGGCAAGACTTGAGAATTGCTGTCTATCCATGATCCCCAACATATTGACAGCGCTTAAAGAATTTTGAAAAGAATATTACACAATCCAGTTGTTCAAAGCTTATAGACACCTAAGAAGACTTTCAGCAGTAATCAATGCCAAAGCTGTTTCTAACATCTATTGACTCAGGGAGCTGAATACTTACGCAACAACTATATTTTAGTTATTAGTTATCTATTAATCTTCTTCCATTTTCACATAGTCTTTTCGTGTAATTGTTAACAAAAAAATACAATTAAATAAAATGTTATCTTATTTTCTAACACAATAAAATATCACTATATAGTGATATATTAGTTACAAAGCATAGTTAGGGTCAGAGACAAGTTGGTTAGGATTAAGATTCCACAATGTGTTCCGGAGAGGAAAGAGGAAAGAGACCATGTAGACTTCATCTACCCAGACCCACCTTGAAGATGTCTGCTTCTGTAATGGTCCTTCGGTTTGGTGGGATGGGCTCTGGCATTGCCATCACACTTTGGTTGCTCATATCTGTGATACACAATGTAAATAACTATTAATGTTGTTCAGTTCACTCTTATGGTTAAATCAACAATGCTATAATTCATCCCCCATCTCCTCATGCAATCAAATGTCAGCAGTTTAAAGTCCCACTTAATCTAGAAATATTACTGTGGCTAAATACTTTCCCTGCAACTTGGAGAGAGGGTGAGAAGCTGCTCCAAAAACAGGAAGGGATAGTGGAGGGATAGTGTGTGTGTGAGAGAGAGAGAGAGAGAGAGAGAGAGAGAGAGAGAGAGAGAGAGAAGAGAGAGTGAAAGAGGAACAGTGATAGTGAGAGAGAGAGAAAAAGAGTGAAAGAGAAAGGAAATTGTGTGTGAGATAGAGGGAAACAGAGAGCGTGGGACACAGGAATGTCTTTCATGCCCTCCCTTGGAAAACGCTAGAGAGCGAAGCCCCGATTGCCACTGCTGTGCCATGCGTCCTGGCCAAGAACAGACTAATGCGCTGTCTGGCGCCCTGCCTGGGGCCCTGCCTGGGGCCTTGTTAATCCGATACCTAGCTCTGCATCATTCCCCCCGCTCATTAAAACTGTACCCGCACGCATGCCCCTTCTTTGCCAGCCTCGCCAACCCCTGAACCCCACACTCAACCTCACCAACCGCTCAATCACACACACAGCAGTGCCCATGATGGACCGCTTAGCTACTGGTGACTGGCACTCAGTTTAATGTGTGATTGGACTCTATAGGAAATGTGGATGTGAGGACATTCTGTATGTACCTGCATGTACGTTGGTATGTAGTTGCATCTGTACACTTGGAAGCTTCAGGGCGTACACTATACAAAGCAGGACACAAAGCAGGGTACCCAATAAGACGATATATCGATATCCTACTGTAATACAGGTTGAAATCTCCAGCCCCCAGTCAGGTGTTTTGTAGCTGTACTGTCAAAATGGGCAGTGCCAGTCTCTCACCTGGTGGAGGTGCCAGGAATGGGCCGCCCTGTGTCCACCAGCACGCACCAGCAGTACCCGGTGGACGGGTGACACTGGACAGGTTTGTAGAGGCCCCCTTGGGCACAGTCGGGCACGAACACCGCCTCGTTCTTGTGCTGCCGTGCTTCCTCCTGGGCCGACTGCTGCTCCTGGTCACATGATGAGGCTGAGGGGTCAGGGGTAAGAGAAGGAGCAGCGAGAACAGATCAGAACATCTCAAGTCAGCGCAGTGAAGATGGTCCACCTTGGTATATAGACACTCAAACACAGTACACCTGGAGAAGATTAATTTAACTTCGTATGGCTTGGGGGCAGTATTTTGACGTCTGGATGAGAAGCGTGCCCATAGTAAACTGCCTGTTACTCAGGCCCAGAAGCTAGGATATGCATATAATTGGTAGATGTGGATAGAAAACACTGTTAAAATAATGTCTGTGAGTATAACAGAACTGATATGGCAGGTGAAAACCTGAGGAAAATCCATCCCAGAAGTTAGATTTTTTTGATGTGGGTATTTTCAATTGAATGCCTATAGAGTGTCAAATGGGTTAGGACCCAGATTTTAGTTCCTATGGCTTCCACTAGATGTCAACAGGTTTTAGACATTGTTTCAGACTTGTTTTCCGAAAAATCAAAAAGAATGAGACCTTTCTGTCAGTGGACTGTAGAATCATGCAGTACTGGTTTGCGCGCGTGACCGAGTGTGCCCCCCTCGTTGTTTTTCCTTTCTATTGAATAAGCTATTGTCCAGTTGAAATGTTATCGATTATTTAGACAATTGACAAACTGAGGATGAATTCTAAAAATCGTTTGACATGTCTCTATGAACTTTAACGGTACTATTAGGAACTATTCGTCTGCATGTTTTGACCTCCTTTGAGCCAGTGGATTACTGAACAAAACACGGCAACAAAACAGAGTTTTTGGGATAAAAAGAGGGACTTTATCGAACAAAACAACAATTTATTGTGTAGCTGGGACTCTTTTGATTGCAACCATATGACGATCTTCAAGGGTAAGTGATTCATTTTATCACTATTTCTGACTTTAGTAATTCCTTTATTTGGATGTAAAATGTTTGTATGCTTTTGTAAGCGGGGCGCTGTCTTCAGATAATCACATGGTATGCTTTCACCGTAAAGCCTTTTTGAAATCTGACAAAGCGGCAAGAAGTTCATCTTTAAGCCAATGTGTAACACTTGTATTTTTTATGAATGTTTATTATGACTATTTCTTTACTTTGAATTTGGCGCTCTGCAATTTCACCGGATGTTGTCGAGATTGGTCGCTAGCGGACGCCTGTGCAAGAAAGGTTAAACACACCATTGTTGTATTTAAGCCCTGACCCAATATAACTGAAGTTTGGATTTGTAAAACAAACACATGCTTTCTTTTCTCTTGACATACCTTCCCATATTCCCATATTCTGCATCAGACCCTAGACCCACACAGAGGATGAACCAGAAGGTAGCAGTTGTAAATAAAGAGAGCCCCGACAGACATGCAGTATTTTGATTTGTATTGTTGTTATTTCTCACATTATTACATACTGCCAAAAATAACTTTGCGATATTAGATCAACGGTCACTCACCATTATTTCAACCGGAAATACGACTTTCTGAATTGGAACCTTTATTTGTACTACCCGAATCATTTCCACTCATCCCAGGGGCTGCTGCAAGATGCCGGCGATGGAGAAGAGGAATATGGAGTGGGATTTTATTCCGACTCAGGAGGCGTGTATGCTATCCACCGCTTCCGAGTATATTACTTGCTGATGTTCAGTCTCTGGACAATAAAGTAGACGAGCTCAGGGCGAGGATCGTTTTCCAGAGAGGCATTAGGGACTATAACATACTCAGTTTCACGGAATCATAGCTCTCAACGGATATACTACCCCCGTCCATACAGCCAGCTGGGTTCTCTGTACATCGAGCGGACAGGAAGAAAGATCACTCCAGAAGGAAGAAAGGCGGAGGTGTATTTCATGATTAACTACTCATGGTGTGATTGTGATAAGATACAGGAACTCAAGTCCTTTTGTTCTCTCAATCTGGAATACCTCACAATCAAATGCCGACCACATTACCTCCTGAGATCATTATTTTTGGTCATCGTCATGGCCGTGTATATTCCCTCTCAAGCCGACACCACAATGGCTCTCAAGGAACTACATTGGACTTTGTGCCAACTGGAAACTGCATATCTTGAGGTCGCATTTATGTAGCTGGGAAATTTAATAAAGCATTTCTGAAGAACCACTACCAAAGTATTTCCAACACATCGCTTGCCCTACTCGCTCAATAAAAATGATTGACCAATTGCTACTCCCCCTTCCGGGGTGGCTACAAGGCCCTCCCCTGCCCTCCCTTCAGCAAATCAGATCACACCTCCATTGCGCCTCCTTTTTATAGACAGAAACTTAAACAGTAAGTACCCGTGGTAACGTCGGTCTGACCAATCGGAATCTATGTTTCAAGATTGTTTTGACAACACGGACTGGGATACGTTCCGGGTTGCCACTGAGATTGACATTGACGTATACACTGACTCGGTGGCTGAGATCATCAGGAAGTGCATAGAGGATGTTGTTCCCACTATTACGATAAGAACTTACCCAAAACCAAAAGGCGTGTTAACACTTGCAAGGCTGCAGGCCCAGACGGCATTCCTAACCGTGTCCTCAGAGCATGCGCAGACCTGCTGGCTGGACTGTTTATGGACATTTTCAATCTCTCCCTATCCCAGTCTGTTGACCGCACTTGCTTCAAGATGTCCACCATTCTTTTAGGGATGGGCATTTTACCTTTTTTGACTGTTCGAGTACTTGCATGCTTTTTTAGAGTACTCAAGTACTCAAAAAAAAAAAAAAATCAAAAGCTATTTTCAGAAAATTGCACATTTATCAATATGCCAACAGTGAGTAACAATGCCTAATTTATCATAACCATTACAGAAAACTCATACTAATTGCTAAATTGACCCATATATATATATTCATTCAATTTATAAAACAAGTGCCATTTAAGATGTATTTATTGAAAACTGTAAAATCAACTGGTTAACATTGTGGAACACAGTCTTCAAAAAGGTAGTAACCTCAGCAGTGTGGCGCTTACTTGTAGAAGCTTTCGCTGTGCAATGGAATAGCCTTGTTTTGTTAATTTTGCAGACAAGACCCCTTATTTCCCGAGCCCTGATCACAGTAAAGACACCTATTTTCTAGTAAAAAAACATGTAATATATCAAAATAAGATAGAACAGAATAGTGCAAAGCCATTCGTGTCTCGTGCCTGGAACAGTTACTCTTAGAGTGATAATGTGAAATGGGCTCAATTTGGCAAGGGTTTACAAACCAAAACCAAACGAAAGTCTTCCTTTTGATAAGCAGATTGAGTTTATTATGCCTGTTCCTTCTACATTGAACACTGCATGGGGATTAATTATGGTCAAGACATCTGTTTGGGGAGTAAGGCCTAGGCTTAATGATTCTGATGAAAATACACTCTTTGCTTCATCAAACTAATATCTTTTTCCATATTTTCAGTGTGGAACCTGTCTATGTTTAGTCGGGTAATAGTTTGGGCTAACCAATTCTAAATGCCACTAGCAGTTCGTAGGATCGTCACCAACATTAGTTACCACAAACACAAAGTCATAAACCCTGCCTGTTTCTAAAAGTTTGCTTCTTAAAAATGAGATTAAACCTAACCCTGACCTGAACCACACTGTTAGCCTTATGCCTAACCTTAAATTAAGACCAAAAGCACATTTTTGTTTTCATGTATTTTTATGATATAGCCAATTTTGACTTTGTGAAAATTTTGACTAGTACCAGTACCCTAAACAACTCATGACAAATGTTCCAAATCTACAGTTTATTGTTGCAAACACATATATCCATACTTCAGTCAACCAGTCCATTTAGAATTTGTGATAAAATTGTCATCATTTGGCAAGGAATGTAGCTTGTGTTTCCCATCAGTTGGATACGTTTTTATAGGCTTTTATTTCTGTAGGCGTACACAGCACGTGTGTGTAGAGGGAGCAGTCGGAACACAATTGAGTGAGTAGTGAGACATGGAGGGGAAAGGGAATTAAGTGAGCGGAACTTGTGAGATGCTTGGCTTGGTTTATTTTGTTGTTGTGTCCCAGAAATGCACATGTACAAATTGAACACTAGAGTCAAAGCAAATTAACCTTGTCTTCAATACTAAATTTAGACCAAATAGTTTTACAGTATTAAAAAACAAAACTCTGGTTACAGATCGAGTTGAGGTCAGTTCGAGTACTCAAGTACTTACTCATGCCCTTCCCTACATTGTTCCTGTACCTAAGAAAGCACAGGCAACTAAACTAACTTACAAATTGACCCGTAGCACACACTTCTGTCATCATGAAGAGCTTTAAGAGGCTTGTTAAGGATATAAGGATCCACGCACACCTCCACCTTACCCTAGACCTAGACCCACTACAATTAGCAAAACACTCCAACAGATCCACGGATGATGCAATAACCATTGTACTGTACACTGCCCTATCCCATCTGGACAAGAGGAATACCTATGTAAGAATTATGTTCATTGACTACAGCTCAGCCTTCAACACCATAGTGTCCCCAAGCTCATCACTAACCTTGGAGCCCTGGGTTGGAACCCCACCCTGTGCTACTAGGTCCTGGACTTCCTGACAGGTCGACCCCAGGTGGAGGCTACAACACCTCAGCTATCCTGATCCTCAACACGGGGCCCCACAAGGGTGTGTGCTCAGCCCCCTCCTGTACTGCCTGTTCACCCATGGCTGCTTGGCCATGCATGTCACCAACACAATCATAAAGTCTGCAGACGACAACAGTGGTAAGCCTGATTACCAAAACGGATGAGACAGCCTAAAGGGAGGAGGTGAGGGTCCTGTCAGAGTGGTGCCAAGAAAATAACCTCTCCCTGAATATCAACAAAACAAAGGAGTTGAGCCTGGAATTTAGGAGACAGCAGAGGGAGCACACCCCCATCTACATCAACAAGGTCTCAGTGGATAGGGTGAAAAACTTCAAGTTCCTCGGTGTGCACATCAATGACAACCTGAAATGGTCCATCCACACAGACAGTGCAGTGAAGAAGGCGCAACAGCGCCTCTTCCATGTCAGGAGACTGAATAAATTTGGCTTGGCACCTTAGGCCCTCACAAACTTCTACAAATGCACCATTGAGAGCATCCTGTCAGGCTGTATCACCACCTGGTACTGCAATTGCAGCATCCGGAACCGAAAGGCTCTCCAGACTCTGACATTGCTCATCTAATATGTCTTAATTTTGGCGATTTATGTGTATTGTTTTGCATTGTAAGGTATTACTGCACTCTTGGCGCTAGGAACACAAGCATTTTGCTTCACCTGCAAAATATGTGTATGTGAACAATACAAATTTATTTGATTTTTTTAAAGGAGGGGAAAAGAAGCAATGGAGGAGGAGGAGGATGAGTGTTCGGAGACAGTGTGTGCAGACTGCTTTATCAGCCCACCACTGCACTGTTTACCGGCATTAAAGGGCTAATGACTGAACAGAGGTCCCTGTGCTCAAGTTATGTAAATATTTACACACACACACACATTTTCCCAGAGAGAAAAATGCTACATCTACTGTATCTAAAGTAACTAGCTTTTATGTCTGCATATTTTTCCTTAAACATTCCCAAACACAGTAGTAGGGACTTACTTTGGCTCCCCCGAAGAAAGATATCTCTCCAAGAGTCCCACCAGAAATCAATCAGATCACTCCCTGTAGCCAAATTTTCCCTATGCCACACAGCTCTCCAGCAAAGCTTTAAAGCATTAAACTTCTATGCCAACACATTTTTTAAAGAGCTCCTCTGGGCCATTGGGGCTTTCAACACTTCTTCTTTCTTTCCTCTACTTCTTCATTGTGGCTTCCCTCTGGGCATGGAATCAACAGTAAGATAATGCATATCCCCTTTGTCTTTGTTTGTTTTCATTTTATAAGAGCTTTAGCCACACAAAAGACCCTAAATACCTCCTTTGCTCTCTTAACTCTCTCTTCCTCTCTCTCTTTACTATTTTTCTCTCTGTGTGTCTCTCTTTTGATAATTTTTTAATAGATAGAAATCCAATACCCCACAAGGAGCACATGGGAGTTCATTGGGTAATCAAAACCATCAACACTGCATTTGCAACGTTTTCATTGGTCTAAAATCAAGACTGAGTGATTCACACACACACACACACACACACACACAGGCATGCACATGCGCACACACACACACGTATCATGACAAGACACCAAAAATAACATTGTTTCACACAGCAAGCAGTAATTTTCCCCAAATGAGTAGATAGGAATAAATAAAATGCCATTTTTCACCTTTATTTAACCAGGTAGGCTAGTTGAGAACAAGTTCTCATTTGCAATTGTGACCTGGCCAAGATAAAGCATAGCAGTGTGACACAGAAAACAACACAGAGTTACACATGGAGTAAACAATAAACAAGCCAATAACACAATAAACAAATCAATGACACAGTAGAAAAAAGAAAGTCTATATACAATGTGTGTTAGAGGATAGATTGAGCCAGGGGAATGGAGAGGATACTGCAATGTGCTGACAATTACAGGCACATGGCATAAGAAAAAATACAGAGACAGTGCTCTAAAACCATCATCAATTGTGAATGCAGCATACTCATCCCATATACTAATATCATATAGATTGGTGTATCCCATTCAATTCTCTCATAAAATACTTAATCATAATGAAAGTCTTTCTTCTACTACGATATTCTTACAAAACTCTCTTGCTATTTTTAAAATAAACTAAAGAGCAAGAGCTTCATCAATTCAGTTCACAATGCAATCTAAAAAACAATCATTGGATAGGTAGAAATGCCTCTTGAACTCACATTGTGTTCTGGTCCTGTTGTTCTGCCGGCTGCGGACCTGCTCTGTCCAGAGGGTGGGGTACTGAGAAATTATGTCTGAAAGAAGATTACAGAATTCAATCAAACACACATTATACATCACATTTTTTTTTTTTTACCTTTATTTAACTAGGCAAGTCAGTTATGAACCAATTCTTATTTTCAATGACAGCCTAGGAACATGTTGTTCGGGTGCAGAACAACAGATTTTTACCTTGTCAGCTCAGGGAATTGATCTTGCAACCTTTCAGTTACTAGTCCAACACTCTGACCACTATGCAACCTGCCAAGCCCAGTTCAGAAACTATCTTGACCCTTTTCGAATACTGAAGAAATGTCCTTTCTTGTATTGTTGAGATGAAAACAAGGTTACTAATTTATTTATTTTATCAAATCAAATTTTATTGGTTAGCAGATGTTAATGCGAGTGTAGCGAAATGCTTGTGCTTGTAGTTCCGACAGTGCAGTAAAATCTAACAAGTAATCTAACAATTCCCCAACAACTACCTAGGCAAGGTGCAGTAGATGGTGTAAAATACAGTATATACATGTGATATGAGTAATGTAAGATATAAAATATAGTATTAAAGTGGAATTATTTAAAGTACCCAACCAATTCAGATTTGTTATTACTTGAAGGTGAGTAAGGAAGGACGCATTTCTGAACTAATCGAACAGGGCCCAGAAAGGAAGAAGAAGAGCTCACCTTCCTCGTCTGTCGGGGAATTTGGCTCCCCCACTAGGCCAGCTGACTCATCTGTGTTTAGAATGGAAAAGATTTGCAAGGAAACTACAATTGAGAGTGTACGCTAGATTTTTACAACACTAAATCAACCATTACAGATTTGCACATTGCCCGGCCAAGAGAGGTAGAGAGACTAGAGGATTGAAAGAGTGAGAGGGGTGATAGAGGAGATGAGATGCACTCAAGGTGTCAGTGGATGTACAGTACATATAGTGGTCATAGTTGGACATCAAGATTGCAGAGCTTCAATAATATTCATCATCATTAAAAAAATGTTAGTGGCTATTCAAAGACACATAATACCCATATCTAACTTCAGACACCCACACCATCCCCTTTGATCAATGGAAAATGTAAGGGAAAGTTACATATGTATACAGTACATCTCAAGCTAGGATGCAGCCCTACATACAGTACACTTATTGAGGACCAAACCCAAAGTTAATGAGAAGGGATGTGAACGTTGCTAAAGGCTGACTACTCTGTGGTATACACTTCTCCATCCCTCTGTGGATCTGCATGTGGGGAATGCATGAGTTTGTGTGCGTGCATATGTTCATGTGCGTATGTGCATGTGTGTACCGCCAGCTGAAGAACAGGAGCAAGGAGAGGAGAAGGCGTGCAAGGCCCAACCAGAGAAATATGCAACATCCAGGCGCACACATGTTCCAGATGAATCAATTAACAAGAGGGTTAGGGTTGGGCTAGGCTCTGTTTGTTTGTTTGATTTTGAGGGGGGTGGAAGGGAGGACTGGGAAAGGGGTTAGTTGGGTTCTGGCTCGTTAGTGTAAAGCGCAGGTGTGGGTAACCTCACAGCAGGTCACAGAGGAGGGCTCAACCACTGTGGGGACTGACTGGGGACATAGGCTTATGGGAACTAGAGAGATTGAAGAATGTTCCATAGTATGTTCATTCAATGGACAATAAAGCTTTTGGGATTGAATTCACTTGAACCCTGTCAGCCTTCAGTTACAAATTAATTCAGAAATGCACAGGAAGTCATAGCACTACACAGGAAATGAGATTCTAAAAAGGAAGTCATATTTATGACTTGGATTTAACATAAACCTCTAATAAACATTATTTTGTAAGGTTTTTATGGCTGTAATTCCTTTTTTCGTGTGCAGTAGGAAAATCACATGCCATTTGTTGTTACACAGCATTAGTTGCTGTCAGTCTTCAGTGACCAATTTTTTCAGAATGTGTATGTATGAATGCAGTCAAAAACTAGATTTTGCTGTGTTTTATACTGATCAAAAATATAAACGCAACATGTAAAGTGCTTCATGAGCTGAAATAAAAGATCCTAGTAATTTTCCATATGCCCAAAAGGTGTATTTCTCTCACGTTGTGCACAAATGTGTTTACATCCCTGTTAGTGAGCATTTCTCCTTTGCCAAGATAATCCATCCACCTGACAGGTGTGGGATATCAAGAAGCTGATTAAACAGTGATCATTACACAGGTGCACCTCGTGCTGGGGACAAGAAAATACACTCTAAAATGTGCAATTTTGTCACAAAACACAATGCCACGAATGTCTCAAGTTTGGAGGCAGAGTGCAATTGGCATGCTGACTGCAGGAATGTCCACCAAAGCTGTTCCCAGATTATTTAATATGAATCTCTCTACCATAAGCCACCATCTCCATTGTCATTTTAGAGAATTTGGCAGTACAGTGGAGAAGATGGAAAGAGGAGTTACAGGCTACTTAAAGAAGTGGCTCGGAGTTCCATGATGCCTTACCACCATAGGCCTCTATGGAGATGGTGTCCTCAAGCTGCCCCTCACCAGTCTAATAGAGGAATTCAAGTGTGCAAAAACCAGGCTCCAGATGACACTGAATGAATCTCGAAACCCAGTGGTGAGCAACAACGCGCCGACCTTGGCAACTGGGCGCAAATGGAGGCCAGGAAAAGCAGTCCAGGAGGCAACAGCAGCCCTCAGACATGCTGACATTGTGGGTCATGTTCAGCAAGGGAGAGGAGGCCTTGGGCTAACTAGCCGTGTTGCTTGGAGTAAGGCCACTGCACCAGAGCAGCGGAAGATGGTAGTGCAGGAAGTACACCATCAGGAAAAGGCTGCAAGGTGGGCCAAGGCAGTCTCTCTTTCCAAACAGGGACAGTGGACTCGATGGGACAGTGTGGAGAAGAGGAAGATCCGCTGGAAGGATCTGTGGGCCATGGAAGCGAGGCGGTTGAGCTTTCCATCAGAGCAACATATGACATCCTTCCAACACCAGTTGATCTTCACCAATGGTATGGTGAAGATCCGGACTGTGCCCTCTGTTCCATGCCAGCCAACCTCAGGCACATTCTTACAGGGTGTAAAACAAGTCTCATCCAAGGACGCTACACTTGGTGTCACAACCAAGTCCTTAAAAACCTTGCGTCCATCCTGGAGGACAAGCGAGCTGCCACCAACTCCCTACCACCCCCAGCAGCATCACACCCCTTACGGATGAACTTTGTCCGCGAAGGGGCTAAACCTCCAAAGAGCGGCTCTACACCATTAGAGCGGGACCAGCTGCGCTTGGCCCGCGACTGGAAAATGCTAGCTGACATTGGCCGGCAACTTGTGTTTCCTCCGGAAATCGCAACCACCACCCTAAGACCTGACATGGTGCTCTGGTCCTGTTCGCTCAAGAAGATCTTCATCATTGAGCTCACAGTACCCTGGGAGGACTCAGTAGATGACGCTTATGAGCAAAAACATCTGCACTATGCCGATCTAGCTGCCGAAGCATGGCATCATGGCTGGAACACAGAAGTCCGACCAGTGGAGGTGGGCTGCAGAGGTTTTGTGGCAACATCTACAACCAGACTGCTTAGAGACCTGGGAATTAAGGGCCAGAGCCAGCGTTAGGCAATCAAAGCTGTATCGGAGGCGGCAGAAGGCAGCAGTCAGTGGCTCTGGATGAAGAGGAAAGACCCCAGCTGGCCCCCGAAGTGAGAGGGCCAGGAGGTATGCGGTCAACAATGATTGACTCAGGGAGGAGGACGCCCCTGCCATGCATAGTCCCATGGGATGTTGGCTATCAACAACAAGGCAACTCCTATGACTAATTGGGAATGGGATGCAAGCATAGGTTTGATCACCCTGTCGCCGGACGCCTTTGGGGAGGGTGTATAGTGTGAAAGGCCAAAACACCCTAGGAACCAAAGGTACACTACTGACGATGCGCTCCCCAAATTTCACCAGGCTCACTGTTCATTAACTCTTAGAAGTGCTTGCACAAAGGATAGTAACATCTCATCCTGTGTTCTTGGAATCCAACTGGCCTCACAACCACAGACCACTTGTCAGGTGGTCGGTTTGCTGATGTCAATGTTGTGAACAGAGTGCCCCATGGTGGTGGTGGCATTATGGTATGAGTAGGCATAAGCTATAATGAACACAATTGCATTTTTTCAATTGCAATTTGAATGCACAGAGATAACATGATGAGATCCTGAGGGCCGTTGTCGTGCCATTCATCACCTCATGTTTCAGCATGATAATTCACAACCCCATGTCGCAAGGATCTGTACACAATTCCTGGAAGCTGAAAATCTCCCAGTAACAAATCTCTCACCAGACATGTCACCCATTGAGCATTCCACAGGCCACAGTCAACAGCCTGATCAACACTGTGCAAAGGAGATGTGTTGTGCTGCATGATTCAAATGGTGGTCACAACAGATACTGACTGATTTTCTAATCCATGCCCCTACCTTTTATTAAAAGGTATATGTGACCAACATAGATTAGGGCCTCATTTATTCATTTCAATTGACTGATTTCCTTATTTGAACTGTAACTTAGTAAAATCTTAGAAATTGTTGCATTTTGCGTTTATATTTTTGTTCAGTCTAGTTAATTGACCAATAAGAAAGAGAGATCCAAACCTCTCTGCAAATAGCTCGTTTTCCCCTCCGCAACGCCAGACAGTCCTAGCTAAGTTCGTGCTTGAGATATTGCTCTTTGTTAATAAGCTATTTTTGTTTATTTTTTACCTTTTTAATCTAAAACAAGTAAGTAAGGTACTTAATTGTTACCCAGATGTTATTTGAGATAAAAACAGCTGCATTGGACTTTAAATTAAGTCCGCAAGTCCCATGATAAATGTGGACGGTGTTAATTATGGAAGATATCTGGTTCCCACTTTGATGTTTGTTTCTAATAACAAACAGTTGATGAGGCCGTCTAAGGAGGCGTAGATATCGATGGATCTCTTGCCGAATCAAAATATTGACGCAATCAAAGCTATTTTCAGTGTCGGGATACCACAAATCTATGGTTTATTCTGGTTTCAACCATCCTGTTTATCCAACCAAATCAAGCTGAACTATACTCTTTCTGTGCACCCTAAATGACACCCTATTCCTTATGTAGTGCACTACTTTGACAAAAAGTAGTGCACTACATAGAGAAAATGGTGCCATTTAGGATGCACTCTCTTTCTCTGGTCTCTGCATTTACATTTTCTCTGACTCTAATAACAGCTGACCTACAGTATGGGTATGACTTGGCTGGGCTCAAACAACATACAATCTCTAGGTTTAAGCTGTTCACTGAAAAGAGGTGCAGACATAAATGTCACACAGCAAAGAATATCACGACACCGCGTTCTGGAATCAATCGGAAACCTCCCCCCAATTATCAACATCCTTCACAGGATTCACAGAATTTCAAATCAGCATGCCCTTAAAATGAAACTCAGTTGTGAGGTAGAGAGAGAGAGAATCAGAGGATAAAGGAGGTAAAATGTTAGGGAGGACTGAGAAAATTATTGTATCTGTTGTTTCTGAGGACACTGCTGCTGAAAGGAAATAAAATTATTTGTGTTGGTGAGTTAAGTTGGTGAGTTCTGCCATTCTGAGGGCCCTTCAATATCGTTGTCTGGTTTCTGGTAAAGACAAGCAAAAAGGTAATGGGGTCTGATGCCCTTTTCACAAAATTGTGCCGACCCCGAATCAAAGTTTACAGGCTTGATATTTCTTTCCACATTGTCTTTTTCATTATGGTTCCAGCAACTATGGTGGATGCGTAACCAGCCCAGCTCAGTACAGTTTGGTTTGGCTTGACCTGGTTTGGCTCAGTAGTGTGAAAATCCCTTTAGTCTAGCTGCTGGGAGTAAACTTTATACAAGCCAAACACAGCCTCTCTTCTCTGGCCTAGTTACTGTGTAACAAGCTATCTTTTATTCCAGCCCTGAGGCTGCTCTCTCGCACTCTTTCAATTGTCAAAATATTGGAAAGGCAAGCTATAACAGGTGACCATCCTGTATGATGTACATATATTACAGATTCAAATACACACAGGTGCATGCACACAAGCACACACATGCACTCACTCACACACTCCCTTAGGCACGGATGAATGCACACCCACTATAGACACACATAAAATATACCAAAAACAACAGTTTTATCATGTTATTGTCAAGGTACTAATGTACTAAGTACTTACCTGCTTTTCCGGGTTCTCTTGTGCTAGCTCTCTCATGTTTTGACCCTGAAAATGGAAAGCAGTTAGCTTTTCTTATTGGAAAAGTCCAGGTAGTCACTCTCTGTTTCAGTCAGTTTTCTTCATTTGGTACCTAATGAACATGACCCAAGAGTCCTAGTACATCAACCAGTGGCTGCTATATCCGCCATGCTTTCAATCATTGGCCTCATACTGTGACACCAATATGGACTGCAAACCCAAACCCACACCCTGAGATCTCTGTAGTTGCCTCACAACTGAAATCACACTGACTTCCAATTGAGCTCCAAAGAGGGAAAACATAGGGACATGTGGCATTGGTTATTTGATTGTTTGGCAGACTCTTTTATCCAGGAACGCTCACATTCCGTACAGTTTAACTTTGTTGCTCAACTCCACTACAGGATTTTCTGCTGGGCCTATTTACACCATGTAGCCCATGAATTGAGCAACATCCTCGGACTCCTAGGCTGCGTCCTAAATGGCACATTATTCCCATTATGCTAAATAGCCCTTATGGACCCTGGTCAAAATAACTGTGCTCCATAGGGAAAAGAGTGACATTTGGGATGCACACCTAACCCTCAAAGCCCGAGGTCTGCTGGATCCTGACTTTCCCATAGGGAAGGGCATATATGGTGATCCACACAAATATGTCTCATAATCAAAAGAATGTCAAGTTGTTTCCCTACGTAAGTGGATTGAGCAAGCATTGTCATTGTTACTCAGCTACATGCTGCTAAAGCTAAATTACAATACACATCATTACTGTAATATTTGGATGTGGTTCTCCACTGTCAGCAACTGATCAATCAACAACAACATTGCGACAACATTGTAACCAAAAAGTGCCTGAAAATTAACACATTAACACTTACACAATTGTGCAAGTAGACACATACACAGACATGCACACACAGAATATACAGCTACAGTATCAACTAGATGGTTTCTAACAAAAAAATATATATATTAAAAAGGACCCAGTTTGGGAGGAGTGTACCTACCTTGGCATCGGGGCTTCTTATTGGCCACGGCTGAGCCACTGATAGGACGGCCATTGGGCGTGACACACCAACAGTAGCCTGTGTAACTATGACACTGCACCTGTAACCAACACAGCATGGCATAAGAGCTCAGCACAGGATAACATGTCACATAGACAAGATAACGCTGAAGGAAAAACTCCTTCACTAGAGATATTGGAGTATTTTAAAGTATAGTCATTTAAAGGGATACTTTGGGATTTTGGCAATGAGGCCATTCATCTACTTCGCCAGTCAGTTGAACTTGTGAATAACATTTTTATGTCTCTACTTGCAGTTTGAAGGAAGTTGCTAACTAGTTAGCACAATTGCTAACTAATATTAGTGCAGTGACTCGAAGTCTATTGTTATCTCATTGCGCTAACGCTAGTTAGTATTGGCTTGCGAAACTACCTCTAACTCCCTTCATACTGGACACAGAGACCTTATTGCCAAATTCCCAAAGTATCGCATTAAGAGCAGGGGTGGTTTCCCAAAGGCATCTTAAGGCTAAGTTCATCGTCAGAACCTTCGTAGGAGCATCGTTAAATCTCCAAACTGTTTCCCAAGACCAATGTTATTAACGTTGCACTTGGAAATTCTCGTAATCTAACGCCTGCCTCAGACCGCTCGTAGAACAGCTAAGTGTGTCGTTAGATTAATTTTCGCCTTGCAACCATTCCGTACAAATGTGAGCTACCGCGACATTCAAACGAGGCCGCAAAGAAAACTAATGGGACTGTAGCGACTGTGTTGACTTCAAAATCTGGGGTATGAACTATGTTTCTATTTAAGTGTTGATCGACATGGTAATGACTCTATAGTATTGGAGAAAAGTTGAAAAAACTGACCCTCCGTTACATCGTGCCGTAACGTACAGCACGCATAAAGTAACTATTTCTGTCTTACAATCTCTCTCCACCAGGTGTAGCACTTCTCTCATTGTTTAAAAACAAGAAATGGACAGTGACGGGGGTAAGGGAGGATACCTAGTCATATTTTGCGTCGTCACTGCCAGCGATCACGACTCTCAAAAAAACGGTTTACTTCTGAAGATCACTTTAGCACCGCTCTAAAAACCAGATTCAAATTCAACACAAACCTTCAAATAGGTATGTAATCACACATTATATAAACTCTTTATAGTGTTGTATTTACATTTTAGAGGCGATAAGGTGATAAATTGGACAGATTGAGTGAAAAAAAAGCAATTTTCCTTCACATCTCTCCTTCTCACTATTAGTTTCTCTTCCCCAACCTCTATTTTTAAAAAGACCCGACGGGGCTCATTGCCGTCTTGAATTATGCAGAAACGGGCAGCATTTAGGTCATGTCATTTATTTTGTTGGAAAGGGGAGAAAGTGTGCTTTACAATGGTATTGACATTATAGTTGATCTGGAAGTATTACGTTTTTGGGACGCTAAAATACGGTCAATTGTACGGACCAAGGCGATGTACAAAAGTGAGTGAATTTACATTAAATGTATACAAAGAAGATCTCCGCTAAACATAGAATCACATGGTTTACCCATCTCTCTGTGACCACTGATAACTTCATAGGGGTATCCTACGAAGCAATCTAGATCTACTTAGGGTTTTCTAAAGCTAATCAGCTTCAGTTAACTTCACATTCCAGCTCCGGCTTCATCCATACTACAACTGTGGATATTGCTCGTATAGTTACAAGCCTATAGCAGGCTTGTAACTATGCATGCATGTCGCACATGCTAGTCGAACGCCAAACTCTTCATTGAGACAATGATGAAAAATCAATCCATGGGCAAGTTATTTCATTGGTGCTAAACTATTGGTTCAGTCATTTCATTCAGGGTAAGTGGAGTTAACTGTGAGTTAGCCTGCCCCGCAGCAGGTTAGTTCTGAAGGATTCATTGCCATAGAAATGTACCTGGCTAAAAGGTGATACATTTTCGTATGACCGTTTATTGATACAAGCAAGTGATGTATAGAAAGATGATTCAAGTGAAAACTGAGATGATTGCATTAAAATATAAACAGTAGGAAATAATATTGAAATACATTTCATGTTCAATCAATTGAGTCCCAATGCTTGTAGGCTACTGTCTGTAATTTCATGAGGTGTATCGTAACAGGTGCGCAATAATGTGCCAAATCGGTGATTGAGTATTTTTATTGGGTATGCGTTAGAATAAGCCGCCTCAATATTTGCACCCGTAGGTGGTAATATCTGTCTAGGAGCAAATCCATCGTCAGTATTGTGAAATAATTATAATGTTAAGGTAAGATTTTAATGGATTTTAACTGTCTTTCTTTCGATCCTATCAGTATCGACACATGCTCCACTTAACAGCCGTTCTCTCTGCATGGTGTTTTGGGAAACGCATGTTCCATTTTCAGCCATTGTAGGAAAGGTGCATCGTTAAAACACTTGCAAGCCTAAGTTCCATCGCTATCAGGAAACCGGGCCCAGGTCGTTCGTATATTTTGAATTGATTCATTCATTCGTCATTCAAATACTTCCATATTTAAGTGCTTTCTATCAGTATCACCTCATGTAGTTAATTGTTTCAATTGTGTTTTAAATGAGCAGATTGGCTAGTCCTGCATGGCAGGTCACATTCCAAGTGTACCCAATTAGGTAATTGCTCAAACCAGAGTATATTACAAGTATATTCAGTATGTTCTGAAAAGTGAGTTTCTTTTTTTTACCGGCAATCTGGTTTGTTTTAGCTTGCTTAAACACTTTAAAAAAAGTTTTATTCTCAGTTTATTTTGAGGGGATGGCCAGCCTTGTCACGTATGGAGGCAGTGGTTGGATATTTACCCCTAGCGGTTTTGGGGGCTTTTTTTGTAGAAGGCTTTAAACTGAGATGTTTTTGCAAGAGCAAGCAATGTCAAGGCCTTCGTCTACCAGCACCAAGCCATAATTCAACAGGATGTGGGCGGGTGGCAACTGGTGTGTATCCTCTGGAGGACCAGCACGGAAGACCCGTGAGAAGGGGAAGCGGTTCTGCCCCTGCTGAGGAGTACAGCCGTTCCATTTTACATTTCAGTCATTTAGCAGACTCTCTTATCCATAGTGAATTACAGGTGCAATTAGGGTTTAGTTCATTGCTCAAGGGCATATCGATAGATTTTTCACCTAGTTGGCTTGGAGATTCAAACCAGATTCACCTTTTGATTACTGGCCCACCACTCTTAAGGGCTACCTGCTGCCCTCAGTGCCTAGGCTGCAGTGTTCTGGGAGTGCGGTAGAGGCACTCCCGCAGTTGCCGATATACCAAAAGGGGAATTACAAGAAGACTTAGATAAAGTCAGGGGGCTGTCCTCTTGAGGCTAAATGGGGAACTGCAAAGAGATGTGTTTATTGGCTGGGTACTGGACGATTTCAAGGCCTTCAAAACGTAACTGTATTGGCAGGAGACTCTCTAGCTGTGTTTACACAGGCAGCCTGATAATTTGTCAAATTTTCTGATCTGATGGGTAGAAAGACCAATTAATGGCAACATATCAGCATTTTGCTGCCTGTGTACAGATTTCATTTGTATCACTTTTCATTACAGCAATACTCTTTAAGATGCTCTTAAAACAAAACATTTCAGAAGTGAAGGAAAGGCTCCGGTACTAGAGCCCCTGTAGTCTTAAAGTATGCAAGTTATTTAAGAGCAAGTGTGTTAGTTTTGTATTGATTCATTCAAATCCTTCCATATTTAGAACAGCTGAACAATAAAATAAATGAACTGTGGCATCGGTAGTAGTCATAAATATCAATTCTAGTCACAAAATTGACTAACAACTGTAACTAGTGGGATACATTTGGTCACTAAGTATTTTCCAAAACAAAGATTTTGTGAAAATGACATTACTGATTTCCTGGGATATTTGAGGGTTGGGTTTGGAATTCAATCATGCCCGCTAACTCGGGACAGCTGCCTTGCAGCACAAATGATAGGAGCATGCTGCACACTACCAATTGTAGCAGCAGAATCAACCAACAGCCTGTCTGTCACGCCATGGTCGTAGTATATTGTGTTTGTCTTTATTTATTTGGTCAGGCCGGGGTGGGACATGGGTTTATTGTGGTGTGTTTTGTCTTGGGGTGTTGTTAGGTGTTGGGTGTGTGGCTTAGTGGGGGTATCTAGCTTAGTCTATGGCTGTCTAGAGTGGTTCTCAATCAGAGGCAGGTGTTTATCGTTGTCTCTGATTGGGAACCATATTTAGGCAGCCATATTCTTTGAGTATTTCGTGGGTGATTGTTCCTGTCTCTGTTGTCACCAGATAGGCTGTATAGGTTTTCACGTGCCGTTTGTTGTTTTTGTATTGTTCGTGTTTTTTTTCATCGTCATTAAACATGTCTCAAAAATACCACGCTGCATTTTGGTCCGCTTCTCCTTCACCAGACGAGAACCGTTACACTGTCAATTTCTTTACAGACAGCAGAACTACCAAATTGAGTAATTAGCGCACATAGCCTGGGGACTTGTTTGAATGACATGAGACAACATTCAATAAGTATCACCTCATGCAGTTAATTGTTTCAACTGTGTGTTAAATGAGATTGGTTAAGATTTGCATGGCAGGCCACACTCCAAGTGTACCTAAATAGTTAATTGCTCAACCCGAAGTGTAAAACAGGTATGTTCTTGAAACATGAGGTTGTTTTTAGAATCTTTGAACTGCTAATCTGTTTTGTTTTATATTGCTTTTTTCACAATAACTCAAGTTTTATTCTCAATTCATTTCTTAAGGTGACTGACGGCCTTGTCAACAATACCAAATAATTCAAAATCCAATCTACATTGTCAGTGTTTCCCAATCCTGTCCTTGAGTGTCCCCAGTGATTCTACATATTTGATAAACAGAACTAACACACCTGATTAAGTTCTGGAATTTATAGCCAAGCAGGTAAGCATGCTGTACCAGTAACCAAAAGGTTGCTGGTTCAAATCAAGGTGGAAAAATCTGTTGATGTTCCCTTGACCAATGCACTAAACCCAAATTGCTCATGTAAGTCACTCTGGAAAAGAGTGTCTGCTAAGATTACTAAAAAAGTGAATGTTAAAATATATAAAATACTTGAAATGGCTGAGGGTACTCGAGGGGAGGATTGAGAAATGCTGATCTAGCTCCTATAATTGCACTCTATCTTACCTCACTGTATGTTCCGTCTGGGTTGCAGACAGGTACAAACACCTGAGGGAAGAGCTTCTTGGCCTGCTGTTCCGTGTACTTCTTCTCTGCCACACATCTGGATGTATCTGCAGCACAGACATCATAATCATCACACATCCAATAATCCAACCAATCATATACTAAACTAAATAATAATCCAACCAATCATATAATAAACAATAAAATATCTCAACCAATCATATGTCTATAAAACACTGTTTATAAAAACAACTAGGCTGGAATTCAATCCAATCCATGTTTGACATAAGGTAAGGTAATTGACTTAAGGTAATTTCCGATTGAGCCCATTTTTCCAGCGCTTACCATGAATGTGATACACACGGACATCGGGGAAAATGCCATTGGCTGTTCAGTGCACATTGGCTGTTCAGTGCACTGCGCTATGAATTGAATTGCAGCCCTACTGTCTGGGCAACAGAAACCATAACAATCATTGCATGTCCAGCAAGAGCGGACACACTCAACCTCAACAAGAATCCAGCTAGTCATATCTACATGTAGGCTTCAAATACTCTGTTAAAATCCACTAGTTAAAAAAACTTGTGAGTTTTATGACATTCACTAAAAAGCCAAGACAATAAATATGGTTAAAAGACAGAGGGAGACGTTGAATCACATATTCATATTATGAAGAGAGGAAAGAGAAAGAAAGACTAAGACAGAGGGGAAATAATTAAATCTGTTTCGGAAGTGGCAGATTCTTGTGTCTTGTGGCTGGGAATCGAACCAACATCGGCATCTATTAGTAGCAGACAGGCCTCTGCACCAGCCAGTCCAATGGCCAAGTGGTAAAGCCATTACGGGGCTGGACAGATCACTTTCCCTCTTTCTCCTGGAGTACATTCCAGTCTTGGCCTAGCTCAGAAAAGGGCTGATGCACGGGAAAAAAAATTTGGAAGGTCGGAACGTTGGGATGTCCACCTCTTCCTTTCTCTCTAAACCCCACTCCATCTCTTCACACTCTAAACCCCACAGCATCCTCTCTCTCTCTCTCTCTCTCTCTATCTCTCTCTCTCTCAACCCCATTCTCTAGACCCCACTCCATCTCTCTCATTCTCTTTCCCTCCCTCTCTTTAAACCCCACTCCAAAACAGTTTAGATTCTGGTCACTTATTTTTTCTCTCCTGGCCTTTAAAGGGTTCTTGGATGTAAAAATGGGTCCTATTTTTCTTCTCTTATGGTAATGGCCTCAGATCAGATTGCCCTGTCAGGAGCTATAGTGGATGGTGTGTTGATGCCACAGCTGACTATTACTATGTGTGACACATTACCCATAATGCAAACCTGGCTGGCTGGTTCGAATCAAGTGAAAACAATGACGCATGCTAAAACGTTTAAAAGTTGTCTCCAGTATGGTGAGGAGGCTCTTTGTCGCTGGCTCTTTGTTGCTCGTCCATTAGAGGGAGAAGGAGAGAAAGCGTGCTGGTTTATTTCAGCCTGAGTGTTTGTGTGTGTGTGTGCACCATGTCACAGGCGTGGAAGAGGGGGCAAGGCAAGACAATGTTCCAGAGGGAGTGAAACAGGGACTTAAAGTTAGCTTCAGTGGAAAAAACCCAAACCTCTCGTCCTTCACTAGGGGGCTCCAACCAAATACCCGACGACTGGAAAAAATGACAGGACAGTTGAATCATCTGAGCTCTGCTTTGTGATAGAAAACAAATGTGGTGCCAGTCTTGCCTTACCCGCCATCCCAAATGCACAAACACAACTCTGTGCTTCCAAATGCCGCCTAGTCTCTGCTGACCTCTGGGTTATTTCTGGTCCCGACTGGCCTGGGCTTCAGTCTGGAAAAGTCACTTTGTGTGTCTTGCCCCAAGGAATGGATGGGGTTTTAGACTCCCCAGCTTCTATGTTATTTACTCATACAATAGGACTTTCATGGACCCTTGTCCCTTTCAGCCCTCCTAGCTGGAATCCTCCATTCTCTCTCCTGCCTTTCTTTGTTGGCCACATCCAGATGTCCCTCTCAAAGCAGTTGCCGTGGCAACCCAGCACAAGCATAAATGCGAAAAATGTTTTTTTTGTCATGTTACGTATTTTATTTTTTTTGCAGCAGGGCAGATTGGCCATCTGGCAATTCTGACAAATGCCAGATGGGCTGGACAATTATTTTTGGGGGTGGGTTTGTCGGAATTGACACCCCTAAAATATATTTTTTATATAAAAGGTGACATGGCCCATAAGCCTGTTAATATTTTTTTTTATTACGATTTTTGCACAATTTCTTTGTTAAACTAATCTATAATGAGCCTTTGGCTGCTCAGTGGGCAACGGCCGGCTCGGTTCTCTGACTGAGCTGAGGTCACGCAAACTCACATTCAAAGTCAAACGCGGCATCAGCAAAGAGATCTGCTCCGACTCTGTCATCAATTAGGCAGCCAAGATCATGGATCATAAAACATTTTTAAAAGGTACCTATAAATGCAGAAAGAGCACATTATACATGGTCAACTCACTCAAAACGTCCTGTTTTTTTGGGCGGCTAAAACCATGAATTGGTCAAAGAGTAAAGTGCATTATCTTCGTAATTTCTGTAATGAAAGTGCCAATTAGACTATAGTTGCTATATTTTACTGTCAAAATAGGACTCCAGAATTTCAAGATTTATTTTGTGTTCAATAGAGATGAATTGCCGCTGTGCTTGTTTCACTGGAGCCTGCTGCTGTGATGAGGGAGCCACTCTCCTCTCCCTCCATGAGCTCGAGTGAAAAATTTGTTCTGGTCGTATAACATTTCAAAATGCAATTGCAGGAAAAACACAGCTTTGGATGCTTTGTCCCTGTCAGAGCGGAGGGTCTCCGCTTTCTGTAGGAATCATTTACATTTCTCAACTCTCAATATTCCACTCAATAGCATCTATTTTACAACCAAGATATTTGATATGGCTTTGAGATTTGGAGTGCCGCGCGGCCATAGGCATATATAGGTCTCATGGATAATAGCCTACAGCTGTGTGTTTTTTTTAGGACATTACATTTACGGGTGGATCAATGTTTGCAATTAATGTTACAAATGTTACAAATCCAATCTGTGCAATATGTTATGAATTGGTTGTGCTTAAGATCCCAGAGTGCATATTTAATGTCATTTGAGCTTTCACTTCATCAGGTGTTGAACCCCAAATGTTAATATCCTGATATTAGTTAGTGTACATAAAGATGTACGTAATTCATCTCTATTGAACACAAAATAAATCTTGAAATTCTGGAGTCCTATATTGACAGTAAAATATAGCAACTATAGTCTAATTGTCAACCCAAAATTCATGACAATCACCTTATTAGGTTGCACATCAAAATAAATTGAATCATGCATTTCTGCTTGGACGTGTTAGATTGAACAACTTATGTCTTGAATACATTAGTAGTCCATTTATTACACTTCCTAATAAAGAACTATTAATTATTTTATAAGATGATTACTCATGACTCTCAGTCCGACAAAATCAAGGGGCTGGTGCCACCAACTGTAGAAGATAGTGGCACCAGTGACACCAGGGTAAAATATTAGTCTGGAGCCCTGTAATAGTAGGTGTTGATTCAGGGGATCTGATTCAACAGATAACAGCGCACTAATTTGCAATATAGCCTAAGTCGTTAGCTTGGCATTTGTAACGTATACAGCTTAAGCAGACATTCAAAAAGAGGCACAATGTGACAGGATAGAAGATGCCAAGATAGATAGAGAGCACGACAGGGAGGCAAACAAAGGTGAGTTGGTGGCCCGCGCATTGATGTGGGCAGGTGTGGATAATATGTTAGGGCCGAATTTTTGTCCAAGTCCGCCCCTGCCCGCAATCCTCCCCTGTTACTTTCTAGTGAGTGCAGCAGAGGAGTAGGAGGTGCAGAATTGGGGGTGCTAGGATTCTATGGGGTCTTCCTACCACCACTCGCACAATGAGTGGGTCTGTGAGCTGCTTGACCTTGTTGGGTTCTGATTGCATTACGCTTTACATCCCAAATCTGCCATCGGTCCCATATATGTCTATGCTAGCATGCATATATAATCTATATAATGAAAACGACCCCATTAACTCTTGTCAAGGCATTTCATTCAGACACCAGGCACATCATTTATTCTGTTCCATAAGACGGAGGATGAAAAAATCTGTTTCTAATCGATGAGGATGCTTCACCCATAGTTTGACATTGTGATTGGATAGAAAGGAAAGGAAATAATGTAAAAATAAACATAAAGCAAAGGGGGAACAATGTTGCAGGATACACACATATACACATCTAATACAAATCATTCAAGAACTTCATCAACGCAAATAAACTAGAATGGTGTTCATTCTTCTACACGTCGACTGTCTACACTTTTACCTGCCAATTATCCTTTCATCATCCCTCAAGTTAGACTTATTATAGCACAAAAAAACATAACACTTTTAAAACATTGATGGGGAGTTGGGAACTTGTCCTGTATAATGCATGACTAGTAGCTACACACAAACCTATAAGACCAAACCAGCAGAATTCACTTTACATTATACTGTCTATAGGCCTGCCTGTGTCAACTCCAGTTGTCATCCCAGTGCTCAAAGAATATATATATATTTTTTTACCTTTATTTTACTAGGCAAGTCAGTTAAGAACAAATTCTTATTTTCAATGACAGCCTAGGAACAGTGGGTTAACTGCCTGTTCAGGGGCAGAACGACAGATTTTGTACCTTTTCAGCTCGGGATTTGAACTTGCAACCTTTCAGTTACTCGTCCAATGCTCTAACCACTAGGCTACCCTGCCACCCCATTATGCTGAAATGAAGTTTCTGCTGTGACCCGGGGCTCATTTGCGAGGCTCCGCCTAACCTTTGCATGGCCCTCGGATGACCTCCAGCTGGGGGTCTCGGCACTTGGCACGGAGGAACTCGCAGCGTGATGAGAAGGTCCTGCCGTCCGACGCGCACAGGGGCTTCCTGGGACCACCAGTACACTCCATGTTACACTCCTTATCCTGCTCCACACGCAGAAACTGAGAGAGAAAGGAAAGAGATGGAGGGAGAGGCAAGAGGGAGATATGGACAGAAAGGAAGATGAGAGTAGAGAGAAAAGGAGACAGAAAGACAGAGAGCAAGATAGTTTGAGAAAGGGACAGAAACAAGAGAGAAGTGTTAAACATGTTGAAAATCATTACACTGAATAATTTCATTGACCTCTCTGACAAAACAGTTTAATCTTCTCAAGCAGCAGGTGTGATTTCAAAGGGATGCACAGTATGTAGCCTAAATACACGGTGTAATTGGGGCCTGTGTATAGGCATATGCCTTGCAGAACCATATTGTGAGACTCTTATTCCAACAAGGTACAGCTGTCCATTCATTGCCTAAACCAAATATCGTAATTGAAAGTTCCTTTTTTAGCAGTGTTTTCTAGTCATTACTCGTGGTAAAAAGAAAACAAGCATAACATCCTCTCAATGATATACAACCACACAGACACCCTGATGAAACCGTCTCTATCACAGGACCGAGGAGAAGCTTGTCAGTCACAAGGAGTAGCCATGCCCTGTCTTGTCCCGGGGGTGAGGGGGTTGAGGGGGAGGGGAGCTGGATCAGACTTGAGTGACGCTTCCTGCTTGCCTTTTTTTCGTGCCAACACCTGCGCAGGAATTCACCTGAAATCGCTCCAGATTCCCGATGGATGTTTGACTGAGGCATGAAAAGAGAGCAAGAAGGATGCAGCCTCCTGGCTGAACGCATCAGATCACCTGTGTCAATGCCACCATTGTGTCTGCCCACCGCAAACTGAAACCCCCTCGCTGGTCCACACAAAGAAGCAGGCAACAGGCTGTGACTGCTACAATGAATGGAAAGACACTGAATGAGAAAGTGTCTAAATAAAATAGAAGTCTTGAGGGTTTTGTGTGACTTAGAGTACAAATGTGTGGGTTTTCATGGTGTTGGCTTGATTCTTGCATGTTCTGTATGATATTCAGGTGGATTGAATGGTGAAAACACACTGTTTTGTGCCCTCTCCTGTCTCCAGAACACACGCAGCTGTTGGTTTTATTTCAATCCAATAGTAAATGCCTGTTTGTGGACTTAACTGTCCTTTCCTGACACTTGAATTCTATTGTATCTGAAGTCATGTAAATATTGGACCACTCACAATAAACACAAACTGTTTTTTGTTTAAGTTGTCATTGTAGGTACGCACACATACACATGCAGTATACACACTCCTGAACAGCCGTAACCTCCAACACCCTCACACCCACCCACCCTCACACCCACCCACCCTCACACCCACACACACACGCCTACAAGTTACCCACAGCAAATAAATCCATTGTTAGCGATCAAATGACAGGGCAGCGGGCCTAGAAAGATGAAAAAGGAAACATCATCCATATAGGTGGACGGGATGATCACTAATAAAATAAATTAGCTTTGTCTGACATGTAACAAATGAAGAGAGACTTGACGTGCCGAGGGTTTAGGGTTGTTAGCAGATGGGCCTCTAACAGTGCTCAGAAGAGGAGAGCTGGAGGGGCTGCACTGCACCTGGAAGAGCGCTAGCCTGGATCACGGCATCGCCCATGGCCGGGGGAGACAACCCCCTCTGTCATCTTTGATCATAAATCTCCCAGGGAGGAATCAGAAGAGAGAGGCCAGTTGAAACACATTGAGAAAGAGAGAGGATCCACGAGGGAAGACTTGGATTAAATAAATAAAAATATATTTTTACAAGCCCCTGTCTTTCTGTCTGTCTTGCTTTTCTTCCCTCGCTGCCTTTAAACTGATGCGTTGTCATTCTTTAAAAAAACATTGATCTGGAAGCAAAAGGGAGTAGAGGAGATGAGATGGTGGAATAAAATGTTTGCACGTGCTACAGGGGCCCCACGTCTGTTTTCACAAACACACCCTGTGTCTGAGTCACGACTACAGTCTCTGCAGCCTTTCTTTTTTCCCTCCTCCTTCTCCCCTCTCTTACCCACTTGGGATACTATCTTCTGGATTGGGAGATAAATTATTGTCAGTGAATCTTTTAAGCCCACTTCCTCTGTCTTGGTTTTCTTTTACTGATCTATGCAAAACATCCATGTGAATGTTCATCCAATTTATGAATATCATCTCGAGAAGAAAAGAGGAGGGCTTGTTGCCCATTTCTGAGTGTGTTGGGGGTCTATCCCTAACCCCCCTTCTCTTCCTTCATGTCTCTCATCTCTCAGTTTCTTGGATCGTCTGCACCACTGCTTCTGACTGACAGTCTCCCACAGTCTTGGGTCAGAGAACTCTCTCACCCCCTCCCTCCTTCCTTCCCCCCCTCCTCCCTCACTGTCTTCCCTTCCCATCGTACAGAAACAACATCTCCCATTAGGGCTTTCCCCTGCAGCTGTGACCTCCATGCACCCGGCCGCTCTCTTTCACAGCTCCCCGTCACATAAAGGGCAGGAGGCAAGAAAGACTGGGCAGAAAATGGCTTTCTTCAAGACCACAGCCGTAGCGGGCCAGGATCAGCTCTGACAATGATCAGTCTGTGTGTCCTCCAGACTTCAACCCAGACCCACTCCACCACAGCAGGCTAGCAGCCCCAGAGCCCCACCACAGCCCAGAGTGCTACTGCTGCTGCCCACCTAGAGAACCAGACCAGATCATCATTTTCAACCACAGCCAGTGGGCCTGACACTCCCCTGACATATCACTCCAACCTCATGGCAACCATCACACACCATAACAGGGCCTGGGCTACAATATGATGGATTGTCCACTGCATCCCCACTGGGCACAAATGTCAATTCAATGTCTATTCCACGTTGTTTAACATTTTTTTAAATTATGTGGGAACAATGTTGATTCAACCAGTGTGTGCCCAGTGGGTCTGCTACAACTAAGTGCATATCTCCGCCCTCCACTCTACTGTGACTTACGACTTCTTCATAGAAGGAGAAGAAGAGAATTCATGTAAGACAGACCACTTGGTGTGGCTTGAGTCCTTTTCATGTACCCTTTTAATGTGTCCACTTCTCTCTCTTTTTAGTCTGTGTCCTTTCTATGCTATTTCCTTAATCTCTGTTGGAAGAAGCTTTTTGCATCTGCTAAAATAATGCAATAAGAGGTTTGAAGATAACGAGGGGGGATCGAGAAAGGGAGTGGGTGTGAGAGAGAGGATTTTTCTTTTCTAGACCAACCAGCATACAAATCAAATCCTATTACCTCCCCTGGCTTTGCAGCTTTTTGGGATTGAATGGAGTGGTCTGGAGGCGAAGCTCCAGCAGAGAGCACATTGAAGCCCAATAAGGGCCTTCTGGGCTGGGGTGCCCCCTCTTCTATTGCCCCGAGAGGCCCCTCACACCACGTCCCCGTACAGTCAATGGGGGCCCCAGCTGAGAGCCGTCACAAACGCGTTAAATCGCCTTGGCGGGGGTTTCCTGCACCACCGCTTGGATGCAAAGGAGATCATTAGTTTCCAGAATGGTGGACAGGGAAGAAATTGACAGCTTTTTAACCAGGCTATTAACTCAATCAAAGGCAAAGGCGTTTAATTGCTGTGAAAGATGTAAAAAGTAAGAAGGCAAAAAAAGAAAAGAGAAATCTGTGAAAGGCCGCTGGTAGTTTTTTATTTGAGGTTTTTTTTAAGTAAAGAAATGTTTGCAGGTGCTAGGTTTCGTGAATGACAAGGGGGCAATAGAGGCCATGTGTTAAGTTAAAGCATGATTTTTCTTTTTATAGGTTTGTGCCAGAGGCAGGCATTGTTCTACAAGTTCTTATCCGATTTAAACACAATTCTAGACAGGTCTAACACCTTTCACAGTACAATGACAAAAACATAACCTACCCAGGAATAACATACAGTGCCTTGCGAAAGTATTCGGCCCCCTTGAACTTTGTGACCTTTTGCCACATTTCAGGCTTCAAACATAAAGATATAAAACTGTATTATTTTGTGAAGAATCAACAACAAGTGGGACACAATCATGAAGTGGAACAACATTTATTGGATATTTCAAACTTTTTTAACAAATCAAAAACTGAAAAATTGGGCGTGCAAAATTATTCAGCCCCCTTAAGTTAATACTTTGTAGCGCCACCTTTTGCTGCGATTACAGCTGTAAGTCGCTTGGGGTATGTCTCTATCAGTTTTGCACATCGAGAGACTGAATTTTTTCCCATTCCTCCTTGCAAAACAGCTCGAGCTCAGTGAGGTTGGATGGAGAGCATTTGTGAACAGCAGTTTTCAGTTCTTTCCACAGATTCTCGATTGGATTCAGGTCTGGACTTTGACTTGGCCATTCTAACACCTGGATATGTTTATTTTTGAACCATTCCATTGTAGATTTTGCTTTATGTTTTGGATCATTGTCTTGTTGGAAGACAAATCTCCGTCCCAGTCTCAGGTCTTTTGCAGACTCCATCAGGTTTTCTTCCAGAATGGTCCTGTATTTGGCTCCATCCATCTTCCCATCAATTTTAACCATCTTCCCTGTCCCTACTGAAGAAAAGCAGGCCCAAACTATGATGCTGCCACCACCATGTTTGACAGTGGGGATGGTGTGGTCAGGGTGATGAGCTGTGTTGCTTTTACGCCAAACATAACGTGTTGCATTGTTGCCAAAAAGTTCAATTTTCATCTGACCAGAGCACCTTCTTCCACATGTTTGGTGTGTCTCCCAGGTGGCTTGTGGCAAACTTTAAACAACACTTTTTATGGATATCTTTAAGAAATTGCTTTCTTCTTGCCAACTCTTCCATAAAGGCCAGATTTGAGCAATATACGACTGATTGTTGTCCTATAGACAGAGTCTCCCACCTCAGCTGTAGATCTCTGCAGTTCATCCAGAGTGATCTCTTGGCCTCTTGGCTGCATCTCTGATCAGTCTTCTCCTTGTATGAGCTGAAAGTATAGAGGGACGGCCAGGTCTTGGTAGATTTGCAGTGGTCTGATACTCCTTCCATTTCAATATTATCGCTTGCACAGTGCTCATTGGGATGTTTAAAGCTAGTCATTTAGGTCAACATTGGATCATTCAGAGATACTCACTGAACTTCTGGAGAGAGTTTGCTGCACTGAAAGTAAAGGGGCTGAATAATTTTGCACGCCCAATTTTTCAGTTTTTGATTTGTTAAAAAAGTTTGAAATATCCAATAAATGTCGTTCCACTTCATGATTATGTCCCACTTGTTGTTGATTCTTCACAAAATATACAGTTTTATATCTTTATGTTTGAAGCCTGAAATGTGGCAAAAGTTCGCAAAGTTCAAGGGGGCCGAATACTTTCGCAAGGCACTGTAAGTGGCACATTGTTCAGCTGCCTAACAACATCAAGAGGGCATCGACAAATGTTTTAGGCAGCGAACATAACGTTATGACTATAACTATAGTTCCCTGAAGGAGGGAAACGAGGTACAATATACTATGGGGTCATACTCTCGCGACTTTGATTGAATGATCTACAATCATGCCTGACTAGGCCAATGATATCCGTGCCTTGCTGGAGGCCCTGCCCTCCACAGGTGATAAGCGTGAGGCTAGGATTCATTCTTTAAATGCTTTATACAGCTCTTCAAGGAGCCCAGGAATGGGCGACGCCGGGCCAAACAGGTGTTGTACCTCGTTTTCCTCCTTCAAGTAACAGTAGTTATAGTCATAACATTACGTTCCCTTTCAGTCAGTCAACTCGGTACAACATACTATGGGGAAATGTAATCATGCCCCAGGCCGACCCCAATGAATACTATAAATGAAACGTCCCTTGGCAGACCACCCACTCCTGACCCAGCCAGATGCATCAGTCTGGGTATTGCACACAAGGTGCGCTGCTTATTGACTTTCCCCTGTCAAAGCCTTAAGGACACTGTGGGCTACACTGGGTACAGTGACATCCAAGCAATAAAACCTCACAAAAATGTGTGGTGATACTCAACTCGCCGCAGCACAAATATCTCCTACAGTCAACCCTTAAAACAATGGGCAATGTGACCTCTGTTGCTCTTCAGAAGCAAAAGGAGGCGGCGAGATGGGAAATAGCCCAAAGCTAAGGACCTTGGCCCGGTTGCATAAAACATCTCAAGTATTCCCTTAAGGGTTTTACCTTAAGGAATATTTTGACCTTACCTAAGGGAATTGTTTAAGGATGTTGCATAGAGCCCCTCAAACATTTTCCTTAGGTAAGTGGCATACTTAACTGTTTTTACAGTAGTTTGTAGGCATGCATGGCAGAAAGAGTGTCTGGTTACCATGGATACGGCCTGATTCACTGACTAAACATCTCAAAGAAATCACATTTATCTTAGTAGACAAATTAATCAGAAGATAATAAAACACGTCTCTTTTTAGTTACTTTTTTCTCAACTATTACTTTCTAGCCAGCTAGCTAATATTAGCCTACCTCAATACAACTTGGATTTTGCTTGGAAACATAACATTTAAAAAGAAGGGAAATAATTAGTAGGAAAACCTTTTGTCATGATGTCGCCAGATTGACTTTAGATGCAGTATAACTTTAGCCAGCTAACTAAGATTGAGGGGACCACTGTATTTTAGCTAGCTAACATTAGCATTGCTAGCTATTTTTGAAAAACTTTTCTCGTAACAGAAATGGCAACATTTGTCACGACTCCTACCGAAGGTGGCTCCCCTTCCTGTTCGGGTGGCGTGTGACCGCGTTAAGGCCGTGCGTAATTGGCCGACTCCAACCACAGTGAAGGAAGTGCAGCGGTTCTTAGGGTTTGCCAATTACTACCGGAGGTTTATCCGGGGTTTTGGCCAGGTAGCGGCCCCCATTACCTCACTGATGAAGGGGGGGCGGCTGCGTTTGAGGTGGTCGGCAGAGGCTGACAGAGCCTTCAATAGGTTGAAGGCGCTATTCACAGATGCCACCGTGTTGGCGCACCCAGACCCCTCTTTAGCATTCATAGTGGAGGTGGACGCGTCCGGGGCTGGGGTGGGTGCCATGCTATTACAGCGCTCGCTTGGTGTCCGCGATCAACTGATTCGGTGGGCTCACACCCTACCCTCTTCGGGTCATCGTGGTGTGGCGAGGACAGTGTGGGATCTCAGGGGGAAGTATTGGTGGCCCACCTTGGCTAGGGACGTTAGGTTCTGTGTCTCTTCCTGTTCGGTGTTTGCCCAGAGTAAGGCTCCTAGGCACCTTCCTAGAGGGAAGTTACAGCCCCTCCCCGTTCCACAACGGCCATGGTCTCACTTGTCAGTGGATTTCCTGACCAATCTTACCCAGTCTCAGGGGAACACTACGGTCCTGGTTGTTGTGGATCGGTTTTCTAAGTCCTGCCATCTCCTCCCATTGCCCGGTCTCCCTACAGCCCTACAGACTGTGGAGGCGCTATTTACCCACGTCACACCGTAGTGCCGGAGGACATCATCTCTGATCGAGGTCCCCAGTTGACGTCTCGGGTTTTGAGGGCGTTTATGGAGCGTCTGGGGGTCTCTGTCAGCCTGACCTCCGGTTATCACTCCGAGAGTAATGGGCAGGTGGACAGAGTAAACCAGGAGGTGGGTAGGTTTCTGCGGTCGTATTGCCAGGACCAGCCAGGGGAGTGGTCTAGGTACGTCCCATGGTCGGAGTATGCCCAGAACTCACTCCGTCTATTAGGAACCTATCACCATTTCAGTGTGTGTTGGGCTACCAGCCGGTCCTGGCACCACGGCATCCGAGTCAGACCGAGGCTCCTGTGGTGGAGGAGTGGGTGCAGCGCTCCAAGGAGACATGGAGAGCCGTCCAGGAATCCCGCAAACAAGCCGGTGGATGGCAGAAGAGGAGTGCTGACTGCCACCGCAGTGAGGCCCCCATGTTTGTACCGGGGGACAGGTTCTGGCACTCGACCTGAAACCTACCCCTCTGCTTGCCCTGCCGGAAGCTGGGGCTGCAGTGTGTGGGGCCCTTCAAAGTCCTGAGGAGGATAAACGAGGTGTGTTATAGATTACAACTCCCTTCCTATTTTTGTATTAACCCCTCGTTTCATGTGTCTCTCCTCAGGCCGGTGGTAGCTGGTCCCCTGCAGGAAGGTGAGGTGTCTGAGGTCCCTCCGCCCCCTCTGGACATCGAGGGGTCCCCGGCGTACAGGATACGTGCCATTCTGGACTCGAGACGCCGAGTGAGGGGCCTGCACGTCTTGGACCCGTCACCGTTGAGGGATTTCCATCGCCTCCACCCGGATCGCTCTGCGCCTCGCCCTCCGGGTCGCCCTCGGGGCCGACGTCAGCGCACTGCGGGAGCCACGCGTCAGTGGGGGTACTGTCACGACTTCTACCGTGTGGCTCCCCTTCCTGTTCGGGTGGCACTCTGCGGTCGTCATCACCGGCCTACTAGCTGGACTGTTTGAGTCCCCGTGTTTGGGGCATTTGGATTTTGTGCGCCGTGTGTTTCGTGGGGTGGCTTATGTTCATCGTTAGTGCATTAAATAGCACTCCCCTGAACTCTCTGCTTCCTGCGCCTGACTTCACACCCACTACACCCAGATCTTTACAACATTGCTATCTCTCTAAAGTAAATTTGACGACAACACAATTTGGCAAAGTTTTTTTTCTAATAATTCTTTGCTTACTTTAGCAATGCCATCGTATTTCCATGCCACTCTAAGTTAGTGTAATTCAGACAAAACAGTCACATTAGCATCCGAGGTGCAACCCTTGTCTCTAGGGCACAAATAAATATTGAATGCAGCTATGGTGGTAGTAGCTAACTCTTGTCTGACTATAACAGTATACTAACTAGCAGCAACAAACTCAAACTAGCTCAGGGCCATAGCAAAACATGTCACAGTTGGTTGCATAATGTAACGTGTTTACCTAATACAATCTGGAGCCAGTCAGTCTACATCTGTAAAGCATAGAATTAGCTTCCAAATGAGATTACGTTATTTCTCAAGCTATGTTTATAACTGAGGGATGATGACAATTGTTGACCCTGTTTTCCTGTCAGACAAAGTGCACAGTTGGGTGTCAGATGGATCCCCTGGTCAGGAATACATCCCGGGACCTACCAGAAGGAGCAAAGGTGGGTATCATAGCATGTCCGGTAATGTGATTGCCATTGTTTCCAGAGTCTCCCTTGACTCCTACGAAAAGGACACGCCATCATCAGGCCTCTGACAGTGACCCGAGTTACTACCCTGATGACACAGGTGACTTCATCAACAATGACAGGTGAGGTGTGTTATATAAAAAGTTGTATTCAAAAATACCCGTCAAGATAAAATAGTTGGCCAATTACCCAGCCAAGCAGATAGAACTAGTACAGTAATTTTGGTTCTGAGGTATATTAGCAAAAAGCCTTGTCCTTTCTTTATAACAAAATGCAATTTACCACTTGGCTGTCTAATATATCACTATGTCACAGTCCCTCCCAGTCAACAACACCTCATAAGAATTGCCTGCTGCAGTTGATCGAGATATCTCCAGTTTGCAACCGAACATGCAGCATAGAAAGGACCAGCAAGGGAGCCCTCATCAATATCATGCAGACATGCCCTCGCTGTGAGCATGGCACCAGAGCTCAAACGCTTGCCTCTTATACGCATACAGCCTTCTCGTGGAGGACGCCTTTGGAGAAGGGACACTTTTCATTACACCCACATGTGGGAGACACAACCCTTTTGTTACCCATGAACACTGTGGAACTTTAGGTTGACAACTGTGTTCATGCACTAAGGTTTGCCTGAAGCCCAGTCCACACTGGGTTTTGGGGCACCAGCATCCGTGACGTACTCCGATTGGCAGTGCCCCTCGTTTTAGGCGGTAAGTGGCGTCCCGGTAACCGGCTGGCACCCAGCACTGAAGGTTATTGAAGGTTATCATACCCACCAGTCATAGGTACCATTGTCACATCACCTTGTAACCCAGCTGGAAAAGGGACATACAGCTCTGAAAAAGCTAATTTAATTCCCAGGAATCAAACCAATCGCCTATAAAACCCACTACCTGTATCACTAAGCACCTAATAGGGACGAGTGAGCTACAGGCACGAATCGTCTATTAATCCCAGTAACGAGCCACCTATGGGGGAGAGTGCCCCCTTGTAGACAGAGAGCGAATCTCCCAATTTATTACTCTCACCCTGGGAGATTGATATACCCTTTGAACCAGGTGAACACCAAGGAACGGGGGGGGGGTATCAGGGGGCTTTAAACACGGACAAGCTTGCAAACTAAGTTGTGTTTCCATGAGACTGTATTGGCTGGACAAAGCCCGGCCCCTTATGGACACAGGGGCTACGGCAATGGTTGACGTAGCACCCTGTTTGGCCATAACCCTACGTGGAGACACTGATGTCACAGTGATGTTTTTGTGCAGGGGCTCACCAGTCACTCAAACCTGTGCTAAGTTCCCTCGCTCCGAGGATTTCCCGAGCCAAGTGCTCGGAGTCTGCTTTCTCATCGGAGGTGCCCGCAAGCCCCACTTCCTCCACTCCCTCCATCTCCAGGAATTGGAAATAGGAATGTGATTGCCTTAATGCTGAGGGAAAGCTAGTAAGCTTAATTTGCCAGAAGTTATGCACGCTAACCAACTTTAACCATGATGAGGCTTCTAGTCTAGCTAGCTTCTTTGACCTCAGCACAATCCGTTTAGAATAACCAAGAAACTGAACGCTAGCTACGTATACTAAATAAGAGAGCTACCCAAGCAATTTCACCATTAGGAAGCCGGAATAGATGTCAGTAGCTAGCTCGACTCTGCAAGTTAGCTAACCTGGCTAGCATGCTATGCAGCGCTTGTTAGCTAGCCTGATCTCAAAAATCTACTTAAGACCGAATCACTGAGGTGGGACTTGAGCCTTCATCAAGACAAGACATACAAGACAACAAACGTGAGTATCTTTTAATTAATTTGTGCATGGTCGCAAACCCGAACTGGCTTGTTAGCCTTAGTTGTTTCGGACGCGTTAGCCATCTTACTTACTGCTATAGCCAGGCCAAACTATTCAAGAATAACTAATTGTTTGTGATTAGGAAACTTATAAGAACCATGCCAAATTCAGCACACAAAGTTATTGATAGTATGCTCTACCACTAAGGGACAGTTAAGTTGACACAATGTAAGACAGTTTTGTGTTACAATTGTTTGTTTAGTAAAGTGAATCGTTGCGTTTCACACCGAGGTGAAGAACATAATAATTGAAGGAATGAATTCGAGCCTCAAGCTTTATCACCTGTGGAAGGCAGGGCTTCCAGCGAGGTGCATATTTCGAGAGTGTGCGACTCCCCATAGTATTTTACCGAAGTTGATTACCTTAAAGGGAACTCCAATCGTCTTCTGGTTAATCAATATCTCCTGAGGCAAAACATTAAAGCCACTATGTCTCACCAGACCACAACCTAACACCACAACATTCAATGCTATATCTGTATATCTGTACTTCCGGCGCAGACAGAGATGGCCGCCTCGCTTCGCGTTCCTAGGAAACTATGCAGTCTTTTGTTTTTTTACGTGTTATTTCTTACATTAATACCCCAGGTCATCTTAGGTTTCATTACATACAGCCGAGAAGAACTACTGTATATAAGATCAGCGTCAACTCACCATCAGTACGACCAAGAATATGTTTTTCGCAACGCGGATCCTGTGTTCTGCCTTACAAACAGGACAACGGAATGGATCACATGCAGCGACCCAAAAAACGACTCCGAAAAAGAGGGAAACGTCTTCTGGTCAGACTACGGAGACGGGCACATCGTGCCCCACTTCCTAGCATTCTTCTTGCCAATGTCCAGTCTCTTGACAACAAGGTTGATGAAATCCGAGCAAGGGTAGCATTCCAGAGGGACATCAGAGACTGTAACGTTCAACGCTGGTCCGACCAAGCTGACTCCACACTCCAAGACTGCTTCCATCACGTGGACTGGGACATGTTTCGTATTGCGTCAAATAACAACATTGACGAATACGCTGATTCGGTGTGCGAGTTCATTAGAACGTGCGTTGAAGATGTCGTTCCCATAGCAACGATTAAAACATTCCCTAACCAGAAACCTTGGATTGATGGCAGCATTCGCGTGAAACTGAAAGCGCGAAACACTGCTTTCAATCAGGGCAAGGTGTCTGGTAACATGACTGAATACAAACAATGCAGCTATTCCCTCCATAAGGCTATCAAACAAGCTAAGCGTCAGTACAGAGACAAAGTAGAATCCCAATTCAACGGCCCAGACACAAGAGGCATGTGGCAGGGTCTACAGTCAATCACGGACTACAGGAAGAAATCCAGCCCAGTCACGGACCAGGATGTCTTGCTCCCAGGCAGACTAAATAACTTTTTTGCCCGCTTTGAGGACAATACAGTGCCACTGACACTGCCTGCAACGGAAAAATGCGGTCTCTCCTTCACTGCAGCCGAGGTGAGTAAAACATTTAAACGTGTTAACCCTCGCAAGGCTGCAGGCCCAGACGGCATCCCTAGCCGCGCCCTCAGAGCATGCGCGGACCAGCTGGCTGGTGTGTTTACGGACATATTCAATCAATCCCTATACCAGTCTGCTGTTCCCACATGCTTCAAGAGGGCCACCATTGTTCCTGTTCCCAAGAAAGCTAAGGTAACTGAGCTAAACGACTACCGCCCCGTAGCACTCACTTCCGTCATCATGAAGTGCTTTGAGAGACAAGGACCATATCACCTCCACCGTACCTGACACCCTAGACCCACTCCAATTTGCTTACCGCTCAAATAGGTCCACAGACGATGCAATCTCAACCTCACTGCACACTGCCCTAACCCACCTGGATGTGAGAATGCTGTTCATCGACTACAGCTCGGCATTCAACACCATAGTACCCTCCAAGCTCGTCATCAAGCTCGAGACCCTGGGTCTCGACCCCGCCCTGTGCAACTGGGTACTGGACTTCCTGACGGGCCGCCCCCAGGTGGTGAGGTGGTTGAGACATCTCCTCCCCGCTGATCCTCAACACTGGGGCCCCACAAGGGTGCGTTCTGAGCCCTCTCCTGTAGTCCCTGTTCACCCACGACTGCGTGGCCACGCACGCCTCCAACTCAATCATCAAGTTTGCGGACGACAAAACAGTGGTAGGCTTGATTACCAACAACGATGAGACGGCCTACAGGGAGGAGGTGAGGGCCCTCGGAGTGTGGTGTCAGGAAAATAACCTCACACTCAACGTCAACAAAACTAAGGAGATGATTGTGGACTTCAGGAAACAGCAGAGGGAACAGCCCCCTATCCACATCGATGGAACAGTAGTGGAGAGAGTAGCAAGTTTTAAGTTCCTCGGCATACACATCACAGACAAACTGAATTGGTCCACTCACACAGACAGCATCGTGAAGAAGGCGCAGCAGCGCCTCTTCAACCTCAGGAGGCTGAAGAAATTCGGCTTGTCACCAAAAGCACTCACAAACTTCTACAGATGCACAATCGAGAGCATCCTGGCGGGCTGTATCACCACCTGGTACGGCAACTGCTCCGCCCTCAACCGTAAGGCTCTCCAGAGGGTAGTGAGGTCTGCACAACGCATCACCGGGGCAAACTACCTGCCCTCCAGGACACCTACACCACCCGATGTTACAGGAAGGCCATAAAGATCATCAAGGACATCAACCACCCGAGCCACTGCCTGTTCACCCCGCTATCATCCAGAAGGCGAGGTCAGTACAGGTGCATCAAAGCTGGGACCGAGAGCCTGAAAAACAGCTTCTATCTCAAGGCCATCAGACTGTTAAACAGCCACCACTAACATTGAGTGGCTGCTGCCAACACACTGACACTGACTCAACTCCAGCCACTTTAATAATGGGAATTGATGGGAAATGATGTAAATATATCACTAGCCACTTTAAACAATGGTACCTTATATAATGTTACTTACCCTACATTATTCATCTCATATGCATACGTATATACTGTACTCTATATCATCGACTGCATCCTTATGTAATACATGTATCACTAGCCACTTTAACTATGCCACTTTGTTTACATACTCATCTCATATGTATATACTGTACTCGATACCATCTACTGTATCTTGCCTATGCTGCTCTGTACCATCACTCATTCATATATCCTTATGTACATATTCTTTATCCCCTTACACTGTGTATAAGACAGTAGTTTAGGAATTGCTAGTTAGATTACTTGGTTATTACTGCATTGTCGGAACTAGAAGCACAAGCATTTCGCTACACTCGCATTAACATCTGCTAACCATGTGTATGTGACAAATAAAATTTGATTCGATTTGATTTGATTCGATTTGATCTATTGTCTCACAAAGTTCTTTACATGTATTAACCATGTGAAGCATCTATGTAGGCCTTATAAAGGGTTTATGATGGCTTAATTTAATGAATGAGTTATTGTTTGTGTGACCAAATATAGCCTAAATACAATATCAGTTATCAGTCGAACGCCGCCCGAACAAGGAGAGGGACCGACTTCGACCGAACAAGGAGAGGGACCGACTTCGGCGGAAGTCGTGACACACTTAGGCTACTGTTAGTGGATTGAGCTCAGTGCACAACAATGGCTGTGAAAGTGGGATAAAATGCCTAATAATCAAAAACCTAAAACAATGTTAAATAATAAGATATGATCTCTGAAAGCTCATGCAAATAGTTACCACATTTGTCTGTGGTAAGCAATGAATACCTGTGGAGTTACAGTAACTCATTCTGGGGTGTTGTTTTAACACTGTAGGGTGTAAAGGCCTATTTGCATATTTATTTCCCAGGGTTCCTTTCAAGTAAATTTTAGAGGTAATTGTAGTACACATTACGTGTTTGCGAGTGACAGAAACATTATTGTTGCATTTCACAGCTTTCAGTCCTGCAATATTCAGCAAGTGAGTGGCTAAGTGAATATTTTATCATAAAGATTTAATTATTTATGACAAAATATTACTTTTTTTATCAATATCATACTTCGACAGCCTAGTGGTCTGAAAAACTTGGTTTGCAGGCCACATCGGCAAGTCATATTAGGATATCCAACCATTGGAACTTCAATCCCACTGGTGTTAACTCCATTAGAATCAAAAGTCAGATATAACACTCACAACACTTTTTACCTCAACGCTGAGATGTTAAAACAAACACACACACACCAAACACTGTTCCATCCCTCTGCCTCCACAAGGATAGAGTGCACACATATATCAGTGTGTGTGTATGTGTTTGTGCACGGCTAGTCTCTGCGAACAGTTGATGACGGAAGTTTACATGCACCTTAGCCAACTATATTTAAACTCAGTTTTCACAATTCCTGACATTTAATCCTATTAATAATTCCCTGTCTTAGTTCAGTTAGGATCAGCACTTTATTTTAAGAATGTGAAATGTCACAATAAAAGTAAGGATAATTATTTCTTTCAGCTATTATTTATTTCATTACATTCCCAGTGGGTCAGATGTTTACATACACTCAATTAGTATTTGGTAGAATTGCCTTTAAATTCTTTAACTTGGGTCAAACGTTTCCGGTAGCCTTCCACAAGCTTCCCACAATAAGTTGGGTGAATTTTGGCCCATCCTCCAGACAGAGCTGGAGTAACTGATTCAGGTTTGCAGGCCTCCTTGCTCGCACATGTTTTTTCAATTCTGCCCACAAATCATCTATAGGATTGATGTTAGGGCTTTGTGATGACCACTCCAATACCTTGACTTTGTTGTCCTTAAGCCATTTTGCCACAACTTTGGAAGTATGCTTGGGGTCATTGTCCATTTGGAAGATCCATTTGCAACCAAGCTTTTACTTCCTGACTGATGTCTTGAGATGTTGCTTCAATATATCCACATCATTTTCCTACCTCATGATGCCATCTATTTTGTGAAGTGCACCAGTGCCTCCTGCAGCAAAGCATCCCCACAACATGATGCTGCCACCCCCATGCTTCACGGTTGGGATGGTATTTTTTGGCTTGCAAGCGTCCCCCTTTTTCCTCCAAACAAAACAATGGTCATTATGGCCAAACACTTCTATTTTTGTTTCATCAAACCAGAGGACATTTCTCCAAAAAGTACAATATTTGTCCCCATGTGCAGTTATAAAACATATTCTGGCTTTTTTATGGCAGTTTTGGAGCAGTGGCTTCTTCCTTGCTGAGCGGCCTTTCAGGCTATGTCAATATAGGACTCGATTTACTGTGAATATAGATACCTGTGTACCTGTTTCCTCCAGCATTTTCACAAGGTCCTTTGCTGTGGTCTGGGATTGATTTGCACTTTTCGCACCAAAGTACATTCATCTCTAGGAGACATACTGCTCTTTCCTGAGCAGTATGACGGCTGCGTTGTCCCATGGTGTTGTCCCATAGTTGCATGCTATTGTTTGTACAGATGAACATGGTACCTTCAGGCTTTTATATTTGGTAGCACTTATGTGTTTTTCCTTTGCCTCCAACCCCTTTCGACGTGTGGAACGAATGTGGGTGGGGCTAGGTCTACATAAGGGTGCTAATTTTTTTTTAAATAACAAAAGCTCTGACCAAAGCCGTGAGACCAATAAATAAGCTTATTAATACCAGTGATGCTATCAAGAGCAGTGTACAGTTTCCTGTTTCCTTCATCTTGTTCAACTGTTGCCATGCACCTGCAAAAAAGATTGCTCAGATGTGCGAATGCCTTTTGAATTTTGTATTACCTTCAGACTTTTGGAAATTGCTCTCAATGATGAACCAAACATGTGGAGGTCCATCATTTTTTTTGAGGTCTTGGCTGATTTCTTTTGATTTTCCTGTGATGTCAAGCAAAGAGGCACTGAGTTTGAAGGTAGGCCTAAATACATCCACAGATACACCTCCAAATGACTCAAATGATGTCACTTAGCCTATCAGAAGCTTCTAAAGCCATGACAACATTTTTTTGAATTTTCCAAGCTGTTTAAAGACACAGTCATCATAGTGTATGTAAACTTCTGACCCACTGGAATTGTGATACAGTGAATAATAAGTGAAATAATCTGCCTATGAACAATTGTTGAAAAAACGACTTGTGTCATGCAGAAAGTAGATGTCCTAACCGACTTGCCAAAGCTATAGTTGTTAACAAGAAATTTGTGGAGTGGTTGAAAAATGAGTTTTAATGACTCCAACCTAAGTGTATGTAAACTTTTGACTTCAACTGTATATCACAGTGTGTGTGAGAATGCAGAGCGAGAGGTGCATCTGCACAATGCAATGCTTCCTCCCACATTCCAAAATGCCATGTGCAGGCAGAGGAGAGAGCTTCTCTGACCCCTCACCTCCAGGTTAACAACCCATGGCCATTTGTTTCCCATTGGATATTAAGGCATCCTCGCACAGCCCATAAATAGTGGCACTAAGGGCGGCGGCTGCCACATCAACCTCTAAATCACAGAGGCAAGACTCTGACACTGCGCATTCCTCTACAGCCACTTCGGCCTCCAGTCTCTACAACTTTCTATTATTCCTACCTGAGCAGAAGTGAGCAGAGATGAGCACTGTGAGCACACTTGATTACGGCCGTTAAAAAAAACTCCATCCACCCAAAAATGTGCTCTTGCCTATCTTTTCTTCATAAGCATGCAAGGGCTGATGGGTAATATGGAATTGGCACTGTAGTGTTGTTGGGTTTCCACCGCTGGGTTATAATGCAATGAACATGTCAACATTACACTCTAAGAGGGGACAGCAATTAGGTTGTTTTTAGAGTTCACCAGAAGCCTTGGTGCATGGTGCTTCAGACCATTACTCAGATCTAGAGGGGGATGAACTGACATTGGCCTGTGCTTCGCCTGTGGTAACAATGACAAGTGCTTTGTGAATGTAAATGCACTGGTATGGTAGTCAGAGCAGAGAGGCATGGACCCCATCCCAAAAGAGTGCATTGTCATCAGTGCTGTTGGATGTTGGATGCAGTCATGTTTGCATATTTGGCTTCTAGCTTGCTGTCTGGGTGACTAGCACAACAAAACTGGAGAGGATCACTGGGCAGACCAGGCACTGGAGCAATGAGCAGGCTGCTAACAGGCACATAAACATCACAGAGACATGCCAGCAGAGATAATCACTCCACTCCTACCATCTGGAGCTGTCAGACCCTACAAACCCAGGGAGATGGCACCTAGAGATTCTATCAGGTCAGACAGATTACATGCGCCCAGATGCCACTGCTTGGCAGAAAGAATGCACCCAGAGATTCTGTCAAGCCACTTAGCCTGACGGAATACATGCACACAAAAATTCCTCTTACGTGTCTTTTTGAGGAGTAAAACTTTTGGTGGAAGGTACAATGCTGCGTACAGATCCCCAAGAACTCGTCGAGATACATTGAGTTTCCTTGTAGGCCTATGTGGCGAGGAACCTGTGAAGCAAGCCCGGAAGCAAGCTGTTTGTGTCTTTTATTAAAGAATTTGAAACAATGTTGTGTCTGTTTGCTGCTTTTCATTCAATCATGTAGCTGTTCCTTAGGCTGTGGCCTAAAATAAATTTGTTCATATGGGCAGAATATTATATTTTGTAGCATAGGCTACCAAATGTATGACAATAAACAGTTCATGCAAAAATATTGGATCAGGTAAAAGGCAGGGGCTAAGGTCGTTTCAATTTAAAGAAGACTCTTTGTCACATGAAAATAGAAATGGAAACATTGTGATTTTAGAGACACAAAGTAACAATAGCCTTTATGATAAAGTATGCAGCCCATCCTACGCAATTGGGCACAGTAGCCTAGACCTTGATGCTTTCTCTGTTAAATCAATCTAACAATAGCAGATAATCAACATAAATGTAGGATTGAATCCAACATTGATCGCAACAGTCTTCATAGGCGCGGCGAACTAGCACCCCATGCTATATCCCAACATCTGACTCTCATTCAGAAGAAAACAAATCTGGATGAGCTGATGATGGTTTACAATATCACTAGGCTTAACTAAACACCTGGATTCCAAATGAGCATCCAACAAGTAGTCCTATTGGCCTATGCATATTGAAGTACAACTCAAGTTGGTGACCCGGTTAGAAGCATTCGATTTTGCAATAGCATACATCATTTTGGATTTGTATGCCCATGAAAACTGTAAAATATCAACATGAACATTTGATGAAATGGTGCTGCCATTTTTAGCGAACCATCTCATAGACTGAGCAATACTTTTGTCCCGCTGATAAGGGGTCTATGGGTTTCTGTTGTATTCATGATGGATTAGAATTTTAAGCTTCAGAACATTCACACCTAGCCTAATGGTCAATCAGCTCACATTTGTCTGGACACTTTCCTACCTGTACAGTGTAGGTCAGTCACATTTCTGTCTCCTTTTCATATCTCAAAAATGCAACAGGTAGCCTATTGATACAGACTTTACATAGGCTATTGGTGACATCACCATAGCCTAATATTCCTCAAATCGATGTAAAGATTTGGTGTGCTGTTGACAAAAAGCGGTACAGAATCTCTAATAATTAACCTATCCTAAAAAACGAATCATGATGTGCTGAATATGAATATATCTGTCCAGTGCCTTGCTAAATAAAGCCAATTATCATGTTTGAGTAGGCTATAGGCCTCATTTTCAAGAAAATATCATAGGCCTAGTTTTATTATATTAATAATTAGATTCTATGGAGCATACTGAAAGAAAATTAATTAAAATAAAGTTAAATAAATGTTCTTTCAGTTTGTCTGTTTCTTATATTGAATATGTGCATGTTTTTTAAATTTTTTTATGGATGACTTTTTTCAACTTATTTCAACACTGTTTTATTTATTCTATCTAAAAGGCAACGAATGCAGCACATGCGAACTATCACTATAATAAGGCTATAAGACTATGAGGCTGTTTTTAGCCTACATACTTTATATCATCCTTCAAACAGGTTTAAACGAGTTTCCCCGCCAAGCAACCAGCCAGCTATTCCCTAGCCAATGTGATTACACTCGCAATGAGAGCGCACAGGCGCGCAAGGACGAAAGACTTCGCTGACATGGAGTTCCACGAAGGAGCAGCGTTTGCACAAAAAAAATGCTTTGAAAAATGCAATTGTTACAGACAAAGATTCAATAAGGCTAAACTGAAGTATTCTCTAAATTATTTCAGACCTTTGAAAGTCATAACATTAAATTAGCTATAGGTGTTAGCAGTACATCTAGCTTTCACAATGGACTCTTATACCCAGATATTTTTCACTAAAACGGATTTTAGAATGATGGACTCATGTGGACAAGTCAATATTTGGTGTACCTCTAACATTCATAAAGCTTGAGAACACTGCTCTGGTAAAAAAAAAATAATAATAATCAAAACCACCGCCACACTATGTTTTAATGTATATACAATATGCAATGTTCAGGTATTTAGCGTAATCAGACAGACACACAGCTAATCTTCTTTCGTATCAAAAATAACTATTTTTACAATGTAGTTTGTTCCTCCTTTGCTCAACTAAACATGTTATCTGTCTCATGATCTGTCTACATGATCTAACTCAATCTAACGAAACAAGGTAAGTTGATTGATTTCATCAATCCAATGCAAGTCAATAGTACCTAAACTAGAATTTTCCAAATCATGTCCAAGTCATCTTCATTGAGTTACACAGTCATTTTTGTCATACTTTAGGATGATGATTTGGACATGATTTGGCACGGAAATTAAGAAGGACCTTACATCAAAGAGGGACCTTACATGAATGGTCCTATCATTGAAGTTAAAAAAATATATATTAAAAGAATAGAAATAGAAATATTAAAAAAGATTACATATAAATAAATAGATATATTAACAGGCCTCAATAAAGAAATACAAAAATGAAAAAAGATAGAAAATATCTAGTTCCAGATAAAACAACACTTAAATCAATAGGCTATGTTCATGGGTTCAAAAATATGCAAGTGGAGAATCCGAACCATATGTTATCCTTCGCGGCTCGTAAACTGGTTAAAAAAAACGTTATTTTCTTAATTGCCATCACATAAAGCCATTGCTCCAAGCGTGCATTCTGCGCGTAAGAAGGCTATATCCAAAATAAACCAATACACAAGTATGACAAATGCTCGACTGCAAAAAGTCAGAGTATTCTGGCAGAAGTATACTATAGTATCCTACCGTGAGAGCGGAGAACTTCTGAGCGTGCCCGGCGCAAAGGAGGCAGAGAAGGACCAAGAGCAGGCAGACGCGCATCCTGATGGTGGCTCTCAATTAAAATTACGCACGATCCAAAGTGAAGCCTCCAGCCTACTGTCTCGGCTTCAGCAAAACCAACTGTGTCCTAAGTATCCAAATACTTTTCTTGAGAAAATGCGCTCAATTCAATTACCAAGGTACTCCTTTCAATTGACTTTGTGAAGAAGTTGTGGGGCAGACGTTTATTTTATCACACGTTTTTATCTCTGCCAATTCCGTTACTTCTGCAACCTTCTGATATTATCCTTATTTCTCGCAGTGCGAAATGCCCCCTGTGTCCTGACCTTTTTCCCTCCTTCAGTGCTCTCTCTCTCTCTCACACACACACTCTGTCTCTCTCTCGACTTTTCTCCACACCCCCTCCCTCTCCTCGTATGTGGACTAGATCCCTTATCGGATGCAGGCAGTTCCTTGACGGTAGGTAGGTAGCCTATACGTTTTGAAGTTATCTTTCTGCTGCTGGTAGCTAAGACAAACAAAGTTCTATTTTCTTTCTTTCTCCCTCTTTTCTTTTTTTCCCCTAAACCACAACAGGGAATCCTTTTCTCTTTTGTCCTCTGCTGTGTTATGATCCTCGCTCAGTAAAGAGAGGACCAGACTGCGTAAAGGCGAAGTGAGTATAGAGTAGCGACTAGCGCATGCGTATGAAAGGTAATGAAAGAGGACAGAACATATAGTGAGCCGCGTGTACAGTCTTGAACTCCCTCTCGAAAACGCCATCTCTCTCTCTTTCTCTCTTTCTCTGTCTACTCTAACGCACACGCACACGCAAAAGATAGGGATATGGATAGGTCCACATGTCGAAAGGAATGGAAAACCCCTATGATGCTCTGTGGTCACCCGCATCATGAGCCCTCTGACACCTCAAATAAAAGATGGTCAGGCTGCCCAGCATGGTCTCAGAGCATTTGTATTATTCTGTATGTAAATCCGAGACAACCATTTAGTACATGTTACAAATTACAATTTGTATTAATGTTACGAATTTGCAAAACATACAATATGTTACACATTTTCGAAATGTACAATATGTTACAAATTCGCAAAACGTATGATATATTACAAATACTGGCTAATGTTAGCTAGGCTAGGGGTTAGGGTGTGAAGGTTAGGGTTTATATTAGGAGTTAGGTTAAAGGGTTAGGGTTAGCTATTCATTTGAGTGTCATTTACTATGTTACGTCTAGTCTATGAGACCAAGCTGGGCTGCCTTGTGTGAGGAATATTGAAGTATCATGCCAGATTCCTTGGATGGAAGCTCACTGACAGTTTACTCAAACCGCAAACGGTCCATGGGCTGCGAAATTGGGTGTGGAATCTCACTAGCTGGGCTTAGAAGGCCAGTGTCCGAGGGCGTGCAAAAAAATGTCATATGGCGGTCAAAGAATGTACTGTCGAGTAGGCCCAAACCTATAGTGTTGGCATTCGGCAAAAGACACATTTGCAAAGTTTTAACACTCAGTGCACACCATTCATTTCGAATGGAATATTATGGCCAATAGGCTCGGACTAACAGGCCTACGTGAGATTTGAGACAAACGTTTTTAAATTATGCTAAGCAAAAATGTAATTTAATAGCCTAATACAAAAAAAACATAAAACATTGTCCATAAAATCTGAAACTGTGGGTTTTAAGGCCATTAAAGTACCGAGGCTCAGGAGCGCTTTTGTGTTGACATCAATGGAGGCTGGTGGGTGGAGCTATAGGAGGACGGGCCCATTGTAATGGCTGGAATGGAATAAAAGGAACTGTATCAAACACATAAAACATATGGAAACCACATTCCACTCTGTTCTATTTATTCCATTCCAGCCATTGCAATGAGCCCGTCCTCCTATTGCTTCTCGCACCAGCCTCCACTTGTGGACAGGCCTGTCATAGAGTACAGGAAAGAGTCATGCAAATTCAAATTCAAATTCCAGTTGAAACATCTACACCACTCACAATAAATAGTAACAAAAAAGAGGTTATGGCCAAAGGGGTAATGTGTCTGCACATTACCCTATGTAACCCTATGTCTGCCCCTATGTCTAACCCTATGTCTGCATAGGTTACTAGTCACCGTGCAACAATGTCAACAATGTTACCCTGTCAGTGCACATTCAAAGCAATCATGCCACCTGGTGGCAAGTTAAGTAATTAAATCCACAGTACAACCTTGATTTTAAAGAGGACTTCCTGACCATTGCAACATGAGTTCAAATGTACATATATATTTTTAAACTAATATCTAATAATACGAATGTATACTATCAATGCCTATACAAATGTAGTGCACTTGAATTAGTAGCTGGGCAGAGAAGAATGAATATGATGAGTCTCCTCTAGTCCAGTTAGCTACCATTCATTTTCCTCTTAGACAGCTCTGCCAGAATTAACATGTCAAGATATGTTATGTAGCACTAAATGGGATCACTCCAATATGGTATTCTTCCGTGCGGCAGGATAAATTCCGAGTCAGAATTTCAAATTAGTCCCCTGTATCGGGTAGTGACCCCCATAAATTGCTGCCGCCCCACTACTTCCATCTTTTTCCTTTTCTCGGCTCATTCAAAGAGGATTTTCTTGGTAAGAACTCTATATTAGAGTGTATAAGCGCAGAAGTATAGCCACAGCTATTCATTAGCTTGATGCAGCTAGCTAACCTCTCCATCTCGGTGCTCTGGTGTTCCCCCACTCGGTTTGACTTATGCCATCTTTTGGGGGTTTTGTCCTTGTTTTATTACTTTTGACAGTGTACACGACTGGACTATATTCGGTTTGGCCGACTAGTATTGTGGCGCAGAGGGTTTGTCTTAGATGTCTGTGTGACTTGTCTGTCCACCGGAACTCTCACGGTTTAAGCCTTCAGGAACCCTCACGGTTCAAGCCTTCAGGTTCGGGGACCATGCCTATCCCGCAAGATCAGGAGACTGTGTATGTTTCACTCTGGTGGACTTGGAGTTCTCCCCTGAGAGTAAGCTAGGTGTCGCTCGGCGCACCATTTTTTCATCTCACTCAGAGGGCGCAAGCCATATTGCCTAGACTCTTGTGTGTTCCATGGTGAATGAACTATGCAAAGTAGCTATCTAATGAGAGGTGAACATTGCAGGACTAAGTACTGCCAACCTGAACCCCCACATATATAGCAAGAAATAAGCTATAAACGTGTGATGTAGAATGCCCTGCCACTTCACGGTCAGGCAGTTCACACTAAATGTCTGTTCCTTCAGATTGTCTCATACTCTTAGGCTGATATTTTAGGTCCATATTGTACAGTATTGCACAGTGTTTACTATAAACATTGTATATCACATGGTTGGCTTAATTGTTTTTCCAGAAGGAAAAGCTACAGCCATTAATGTCTCCTCTCCTTCAAATAGTGTATGAGACTAAGGCTGATACTGTAGGACCCATTCTATACTATCATACAGTATTGCGCAGTGTATATATAGGCACAGTAACACACTGAGTCTACCAAAAATGGGGAACAACCTACTAATATTTGTTGGGGCAAGGTGTTGAAAGTGTTCCACAGGTATGCTGGCCCATGTTGACTCCAATGCTTTCCACAGTTGTGTCAAGTTGGCTGGATGTCTTTTGGGTGGTGGACCATTCTTGATGCACACGGGAAACTGTTGAGAGTGAAAAACCCAGCAGAGTTGCAGTTCTTGACACAAACCGGTGCTTCTGGCACCTACTACCATACACCGTTCAAAGGCATTTAAATATTTTGTCTTGCCCACTCACCCTCTGAATGGCACACATACAATCCATGTCTCAATTGTCTGAAGGCTTAAAAATCCTTCTTTAACCTGTCTCCTCCCCTTAATCTACGCTGAAGTGGATTTAATAAGTGACATCAATAAGGGATCGTAGCTTTCATCTAGATTCACCTGGTCAGTCTGTCATTGAAAGAGCAGGTGTTCTTAATGTTTTGTATACCCAGTAAATTACACTGTTGGCTTAATTTATGTTCACCATAGTGAGATTACAATGTTGTTTCTTCACACAGTTGCTGGGTTGTGATAGTTTTCTGTTAAACTAGTTTACAGTACAGACAGTAACTATCATAGTTTCCCATGGAAACTCACCTCTCAGCTCTATTTCAGTGTGTAGCTGCGTGAACTGTATATATGTTGCACTACTTTACAGTACAGACATGAACTATCCCTTAATTGGAAACTGACAGCACTATTACACAACATTTTTTTTTGCACAGTGTGTAGCTGGGTTTACTATAGTTTTTCTGTTGCACTACTTACGGTAGGCTACATACCAGTTTTCAGTGACTATCCTAGTTTTCCCTTGGAAACTCACCTTTCCTCTATTACACTACTGTCTTGCACAGTGTGTAGCTGGGGTTACTAGTTTTCTGTTGTATTTACAGTTAATACCGTAACTATCCTAGTTTCCCCTGGAAACTAACATTACAGCTCTACTGTAGTGAGGGTTTCAGTGTGTATCTGTGTTTACTATAGTTATGTTGCACTACTTTGTAGTACAGACATTAACTATACTAGTTTCCACTGTAAACTCATATGCCAGCTGCATTTGCACTGCTGTTTTTCAAACAGTGGGTAGCTGGGTTGGTGCTCGATTATTTTTTTTCACATAATAACTAGATTACACTGCTGGTCTCACGGTGTTGCCATATTTTTCTGTTACACTTCTCTTCTTCCCACAGAGAGAAATGACCATTTCCAGAATGCCGTTTCACATTGAGATATGCAAGGTGTCCCTGCCCACAGGCAGAGACTGTGTCTATGAAAGGTGGCACTCGGCAGTCATCCTGAAGTGCTTGCTGCCAGCATTGGCAGCTTCTCACAGGCCCAAAGGCCAAACTGAAAGAGGCAAGCGGAGTCCCCATGGGTACTAAACACAGTGATAGAAGGCAACAAACTCCAATTCCAATGCCGGCCACCGCAACAGTTCTGGCACCTGACTGGACTCTCACATTGCATGATGAACACCTACTGCAGCATTTCGGCGAAACTGCCTTACCTGGACGATTGGATAGTCTGCCCCATCCAGGGAACAGGCCAAAACAGACATGAGGACCCTCTTTAACCACCTTAGAGTTCTGGGCCTCACCCTAAACGAGGAAAAGAGTCACCTGACCTCCTCACAGCATCTGATCTACCTTGGGGTGTCCATAGACTCGGCTCTCATGAGGGCACGTCTCCTCAGATGAGAGAAACAAAATTATATCCTAAAATGTAAATGTAAACAAAATTGTAAACAAAATTGTAAACAAAATTATATCCTAGCTCAAACGTTTCCTGCTCGGACGAGCCATGTCGGTGTTAAAGTGCCAACAGCTATTCGGCCTACTGATGGTGGCTTCACTGTTCAAATCCCACGGCCGGCACCCAAACCAACACAGACACCATCAACTGTTGGTGATGGGTGCATGTTTGAAGACCCTATCGAAATGGCTATCTCGCTCCTTCCTGTTAAAGGGGGTGAGCCTGATCAGAGTCCACCTCAGAGAACTTGTGTGAGCTGATGCCTCTGGGTTGGGGTGCCGTGTTAAGAGGCAGGTGGCCAGCGTCCGCTGGAGCCTCCCATGGAATGGTCAACACATCAATGTGCAGGAGCTCGGGGGTTTGCCTAGCTCTCCAACAGTTCCAGTCCTACCTGGTAGGACAGTTCCTGGTCCAATGGTTTGGGAGCTCTTGCTGTGGGCCTAGACCCGCTTGTCATCGCTGCGAGCAGCACATATCTCCGAGGTCCTGAACAATGCAGTAGACATGCTTTTGAGAGACGGCTCACTGGAGGGGGACTAGATCTTTGGTCTAACAGCTTTGGGACAGGTTCGGGAGAGCACAGGTGGATCTGTTTGCATCTCAGGAGAACACTCATTGCCCCAGATGGTTCTCAATGTTGGACCCTACAGGCCCTCTGGGTCTGGACTCCCTCGCTCACGATTGACCGGCAATGACACTTTACGCGTTCCCACCATTTCCCCTGATCACAGCTACGCTAGACTTGGTCGTCTTGATGGGCCACGAACTGTTCAAGATAGCTCCATGCTGGCCGAGACCACCATGGTTCAGCGTCCTGTTGTCCCTCCTCTCTGGGACCCCATGGGAGCTGCCCCTAAGGCCCAACCTGCTCTTTCAGGCTTGGGGGACACTGTGGTATCCGGACCCGCACCGCCTCCAGCTTCGGGCTTGGCCTCTAGTGGACCAATCTAGACTTTCAGGACAATGTGGTGAACACGTTGTGGAGCGCCATGGCATCTTCCACCAATGCATCATATCAAATGTGATGGGGCATATTCTGTACCTGGTGTGAGAGTGATACACAGGGGGCTGGTGGCATCTTAATTGGAGGAATGGGCTGTGATAATGACTGGAACGGAATCAATGAAATGGTATCAATACATCCATTTGCTTCGTTCCGGCCATTATTATGACCTGTTCTCCCCTCAGCAGCCTCCACTGGAGTCACATATGCAAACAGTTTTACATTTTTACAGTTTAGACGCTATCTCAGCATGCCATGACAACAGCCAAGACGGACCCATGGGTGGCTACCCATTACTCTCAAAGTGTATGAAGGGAGTTCAATGTCTGTGTCCAGCAAAGGCTCGCTCGGTGCCTAGTTGGAACCTTGACGTGGTGCTGTCAGCTCTTGCTAAGCCGCTCTTGCTAAGCCTCAAGCCCCTCAAGCCCCTAGAGTTGATGTCTTTGAAGCACTTATCCATGAAGCTGGGCATTCCTGTTGGCTATTACCTCCACTACGGGTGTGAGTGAACCTCATGCTTTTTCAGTGAGCACTGAATGTTTTTCACACTGGGTCCAGACAAGAGGAGTGTCACCCTCCATCTTAACCCCTAATTCTTGCTGAAGGTCCTGTCTGACAAACATGTGAACCGGGCCTTACATTTGTCTGTATATGCCCCTCCCGTGGATGGGGATGAGCTGGTTGTTTTTTCCCAAGTGTGCTGTGCCTGATGACGTTCTTGGACACTTACATTACACGGACACAGGCAATACGACAGTCTGATCAGCTATTTGTTTGCTATGGTGATAGAATTCTAGGATAAGTCAATTGATTTAAAGACTCTCACATTGGTCTCTGCCGTCTGCTGTAGTGAGGCATTCTACTATCATGGGCCCTGCCAGTTGACATTTGTGCCTCAGCCAGTTGGGCATCGTCTAGCACCTTTTCTAGGTACTATCAAGTAAATGGGGACCCTGCCGATGAGGTTGGGACGGGTGTGCTGGGTGTTACCTCCGCCTCCCTGAGTCAGGATGGAGGAACACAGCAACTATGACTGCCCTAAACTCAGTCCTACGGGACTTTACTCCCTGTCTGGCCCTTACCTAGTTCACCGATTCATCTGGTATTGTGATACCATATTGGAGTGATCCAATATAGTGCTACATAATGAAGGTTATGTATGTAAACACGGTTATGTGAGCTATTGGTTCACTCCAATCGTCTTTGTCAGTGATCTACGGCACCTCGAAAAAGGACACAGGGTGGAAGTAGTGCGGCGGTAGCTATTTATGGGGGGCAGCCGCAGCCTCAGCACTACTGAGGTGCATGGGACTAACCTAAAATCCTTATCGTATGTGTACATTAGTACGTGGTAAATTGCAACGTGCCGCTCTGGCCACCAGAAGTGGCTTGCTTGTGGGTGTGCTGGCAGCATATAGCAGCGCAGTTCGATTGTGTGTCAAGAATTCAGCATAGCAAGTTTGTATGAAGGTCTGGTTATTAAATGGGTAAATAATTCATCCATTCTCCATTTCATTAATTTATTCACATGTAAATAGTAATATTCTCTAAACAGCTCTGGTGACAAACAAACCTTGCTGCTCTGTTTCCAATTGTCCACATGGTTGAGAGAACCTTTCAAGTAAGTCAATACATTTAACAAAAATGTTTTAAAAAATTGGTATTATTAGCTAACTAGCTACAGTGCAGGCTAACTCAAATGAGCTGTCCTTGATGTGATCCTGTTGTTGTTACAAGCTACACATGCAGATGTGTGTGCACATGCATCTATTTATCCAATGATATCATGATTTGTTATAAGAGAAATCATATTGCCTACAAGGTTGCGTGACCAGGGCCATCTGGGACTGCCTCCTGGGGGAATTCAGGTGTGTGAAGGCTACCTGTGTCCTGCATAGCTTCATCAGGATGGACACGAGGACCAGGAGAGGATCTGCAGCTCGCCGCGGGATGCTAGAGGAGAGGTCTGCTGCTCTGCAGAATGTTTCAAGGATCGGGGCCGACAAAGCAGCACGGGAGGTAATCTGTGTGCAGGAGATCTTCATCTACTACTTCTTTGAAGAGGGTGCTGTTCCCTGTCAACACCATAGACTACACTATGCACAACCAAATACTTTTTTAAGAGCTATCCACATGAAAGTATTCTTCCATTTCCTTGCTATGTCAACTGCAGTTATTCAATTCTTAGTTTCTCTGCCTTTGATTTCTACTTCTCAGGTGAGGTGTTGTTTAGGTAAAGGTGATGTCTGTACAAAAACAAAACAGACACTTAATTTAAGAGTCACCCATAATGAAAAAAAAGGAACAATTAGACAAAATATAACGCACACCTACACTTGCGTATCAATCTGATTGATGGATTGTGTTGTGCAGTAAACATTCTCAGGTGTATAACTGTGGCTCCTTCCACCTTCAAAGAACAGGCAAGAGGACCAACCATTGAGAATAGTAAGACACTTCCTTATTTACAGTTGAAGTCAGAAGTTTACATATACTTAGGTTGGAGTCATTAAAACTAGTTTTTCAACCACTCCACAAATTTCTTGTTAACAACTATAGTTTTGGCAAGTTGGTTAGGAAATCTAATTTGTGCATGACACAAGTACTTTTTCCAACAATTGTTTACAGACAGATTACTTCACTTATAATTCACTGTATCACAATTCCAGTGGGTCAGAAGTTTACATTCATGAAGTTGAATGTGCCTTTAAACAGCTTGGAAAATTCCAGAACATTATGTCATGGCTTTAGAAGCTTCTGATAGGTAAATTTACATAATTTAAGTCATTTGGAGGTGTACCTGTGGATGTATTTTAACCTCTTGAAACTCCCCATCCCGGATCCGGGATTGTGACTAAGCCTCAGGCTCATTAGCATAACGCAACGTTAACGATTTCTGAAAATCGCAAATAAAATTAAAATAATGCGTTTGCTCTCAAGCTTAGCCTTTTCTTAACAACACTGTCATCTCAGATTTTCAAAATATGCTTTTGAACCATAGAAATTGACTAATTTGTGTAAGAGTATGCTAAGCTAGCATAGCATTTTGTGTAGCATGTAGCACGCAACATTTTCACAAAAGCCAGATAACCAAATAAATAAAATCATTTACCTTTGAAGAGCTTCTGATGTTTTCAATGAGGAGACTCCCAGCCACATACCAGATGCGCAGTGTTTCCTGAAAGCGTCTGTGTGTAGGAGAAATCGTTCCGTTTTCTACATTGCGCCTGGCTACCGAAACGAACCGAAAATGCAGTCACCTACAACGTGAAACTTTTTCCGGATTAACTACATAATATCGACCGAAACATGGCAAACGTTGTTTGGAATCAATCCTCAAGGTGTTTTTTCACATATCTCTTCATTGACATGCAGTTCGTGGAAGCTTGCTTCTCTCTCTGTGCCCCATGGAAAAATACTGGCAGGTGACTTTTGCGCACCAATTTCGGCGCAGGACACCGGGCGGACACGTGGTAAATGTGGTCTCTTATGGTCAATCTTCCAACGATCTGCCTACAAATACGTCACAATGCTGCAGACACCTTGGGGAAACGACAGAAAGGGCAGACTCATTCCTCTTGCGTTCACAGCCATATAAGGAGATCATGAAAGACAGAGCCTCAAAAATCCTTGTCATTTCCTGGATGCCAAGTCATCTTGGTTTTGCCTGAAGCTCACGTTAAAGGGCACGCACAGAGAAGATATTTGTATTTCTGGACACGTCAGAGTGTTTTCTTTCGAACAGTAGCAATTATATGCATAGTCGAGCATCTTTTTGTGACAAAATATCTTGTTTAAAACGGGAACGTTTTTCTTCCAAAAATGAAATAGCGCCACCATAGGTGTAAGAGGTTAATGCCTACCTTCAAACTCAGTGCTTCTTTGCTTGACATCATGGGAAAATCAAAAGAAATCAGCCAAGACCTAAAAAACAACGGGTCTGGTTCGTCTTAGGGAGCAATTTCCAAATGCCTGAAGGTACTACGTCCATCTGTACAAACAATAGTACGCAAGTATAAACACCATCGGACCACACAGCCATCATAACGCTCAGGAAGGAGGCACGTTCTGTCCCCTAGAGATGAACGTACTTTGGTGAGAAAAATGCAAATCAATCCCAGTACAACAGCAAAGGACCTTGTGAAGATGCTGGAGGAAACAGTTACAAATGTATCTATATCCATAGTAAAACGAGTCCTATATCGACATAACCTGAAAGGCTGCTCAGCAAGTAAGAAGCCACTGCTCCAAAACTACCATAAAAAAGCCAGACTACAGTTTACAACTGCACATGGGGACAAGGATCTTACTTTTGGAGAAATGTCCTCTGGTCTGATGAAACAAAAATAGAACTGTTCAGCCATAATGCCCATCGTTATGTTTGGAGGAAAAAGGGGGAGGCTTGCAAGCCAACGGAGAAAATTGTTTGCTGATAAAAGTGTTTTGTTTATTTGGTTACTGGTTATGGTCTATTTTAGGGTTTGATTTAACTTAATTAAACATTGTATTCTGGTGTGTTTAAGTAGGATTCCTTCATTCCAGGACGGATGGAAGTTATCTAAAATATGTAAGTTGAAGGAGCCATGGGAGAATGTATTTACATTTTTATTAAATATCTGGGTTTAAATTTACGGATTTCTTACACAGAGAAATTTACAACATTTGCGGCAGAGGGAAGAAGTAATACATTGGATAATAAGGTTATCTGGTTAATTGTATCTAAGGGTAGCATGTTCATTTAAGTAAACATATACATTGACATTGTTTAAAATTTATGATTAATGATTTGAGGTAAAGGGGAATTATCATTAGGTTTAGTTTATAGTTCACTTTTGAGTTTCTGAATCGAAGTAGCATAGTGAATGCTCGTTAGGCGTTTTGTGTTCTTCTGGGAAAATTGATGTTTAGGTGTCTCACTTTTAGATGTTTCCTGGGATTATAATCTTGGGGAGAGTGGGTGAAATAGAGGCCATAAACGACCCAATTGAAAAAGGCCTGGAGCTTTTTTTTAATTCATTAAGGTTTGCAAATATATACACATAAAACATTTGTTAGGACTATTTGTTTTTTCGCGCAAAGGCACGCTCACATATGGAACTTTATGAGTTTTTATTTTATGAGTTTTAATTTACACAAGTGAATTTTCTTTATTTTAAGGATAAAAGGTTCTTTAATATGTCTAATGTGGTATGGAACATGACTATAAAAGGGTGGTATTGCCTTTGACCTTATTATCATGGCTATCTTTTGGGGTCTGATCAGCCTCAGGGGAGAGCCATTTGTATAATGAATTTGTGGTCATTTGGGTTACTAGTTTTAAGGTAAATGTATTATAATGGAGTTTATATTACTGCAACAGGAACAGAAATCATATTAATCATCAATAATAAATGGGGGTGGATGGTCCTTTGAGGTTTGGACAGGACACCGTATTAAACCAATAGGGCAGGAAATGACATAGAAAAATAAGTTTCAGTTCTTAGGGGTGATAAATTACTGTAGATAAGGTATTCCACACACTATGCAACATATATTAAATTATTGATGAAACTGATTTTAAGGTTAATTCATGTTATTGTCAGATAAAATACTGTGGATCCCTGAAGGAAAAAGCTTATTAGTGTAGGAAGGATTTGATATATTTATCATTAATTTTGGCTTTGTTTGACTATTAGGAGGTTTTTATTTCAATAGTATTACATTTGACAGGAATATATGACATCTGTGATGATTTAGGATTTTTGTAAGGATTAAGATAGATTGATTAAGGAAATGTAAGGACTTTAGAGATTGCCACTCATAGACATGTTTTTTAGATAAAGTCAAACAGTGAGACGCTTAGTGACATTTGAGAGATAGGAGAGAAAGGGGTTAGTGTTTAAATCGGTAAATATATATATTTAAGAACATATATAAGTAGCACAGATACTTGTTAAAGTAGATAAGACACTTGACAAAGAATTGATACAGGATAGATATGAATGGATGCCCAAGGGAGAATTGGACATACATGATAATGTCAGAAAATAAGGATAATTTACTAATCCTACCAAAGTCATTATTTAGGGTAGATAAGGTTGTTACCTGGGCAGGCCAGGTATCAAAAGGGGGATGGGTAAGTTTGTGGTCTAGGATAGGACACCTAGTGGCCTATTGGATAATAAACTAATAATAATTTTAAAAAATAGCTAACAGATAGGCATAGAAGTTAAAGATATAATCAGATAAAACACATGAGAAACTGTTTGTTAACCAAGCCTGTATGTCCAGGATTTTATGCATTACAGGTTAATTACAGGTGAAGCCACTCAATGCAGTCCCTGAGGCCTGTTGGGGGAGCCATACCAAGCACTCCTGGTGACTGCCTTCGCGGTGAGGATAGCCGAAGGAGCTCCCGGGGTGCTTATCACACATTGTGGGAGGGTAGGACACACTGATACTGTCGAACAATCACAGAGGTAGGAGAGGAACCGCAAATCTTTTAGAGGGCGGGGGTCAAACTCCTACTGAAGACTTCCCTAATACTCAACTTTTCCCCAGCTGTGAGCGTTCATAGAAGTGAAGGTGTGTCTTGGCCTCTTGCTGGTGATATGTTTTCTTGGAAAAGGGTGGGGCTTCATTGGAGGGCTGTTTGTCTGAGCTGTCTTATAGTGGGTGCCATATTCTTGATACAGCACGTTCGACCTGAGTATGCGGAGAGTGGTAATTTGACCCATGGTTTAGACGATGAGGATTTTGTTCCAAAACAAGCATAAGAGATCCCTAGATCTGGGTAGACAGGAAGTTAGAGTAGAGGTTGGGAAGAATCTCTCAATGGAGTTTATGTAGACCAAATGGGGTCTCTAACTACATGGCAGTCTAGGACTCTGAGCCATTATGGTATATATCGGTGCAGGTCCCCATATTTATCGTGGACACAGGTCATAGCTCATACGGAGAGAGAAGGCTATATGAATCCACTCACCCAGTATGTAAGGAGGTGGAGTATAGTGAAGGTGAGAGTTTTTGACTGTAATCCGGAGAGAGGGATCTATTGCATAAAGATACACCTTACCTTTCAAAAGGTCATGAAAGAGGATCTAGGGTTATTGTATGTTGGATATGACCCGTTTTTGGTCGACACCCTAATACGGTTCCGGGTAGAGGAGGTTAGGCCAGTATGGTAAAGCTGTTGACGAAAGCAGGAATGCCAGATAATGACAGTTACAGTTACTATTTATATCCACAGGTTCCCCTTTTAAATCAAGACTTCCTCCATTTACAGTGACCAGAGGAGAATATTACTGTCTGGCCCGGTACAGTACTCATGGGAAATATGTGGGGGAAGTTAGTACCTGCAATAGGACAGAGAATATTACCACTGACGAGACCATGTCTGATTTGACAGGCTGGTTGAACTCTGGGCATTTCAATAAGGTAAAGTGGGCCAGGGCTGACATCTGGTGGTTGTGTGGGGGAATGATGTTATGGCCAGTATTACCGGCAGATTGGACAGGATTATGTGCCCTTGTACATTTGGGAATGTCTTTCACACTCATTCAACACCAAGACATGAAGTTAGCCAAACGGGTGAAAAGAGCTGCTCCATCTGGGTCTTTTGATGACAAAGTATATATTGATAATATTGGGGTTCCACGGGGGGTGCCAGATGAGTTCAAAGCAAGAAATCAGATCCTAGCAGGATTAGAGTTAAGCATTTCTGGGTGGTCTACTCTCAATAAGAATGTGGACTGGATTAATTATATTTATTATAATCAACAGCGCTTTATTAATTATACCAGAGATGCTATTAAATGTTTGGCAGAACAGACTGAAGCAACCAGCCTGATGGCTTGGCAGAAAATAATTGCATTAGATATGTTATTGGCTGAAAAGGGAGGAATATGCGTGAGCCGATTCCAAGTTCTGACCCGTGGAGTACTGAATGCATGTCTACAGAACAAGTAGACGAATCTGGATCCTTCATTTGTGGGGAACTTATGTTTGATGAGACCATTTTTTGTCACACCCTGGTCAAAATGTATAATGTTTATCTTCATTTATTGGGTCAGGCCAGGGTGTGACATGGGTTTATTGTGATGTGTTTCATCTTGGGGTTTTGTGGGGTGTATAGTATAGTCTATGGCTGCCTGAGGCGGTTCTCAATCAGAGTCAGGTGATTATCGTTGTCTCTGATTGGGAACCATATTTAGGCAGCCATATTCTTTGAGTGTTTCGTGGGTGATTGTTCCTGTCTCTGTGTTTAGTTTCACTAGATAGGCTGTATAGTTTTTTCACGTTTCCGTCTGTTGTTGATGGAAAATGACTTGACATGAAAATACTGAAATGTACAATTTCAGTATTTTCATGTCAAGTCATTTTCCATCATTAAACATGAATAACCACCACGCTGCATTTTGGTCCGCTCCTCCTTCAACAGAAGAACGTCGTTACAGAATCACCCACCACAACAGGACCAAGCGGCGTGGTGACAAGCAGCGGCAGCAGGAGCAGCGAAAGGAGGAATGGACATGGGAAGACGTTTTGGAAGGCAATGGTTGTTACACTTGGGAGGAGATACTCGCTGGAAGAGATCGCCTCCCATGGGAACAGGTGGAGGCACTTAGGAGAGCAGAGGCAGCCGGAGAGAGGAGCCGGCGATACGAGGGAACACAGTTGGCTAGGAAGCCCGAGAGTCAGCCCCAAAAATGTGTTGGGGGGGCTGAGGGAGAGTGTGGCAGAGTCAGGAGTCAGACCTGAGCCAACTCTCCCTGTTTATCATGAGGGGCCAAGGAGGAGACCAGAACCAGAGCCGGTGTTGGAGGTGAGCGAAGCAGAGACTGAGGAGTTAATGGGGAAATTGGAGGAGAGAGAAATGAGGGAGTGTGTTGCTGTGTTGGTGCTTTTTGCATGGAATTCGCCCGACGGAACGTGTCAGGGATTTGATGGCACCTGGGTCAGCGCTCCATACTCGTCCTGAGGTGAGTGTTAGTCGGCTGGTGAAGTTGGTGCCAGCCTCACGCACCAGGCCTCCTGTACACATCCCTAGCCTTGCACGTCCTGTGCCAACACTGCTCTCAAGATCTCCAGTACACCTTCACGGTCTAGCCCATCCTGTGCCACCTCCACACACCAGCCCTCCGGTGACAGCTCCCCGCACCAGGCTTCCTGTGCGTGTCCTCGGCCCAGTAAAACCAGTGCATGCACCACGCATCAGGCCTACAGTGTGCATCGCCTCTCCAGCGCCACCGGAGCCTTTCTCCTCTCCTGCGCTGCCGGAGTCTCCCACCTGTTCAGCGCTGCCCGAGCCTTCCTACTCTCCTGCGCTGCCGGAGTCTCCCGCCTGTTCAGCGCAGCCAGAGCCTTCCTCCTCTACAGCGCTGCTGGAGTCTCCCGCCTGTTTAGCGCAGCCAGAGCCTTCCTCCTCTCCTGCGCTGATGAAGTCTCCTTCATGTTTAGCGCAGCCCGAGCTGTCAGTCTTCATGGAACAGCCAGAGCTGTCAGTCTGCATGGAGCAGCCGGAGCTGCCAGTCTGCATGGAGCTGCCAGTCTGCAAGGAGCTGTCAGACTGCAAGGAGCTGTCAGTCTGCAAGGAGCTGCCAGTCTGCAAGGAGCTGTCAGTCTGCATGGAGCAGCCAGAGCTGCCAGTCTGCATGGAGCTGCCAGTCTGCAAGGAGCGCCAGTCTGCAAGGAGCTGTCAGTCTGCAAGGAGCTGCCAGTCTGCAAGGAGCTGTCAGTCTGCATGGAGCAACCAGAGCTGCCAGTCTGCATGGAGCAGCCAGAGCTGTCAGTCTGCAAGGAGCTGCCAGTCTGCAAGGAGCTGCCAGTCTGCAAGAAGCCGCCAGAGCTGTCAGTCTACATGGAGCAGCCAGAGCCGCCAGTCAGCATGGAGCAGCCAGATCCGTCAGTCTGCCAGGATCCGCCAGTCAGCCAGACTCTTCCAGATCTGCCAGTCAGCCAGACTCTTCCAGATCTGCCAGTCAGCCAGACTCTTCCAGATTTCCCAGTCAGCCAGACTCTTCCAGATCTGCCAGTCAGCCAGACTTTTCCAGATCTGCCAGTCAGCCAGACTCTTCCAGATCTGCCAGTCAGCCAGACTCTTCCAGATCTGCCAGTCAGCCAGACTCTTCCAGATCTGCCAGTCAGCCAGACTCTTCCAGATCCGCCAGTCAGCCAGGATCTGCCAGAACCACCAGCCAGCCAGGATCTGCCAGAACCGCCAGCCAGCCAGGATCTGCCAGAACCGCCAGCCAGCCAGGATCTGCCGGATCCAACTACCTGGCTGAGCTTCCTCTCAGTGCTGGGCTTCCTCTCAGTGCTGGGCTTCCTCTCAGTGCTGGGCTTCCTCTCAGTGCTGAGCTTCCTCTCAGTCCCGAGCTGCCCCTTAGTCCCGAGCTGCCCCTCAGTCCCGAGCTGTCTCTGTCCCGAGCTGCCCCTCAGTCCCGAGCTGCCCCTCAGTCCCGAGCTGACACTCAGTTCCGAGCTGCCCCTCAGTCCAGTGGGGTTCTGGGTGAGGACTACTAGGCCATGGTCGGCGGCGAGGGTGGACTATCCTAGGACGCGAGGAGGGGGGACTAAGACATTTATAGAGTGGGGTCCCGCGCCGGAGCCGGAGCCGCCACCATGGACAGACCCGGACCCCCACCCGGACCCTCCCTATTGTTTTGATGTGCGTCCAGGAGTCCGCACCTTAGGGGGGGGGGTTCTGTCACGCCCTGGTCAAAATGTATTATGTTTATCTTCATTTATTGGGTCAGGCCAGGGTGTGACATGGGTTTATTGTGGTGTGTTTCGTCTTGGGGTTTTGTGGGGTGTATAGCATAGTCATTGGCTGCCTGAGGCGGTTCTCAATCAGAGTCAGGTGATTATCGTTGTCTCTGATTGGGAACCATATTTAGGTAGCCATATTCTTTGTGTGTGTCGTGGGTGATTGTCCTTAGTGTCCTTGTTCCTGTCTCTATGTTAGTTTACACTAGTATAGGCTGTTTCGGTTTTCGTTACGTTCTTTTTGTTTTGTAGTATTTGTATTGATTCGTGTTTTTACGTTTTCATTAAACATGGATCGCAATCTACACGCTGTATTTTGGTCCGACTCTCCTTCACCTACAGAAAACCGTCACAGGAGAAGTGTATCTAAAGTTCCATGCATAACCCTTGTATTTTTATCAACATTTATAATGAGTATTTCCGTAAATAGATGTGGCTCTCTGCCAAATCACTGCATGTTTTGGAACTACTGAACTACTGAACAAAACACACCAAGGTAAAATGAGATTTTTGGATATAAATATGCACTTTATTGAACAAAAAGTACAGTATTGTGTAACATGAAGTCCTATGAGTGTCATCTGATGAAGATCATCAAAGGTTAGTGATCCATTTTATCTCTATTTGTGCTTTTTGTGACTCTCTTTAGCTGGAGAAATTTCTGGGTTTTCTGTGACTTGGGGGTGACCTAACATAATCGTTTGTGGCGCTTTTGCTGTAAAGCATTTTTGAAATCAGACACTGTGGCTGGATTAACAAGAATTATATCTTTAAAATGGTGCATAATACTTGTATGTTTGAGAAATTTGATTTATGAGATTTCTGTTGATTTGTATTTGGCGCCCTGCAATTTCAACCCCAGTCCCAGACAGGTTAAATTAAGGACCGGTCCACTTCGCTTCTGCCACACATACCCCTATTTCTCTTCCGTCGCACCGGGTTTGACATTCTCCCAGGTACCACTCCGCCCTGGGGAAGACTGTACTCTCTGTCGGCTCCGGAGACCAAGGCTATGGAAACCTACATTAAGGACTCCCTAGCTGCAGGGTTCATCCATCCTTCTGCCTCCCACGCCAGCACAGGATCCTTCTTTGAGGAGAAGAAGGACAAAACCTTGCACCCGTGCATCGACTACCGGGGCCTCAACAACATCACAGTAAAGAACCGCTACCACTCATCTCCTCGGCCTTCGAGCCACTCCAGGGGGCCACTGTGTTCTCCAAGCTGGACCTACGGAACACCTACCACCTGGTGCGGATATGGGAAGGGAATGAGTCAGCGGTCACTACCAGTATCTGGTCATGCCATTTGGCCTTACCACTACTGTGCTCCAGGCTCCAGTTAATGATGTTCTCTCGCGACATGTTGAACCGGTTTGTTTTCATCTACCTCGACGACAGTCGGCGCCTTAGAAAAAAACTTGTCTCCATTGACAGTCCACAGTCCGAAGGTAACCTGCCTAAATGATTACCACCTCATAGTACTCATGTCGGTAGTCATGAAGTGATTTGAAAAGAGGGTCATGAATCACATCAACACCATCATGCCGGAAACCCTAGACCACTCCAATTCGCATTCTGCCCCAACAGATACACAGATGACGCAATCTCAATCGCACTCCACACTGCCCTTTCCCACCTGGACAAAAGGAGCACCTATGTGAGAATGCTATTCATTGACTACAGCTCAGCGTTCAACACCATAATTCCCACAAAGCTCATCACTACGCTAAGAACCCCGGGACTAAACACCTCCCTCTGCAAATGGATCCTGGACTTCCTTACAGGCCACCCCCAGGTGATAACGGAAGGCAACAACACATCTGCCATGCTGATCATCAATACTGGGGCCCCTCAGCAGGGGTGCTTAGTCCCCTCCTGTACTCCCTATTCACCCACGACTGTTTGTCATTTAATTTTTATTAGGTTAATTTATGACGGTATTTTATGGTGCTAGGATGACGTTAGGTGACTTGGTGAGAGGTATCAGTAGCTTCAAGAGGCTTAATTCTGGCACTTATCACAACCCCCATCATTACTCACCAAATATGGAGTTTCACTGTGCAACTATCATCATTTACAGTGCCATGCGAAAGTATTCACCCCTTGGCATTTTTCCTATTTTGTTGCCTTACCACAACCTGGAATAAAAATGTTTTTGTTTTTTTTGGGGGGGGGTTGTATCATTTGATTTACACAACATGCCTTTCCTCTTTGAAGATGCAAAATATTTTTCATTGTGAAACAAACTGTCACGCCCTGACCGTAGATTGCTTTGTATGTTTCTATTTTTCGTTTGGTCAGAGTGTGATGTGGGTGGGTATTCTATGTTGTATATCTAGGTGGGCACCGTGTTATGCCGTGAGGCATGCCGCGCAGGCATAGCACGGTGGGCTACATCACTACTTCTCATATCGGCTGGGCAAGAGAGGGCATTGAGCCAGGAGTAATGAAGCCGGCTCAGCGTATCTGGTCTCCAGTGCGTCTCCTCGGCCCGGGTTATATGGCACCAGCCCTACGCACGGTGTCCCCGGTTCGCCAGCACAGCCCAGTGGGATCTGTTCCACCCCTCCGCACTTGCCGGGCTACAGGGAGTATCCAGCCAGGACAGGTTGTGCAGGCTCGGTGCTCAAGACCTCCAGTGCGACCTCCACGGTCCGGTCCATCCGGTGCCTCCTCCACACACCAGGCCTCCTGTGGCAGCCCCACGCACCAGGCTGTCTCTCCGTCTCCTCCCTCCAGGTGCTCCCGCCTGTTCAGCGCTTCCAGAGCCTCCCTCCTGTCCAGCACTTCCAGAGCCTCCCTCCTGTCAGGAGCTGCCAGAGCCACCCGTCAGTCAGGAGCTGCCAGAGTGGCCCTTCACTCCGGCGCTGCCGGAGTCTCCCGCCTGTCCAGTGCTGCCGGAGTCTCCCGTCTATTCGGGACGCGCTGCAAGGGTCCCCAGTCCGAGGTCGGCAGTGAGGGTCGCCGCTCCAGAGGTGCCACTTAAGTGGGCCAAGACTATGGTGGAGTGGGGTCCATGTCCCACGCCAGAGCCGCCACCGCGGACAGATTTCCACCCAGACCCTCCCCTATAGGTTCAGGTTTTGCGGCCGGAGTCCGCACCTTTTGGGGGGGGGGGTACTGTCACGCCCTGGCCGTAGATTGCTTTGTATGTTTCTATTTTTCGTTTGGTCAGGGTGTGATGTGGGTAGGTATTCTATGTTGTGTTTCTATGTTTAGGCCTGGTATTGTTCCCAATCAGAGGCAGCTGGTTATCGTTGTCTCTGATTGAGAATCATACTTAGGCAGCCTGTTTTCCCACTATGGGTGTGGGTAGTTGTTTTCTGTTTCGTATCTGTACCAGACAGAACTGTTTCGGTTTCGTTCGTTCACGTTGTTGTTTTTGTGTTTTTCAGTGTTCTATTAAAATAATTAAGAACACGTACCACGCTGCGCCTTAGTCCTCACCTTCTTCTCTCGAATGCCGTTACACAAACAAGAACTAAGACAAAAAATAAATAAAACAGAGCCACCTTTTTCTGCAATTACAGCTGCAAGTCTCTTGGGGTATGTCTCTATAACCTTGGCAAATCGAGCCACTGGGATTTTTGCCCATTCTTCAAACTGCTTCAGCTCCTTCAAGTTGGATGGGTTCCACTGGTGTACTACAATCTTTAAGTCATACCACAGATTCTCAATTGGATTGAGGTCTGGGCTTTGACGAGGCCATTCCAAGACATTTAAATGTTTCTCCTTAAACCACTCGAGTGTTTAAGTATTCCTAGGGTCATTGTCTTGCTGGAAGGTGAACCTCTGTCCTAGTCTCAAATCTCTGGAAGACTGAAACAGGTTTCCCTCAAGAATATCCCTGTATTTAGCGCATCCCTTCATTTCTGACCAGTTTCCCAGTCCCTGCTGATGAAAATCATCCTCACAGCATTATGCTGCCACCACCATGCTTCAATGTGGGGATGGTGTTCTCAGGGTGATGAGAGGTGTTGGGTTTGCACCAGACATAACGTTTTCCTTTATGGCCAAAAAGCTCAATTTTAGTCTCATCTCACCAGAATACCTTCTTCCATATGTTTGGAAATGTCTCCCATATGTCTTCCACATGCCTTTTTGTGAACACCAAATGTGTTTGATTATTTTTTTTAATAAGCATGGATTTTTTTCTGGTCACTCTTCATTAAAGGCCAGCTCTGTGGAGTGTAAGGCTTAAAGTGGTCCTGTGGACAGATGCTCCAATCTCTTCTGTGGAGCTTTGCGGCTCCTTCAGGGTTCTCTTTAGTCTCTTTGTTGCCTCTCTGATTAATGCCCTCCTTGCCTGGTCCGTGAGTTTTAGTGGGCGGCCCTCTCTTGGCAGGTTTGTTGTGGTGCCATATTCTTTCCATTTTTTAATAATGAATTTAATGGTGCCCCGTGGGATGTTCAAAGTTTCTGATATTTTTTTATAACTCAACCCTGATCTGTACTTCTCCAGAACTTGTCCCTGACCTGTTTGGAGTGCTCTATGGTGCCGCTTGCTTGGTGGTGCCCTTGCATAGTGGTGTTGCAGACTCTAGGGCCTTTCAGAACAGGTGTATATATACTGAGATCATGTGACAATTAAATAAAGTCCCCCCGTGTGCAATCAAACTAATTATGTGACTTCTGAAGGTAATTGGTTGCACCAGATCTTTTTTAGAGACTTCAAAGCAAAGGGGGTGAATACATATGTACGCACCACTTTTCCATTTTTATTTTTATACATTTTTGAAGCAAGTTATTTTTTTCATTTCACTTCACCAATTTGGACTATTTTGTGTCTGTCCATTACATGAAATCCAAATAAAAATCTATTAACATTACAGGTCGTAATGCAACAAAATAGGAAAAACACCCAGCGGGATGAATACTTTTGCAAGGCACTGTACTTCAGTCACACCAGCTACGTACTTCCAAAAAAGGTCTAAAAATAATCTACAAGTAACCAAAAAAAGGCATTGTAATGTCACATAAAAACACTGAACTATTGCATTTGAAAATATTTCTATCAGCCACTTTGTCATGGATCCGGTTCCTATTTCCCCTGATTAGCATGTGTATATACATGTATGTGCCCTCTGTTCGCCATTGCCCTTGTTGATTATTGTCCCATGTCCGTTGGTATTGTGAGTACATGTGCTCTGTTGTATAGGCTTTTGTGCTACATGTTATTGTGCACTTGTTATAACGGGTCTCGTCCCATGTATTATTTAGAGGTTTACACCTTGCTCTTTTGTTTGGGTTTACATCCCTGTGTTATATAAATATACGTGTTTATTTTGTGCTTCGTCCCTGATGTTTTCATGACGTACTTTATTTTGAGTGGAGAAATAAAACCTCTGATTACATATTCCTGCGCCTATCTTCTATTATTATACAGCGTGACACACTATTTAACATAATTCACTTTCACTCTTTGGGGAATTGTTAGTGTCTTCAATCATCTTAATACTTTAATATGATCAATCGATTCCAGCTCATCTGATGCTCATTTCATTCCGTCACAATCCCAGCATTCTGCTGTCTACTATTGGTCTGTGCTATCAGGGATTCTTGGGATGTGCCCACCCCCCTGAAGTTGACATTTAAAATGGTTAAGGTAATGTTTATGGTTAAGGTTTCAGGTGGGGATATCCCAAGGATACAAGATAGTAGGCCGGAGGGAGAAGGAGGGGTCAGTGGATGGAGTAGGCATGTGGGTGTTTGGAAGGGCAAAGTGGGATCAGTTTCAGGAGCTGAGTGAGCAGGTGATGGCAGTGGATAAAAGCGGGGATGGGGATAGTATGAATAACTGGGTGAAAACAGCTTTAGTTGGGGCAGCTACTGAGGCTGTACCTAAGAGTTCACGGAGGAGGAGGAAAGCAGTCCCGTGGGGGGGGGGGTGGAGAGGAGTAGGAACAAGGCATTTAGAGTATTGCAAAGTATGCATAACTTCCAACATCTGATTCAGTATAAGAAAGGCCCAGGCCCTGGTGAAGAGAACTATCCGTCAGGCCAAGAGGTCATGTTGGCGACGGTTCTGTGATACAATTGGAAGGGCGAGACCTGTGGGAGATCCTTTATCCCGTATGAGATCCTTTATCCAGTATGTAAGGGAGTTTAGTCCAACGGTAGCTATTCCTATAAATCCACAATGGTTACTCCCGCCTCCAGTAGTTGATCTAGAAGTGTTGTAGAGACTACAGAAAGATAGGGAGGGTGTTGATCCATTTGATTTGTTTAATATATCTCTGGATAATGTGTATCAGGATTTTGTGGCCATTTACAGATGGTTCAAAAGATTCAATGACAGGACGTACTGGGTCAGCATTTGTAGTGGAGAAATGTGGGGTGGCAGTCAGGAAATGTATTACAGATCATCTATCTGTATATAAGGCATAGCTTTACTGTTTGCCTTGAAGTGGGTGGAGGAAGTCAAGCCAGACAGAGTAGGTAGTTATTTGCTCTGATTAATGTGCAGTGTTGATTAGTCTGCAGTCCTTTGCTCCTGCAACGAGGCAGTTAATGTACTGGCTAAACAAGCACTTAGTAGTGGGGATGTTGATGTTGTAGTTTCAAATCTGTCGTTCTGCCCCTGAACAGGCAGTTAACCCACTGTTCCTAGGCCGTCATTGAAAATAAGAATTTGTTCTTAACTGACTTGCCTGGTTAAATAAAGGTAAAATAAAAAATAAAAATAAAAGTAGTTTCAATGAGCAAAAAGCCTGATATGGACTATGACGGGGCAGAGATGGCAGGAGCAGTGGAATAGAGATACTGTAGCGACCCGCACAGACAGCTGTGTGTTATGTGTTAGGCTAGGAGGTGGTTGTGTTGTACTGACCAGTACCCGGTGTTCGCGGGGTCCGACATGTCAATCAACCTGCTATCTGCCAATCACGGGAATGCCTGGAATGTTCTGATGCCGGGCATCCTGGTGGTTGGCGGAGTGGCGTGGAGGGGGGTTGGGCAGGGGGGTGGAGCATTGGAAGTTAAGACCAGGTTCAGCCTTTGTTCTCTCTCTCTTACGTCTGGGCTTCCCAAGAGAAGGTCATGATTGGCTTGTGGGTTATCTGTCATCTTTTTGGCGTGTGCTTCGGCCCAAACAGTAGCCTGTGTAAAGTTGGTTTAATAAACCGTCAATTCGCAAACTCAAGCCTCTGTCTGGACAATTGTTCATTTATGATCTAGTCAGGTCATTACAATACTAAGGGAAGGCATTTATTTTAAGTACAGAGGAAAGTCCTGGCAGGAAGGGACAGAAGAGAGGATGCTATTTTTACAAGATTAAGGGTGGACACAGCCGGTTGAACAAAACATGAAATGTGACAGGAAAGCATCCTCCAGGAAAGTGTGATTATTGCCAGGAAACAGACTGTGGAGCATGTATTGCTGTAGTGTGGGCAGTATCATAGGGACGCGAGAGGCTGAGATCTAATATGAGGAAGAAGGGATACTGGAAATTAATTTAAAGAGAATATTGAGTAGAACTTTATTAGATATCGTCTCAAATACTTTATCAGATCGGATTTTCTACCTGTCTCTGGCCCACACTCCAGTACAGTAGGTGGCGTTAATGCAACATAACGTTTAATGCCATGTCTTAAACTGTTGGTGTGTTCGAAGCGTGACTGTCTACTCGTTGCTCGAGCTACAAATCGATTTCCGGTTCCTTTCCAGCGCGGTTTTGTTAAGCACACATTTCTATATAGCAGCTGTTTTGTATGAGATTGAACATATCGTAATATCATGTCGTACCCAACCGATGAAACCGAAGAAGTACGTAGCTAGCTAACTGCTTATTTTCTTTTCTTATAGTTTATCTTGGGATCATAGTGTGGTCCGACACATTGGAACGTAAACGCTAGATAGGTAACGTTAGCGATACATAGATAGCTAGCTAGGCAGTTGATTTTATAACGTTTTATTTGGATTATCACGTACTTTTTGCCTTTCATGTGAGAAGTAGTGTTTATGAATTAACGTTACATAACTAACGTTAGCTTGCTATTTTAGATTAGACACCGGCTTCACCAATTAGGATTTGTACTGTTGATGACTGATTGCTAGCTAAAGAGGAAGGCCACAACACGTCATGTTGATCATCATTTACATACTTCTCCATCTCTCCACAGTATGACCCTTATTCCTACACAAATGACGATTATCTCCATACTGGTGAGTGTGTAGTTTCATCTAGATATTTGTCACAGTTAATTGTACCAAATAGTAGACACCATAAAAATATAATCACGTCAATTATTATATTTCTATGGTAGACATTTCCTGCACTCTATCCCACCATTACCACTTCAGTGCAAAACTATTCCTCAAGAATGCCAGTACCTCATGCTCCTCAATCCTCAATCTTCTTGCAGGTGACCCTAAAGCCGACCTTGCCTACGAGCGCCAGTATGAGCAGCAGACCTACCATGTCATCCCCGAGGTAATCAAAAACTTCCTTCAGTACTTCCATAAGACTATCTCGGACCTGATCGACCAGAAGGTGTACGAGCTGCAGGCCAACCGTGTGTCGAGCGAGAGCATCGAGCAGAAGATTTATGAAATCCAAGATGTCTACGAGAACAGGTACTCTCACCACTCTTTTCTGTAGTTATATCTTACATGAAGCTTGTGTTTTAATGTTTTCATCTTACACATTCTCCTCTCTCCCCAGCTGGAACAAACTGACTGACCGCTTCTTCAAGACGTCTCCTTGGCCAGAGGCTGAGGCCATCGCTTCCCTTGTTGGAAACGGTGAGTGTGTCAGTGTACGGTGAGTGTGTCAGTGTACGGTGAGTGTGTCAGTGTACGGTGAGTGTGTCAGTGTACGGTGTACTTTTACATAGTTGCTAGAGGGGGTGAGAAAAGTGCAAGTTATTATAGGGTAAATTGCTAAGTTGTGTAGAGTGCAGTAGTAACACATCTGTTTCAAAAAAGCTATGGCAGCAGGAGTGAATGAATTACTTTATTTGTTGTTTTTGCAACGGTGGACAGAGAAACATGGACGTGGTAGGAGTTTAAACAGGATATCTAGTGTTTTTTTTGAGCCCTTTGCTTGTAGAGTGGCAACTATGTGGTTCACAAACAAGTTTGCCTCCTCTGTTCTTGTTGTTGCTCTTCTCAATTTTTTTTATATAATGAAGTGGGAAGAAAGCAGGTCATCTTGTATTGTTAATAATTCAGATGCTGTGTTCCTGATCCTGTATAAGGAGTTGTACTACAGACACATCTACGCCAAAGTCAGCGTGAGTATCTATCCATCCTGCCACATAACTTTTTGTTTAGCCCCCAATAGGGGTTAAACTTATTGTTTAACCCCTATTGGCTTTAAAATGAAAATCTGACATCACCTGTCCTGGATGGATTCAAGCCAATGGAGTCATAATGCACAGATGATAATAATGTCAGTACTTAGTGAAGTTTTTTACTTAAATAATGCCATTTTGTATTTTTTAACCATCAGGGAGGACCCACTCTCGACCAAAGATTTGAGTCTTACTACAATTACTGCAACCTCTTCAACTACATTCTAAGTAAGTCTGAGCACTAAATATTTGTTGCCTTAATATATTATCATATATATGTTGCCTTTGGACTTTTTCAATGTCTCATTAAGCAGGTATATATTTTGTTGTATACAGATGCAGATGGACCTGCCCCCCTGGAGCTGCCCAACCAGTGGCTCTGGGACATTATTGATGAGTTCATTTATCAGGTAAATGGACATAGTTTGGTATGCCGCTTGTGCATTTTTGTTTTTCGGCTTCAAAATGTCATTTTCAGACCAAATTTATTCTTCATACTATATGGCATTCATTTGATATACCCCTCTGTCTTCAAGGTGCTATGGCACGTGGACTATATTAGAATAAGAAACAAGTTCCCTCTTGTACCCCTAACCAGTTCCAGTCATTCAGCCAGTATCGCTGCAAGACAGCCAAGAAGTCTGAGGAGGAGATTGAGTTCCTTAGGAACAACCCCAAGATCTGGAACGTCCATAGTGTTCTGAACGTACTCCACTCGCTGGTGGACAAAAGCAACATCAACCGCCAGCTGGAGGTCTATACCAGTGGAGGTAAAGAAAGAAGCTTCAGCTGTAGATGCATTGGATCTGTATTCATATGTTGCATATCGTTATAACGATATATAATTTGTTGTGAAATATTCTTATAACGATATATTTTGTATCAACATATTGTTAAATCATTACAACAATATCATTAATACAGACAGAGCATTATCTTACACCACAGATTACCTTCAGATTCTTGTCAGTGATCATCACTGAATGGTTGAGGAAGTGCATGGTTAATTTGCGACAGCTCTTAAAAGGTTGCGTGTTGTGTTGCAGGCGATCCAGAGAGTGTGGCTGGGGAGTATGGCCGTCACTCCCTGTATAAGATGCTGGGATACTTCAGCCTGGTGGGGCTGCTGAGGCTGCACTCTCTGTTGGGGGACTACTACCAGGCCATCAAAGTCCTGGAGAACATCGAGCTCAACAAGAAGGTACACTTTCCACTGTAGTAGGACTGTGCATTTACAGTACTGCTGAATAGAGGTTGACCGATTCAGATTTTTGATCACCGATTCCAATTCGGACCAAAAAAGCAGATACTGATTAATCGGACAATTTTTATATATATATTTATGTGTGTGTGTATATACAGTGGGGCAAAAAGTATTTAGTCAGACACCAATTGTGCAAGTTCTCCCACTTAAAAAGATGAGAGCCCTGTAATTTCCATCATAGGTACACTTCAACTATGACAGACAAAATGAGAAAAGAAAATCCAGAAAATCACATTGTAGGATTTTTAATGAATTTATTTGCAAATTATGGTGGAAATAAACTTTTGTTATTGACCAAATACTTAACTCAATACTTTGTTATATACACTTTGTTGGCAATGACAGAGGTCAAGGTTTTCACACAGTGTTGCTGGTATTTTGGCCCATTCCTCCATGCAGATCTCCTCTAGAGCAGTGATGTTTTGGGGCTGTTGCTGGGCAACACGGACTTTCAACTCCCTCCAAAGATTTTCTATGGGGTTGAGATCTGGAGACTGGCTAGGCCACTCCAGGACCTTGAAATGCTTCTTGCGAAGCCACTACTTTGTTGCCCGGGCAGTGTGTTTGGGATCATTGTCATGCTGAAAGACCCAGCCATGTTTCATCTTCAATGCCCTTGCTGATGGAAGGAGGTTTTCATTCAAAATCTCACGATACACGGCCCCATTCATTCTTTCCTTTACACGGGTCAGTCGTCCTGGTACCTTTGCAGAAAAACAGCCCCAAAGCATGATGTTTCCAACCACATGCTTCACAGTAGGTACCATACGGTGCTCTTTGGATGCAACTCAACATTCTTTGTCCTCCAAACACGACAAGTTGAGTTTTTACCAAAAAGTTATATTTTGGTTTCATCTGACCATATGACATTCTCCCAATCTTCTTCTGGATCATCCAAATACTCTCTAGCAAACTTCAGACGGGCCTGGACATGTACTGGCTTAAGCAGGGGGACACGTCTGACACTGCAAGATTTGAGTCCCTGGTGGCGTAGTGTGTTACTGATGGTAGGCTTTGTTACTTTGGTCCCAGCTCTCTGCAGGTCATTCACTAGGTCCCCCTGTGTGGTTCTGGGATTTTTGCTCACCGTTCTTGTGATCATTTTGATCCCACGGGGTGAGATCTTGCGTCGAGCCCCAGATCGAGGGAGATTATTAGTGGTCTTGTATGTCTTCCATTTCCTAGTAATTGCTCCCACAGTTGATTTCTTCAAACCAAGCTGCTTACCTATTGCAGATTCAGTCTTCCCAGCCTGGTGCAGGTCTACAATTTTGTTTCTGGTGTCCTTTGACAGCTCTTTGGTCTTGGCCATAATGGAGTTTGGAGTGTGACTGTTTGAGGTTGTGGACAGGTATCTTTTATACTGATAACAAGTTCAAACAGGTGCCATTAATACAGGTAATGAGTGGAGGACAGAGGAGCCTCTTAAAGAAGAAGTTACAGGTCTGTGAGAGCCAGACATCTTGCTTGTTTGTAGGTGACCAAATACTTATTTTCCACCATAATTTGCAAATAAATTCATTAAACAAAAAAAAAAAATCTCATTTTGTCTGTCATAGTTGAAGTGTACCTATGATGAAAATTGCAGGCCTCTCTCATCTTTTTAAGTGGGAGAACTTGCGCAATTGGTGTTTGTGTGTACATTAATTTCTTTTAAATATGCGGGGCAAAAAAAATCTACTTCTGTGTATTGATTTTAGGAAAGGCATTGATGTTTAAGGTTTGGTTTATTTGTGCAACGATTGTGCTTTTTTTTGCGAACGTGCTTTTGTTAAATCATCCCCCATTTTGCAAATTAGGCTGTGATTCTATGATAAATTAACATGCACCGCATTGATTGTATGCAACACAGGACAAGCTAATTAACCTAGTAATATCATCAACCATGTGTAGTTATCTAGTGATTATGTGAAGATTGATAGTTTTTCATAAGATAAGTTTAATACTAGCTAGCAACTTACCATGGCTCCTTGCTGCACTCGTGTAACAGGTGGTCATCCTGCCACGCAGTTTCCTCATGGAATGCAATGTAATCGCCAAAAATGATGATTATCGATTGTTATGAAAACTTGATATCGGCCCGATTAATCTGTCGACCTCTGCCTGTTTAAGACTTGTATCTATCTCTACATCTATGCCCAAATGCCCACTGATATTTACAGACCTACAAATTAAGCAGTGTGCCTTTTTAACTGTTGAGACCCCTCTTATCTATATGTGTACTCCATTTAACGCTCATTCCATTTTCCCTCTTATTTGTAAACCCAGTCACCATCCTTTACTTTATATTTCATCTCTCTTACAGAGTATGTACTCTCGTGTGCCCGAGTGCCAGATCACCACCTACTACTACGTGGGCTTTGCCTACCTGATGATGAGGAGGTACCAGGACGCCATCCGTGTGTTCGCAAACATTCTCCTCTACATCCAGAGGACCAGGAACATGTTCCAGAGGTCCACCTACAAATATGAGATGGTCAGTGGCCAGTGTTTCCCCTATATGCATTTAGTAGCGGGGCAACGCCTCTTAAATCGTTTCCTGTCGAATCCCAAAAAACTGTAATTATTAAAAATACAAAAATAAATTGTAATGATAAAACGTTTTCAGTGGAAACTTAAATGACTAATACCACATATAAAGTATGTAGGAAAGATAATGGCGTAATATATTTTTAATAAGATAATCACCTAAATAAAAATTAGACAGTCAGGGGGAACCTAAAATTTAAGAAATTTCATGGCATGGGCCCCCATTGTTTTTGTTATAGTGAGTTACTCAGATGGCATAAAAAAATAATATGTAATATGCAATATAGGCAATGGCAAAATGCGTAGAATTGCAGGAAATTAGCTTTAAAGCAGTGAAATATTGTCTGCGGTCAAGAGGAAGGGCAACCGCTGCTGGAAACAATTCTAGGGGAAACAATGTTCCCTCTAAGCTTCGTGTGCAACACTTTCAGGACTGCAGCGCAGAAGAAATGCCAGCCAGCGCAGAGATGTTAACTGCACATTTGTTGATATTTTTTGTTAGTTAGTGAGTTATTAGTCAAGTTGTTTTTTTTGTTTTTTTTTTGCAATTATTGCTTCCAACAAGAGCACAAAACCTGTACATCTTTAGCTAGTAAGTCAGGTAAAGAGCTTTCTTTTTTTTTTAAATGGGCAGTGTTTAATTTTGAGACAGGCTTAAATAGGTAGCCCCCCCCCCAAAACAATTTAAAAAAATCTGATTATCTGTATAATAAGTGTTTTGTGCATTATATACGATGCAATTTCCACTCACCTATAAGGCCCATGGTGTTAACAGTTAACAGACCCTTTTCCATTTTTGGACAAGTGAATTAAGCTTTCAGTCAAGTTCAAGCCCTACTTTAAAAAAAATGTCCATGGAATAAAGATTTTTTTCCTACTATTTAAATGGTCCAAACAGTAACATTTTGTATTATGTTTTCATTGTAAACTGTAAATGACTAAAACTAGATATAAATGATGTAATAATGGATATACAGTACCAGTCAAGTTGACACATCTACTCATTTAAGGGTTTTTCTTTATTTGTACTATTTTCTACATTGTAGAATAATAGTGAAGACATCAAAACTATTAAATAACACATGGAATCATGTAGTAAGCAAAAAAGTGTAAAACATCTATTTTATATTTAAGATTCTTCAAATAGTCACCCTTTTCCTTGATAACAACTTTGCACACTAATGGAATTCTAGATAGTCAGGGGGAATTGAATATTCCAAAAACAATACATTTAGCAGTATAGATTTTATGTTTGAGCAAACTTTAACAGAATTAGCCATTGTAAAATGCATAGAATTGCAGGAAATTTACTAAAATGCAATAATTTCTCTACACTGCCAACATAGGGAGTCTGTAAAATGTTTGCTGAAATTCAGGCATGCCGATGGGCCGTCCGCTTCCCCTGCAACGCCCACCACCTAAGCCATCGAACACCATAGGCTGCTGTAGACTCACAGAAATCAATATATATTTTAATATGAACATTTTATGGGATGCATTTGATCCATTGCTTTTACTGGTACGTCACTCTGATAGGCCTAATGAGCTCAAATAGCCTCAGTAGCTTACTTGGCCACTGTCTAAAACTGCAACCTGAAGTGGATACGGTCTAAACGCATGCAGGAAGTTGCACAGAATGCTCACAAAGTTCAAGTTTCCCCTCACAAGAGTTTACATTTGCTTAGTGCCCCCTAAATTTGGGGGAACATTGGTCAGTGGGCCTAACCTGCAATAACTATGATAGCTCGATTACTGATTGACATCTCCCGCTTAGAGCTGGGTCATGTTCATAAGTGCACATAATGGAAGTTTTAAAATGATCACGACCCTGGTGATCGGTTGTGTCGCTTCTTCCTGCTCCTCCAGATCAACAAGCAGAACGAGCAGATGCACGGGCTGCTGGCCATCGCCCTGACCATGTACCCCATGCGCATCGACGAGAGCATCCACACCCAGCTCAGGGAGAAGTACGGAGACAAGATGCTTCGCATGCAGAAGGGGTGAGCGAGAGAGAAAGACACTCGAGACAGTCATAGGCCCAATCCCAAATCAACCCTTAGACACTACGTGGAGATCGGACAGGATTTGATTGGTCTAAGTCAGTGGTTCCTAAACGTTGTGCACTAGTGTGCCTTGAGGAACTCTCAGGTGTGCGGCAAAACGTTTTACAGCCATGGGTGTGCCACGGTTAAAAGAAAAGTTGGGAACCACAGGTCTAAGCAATTTGGTGAATCTTCCACCATGCTTATCAGAGGGCAAGGGAGAGCTATTACAATATTGCTTACTCCTGCAGGGGTCTAGGGTTTGAATTTGGCCATAGTTGGTGTTTGAGACCTGACTGACATGATTGTGCGCCCCCCCAGAGACCTGCAGGTGTTTGAGGAGCTCTTCAGCTTCGCCTGTCCCAAGTTCCTGTCCCCGGTGGTGCCCAACTACGACAATGTGCATCCTAACTACCACAAGGAGCCCTTCCAGCAGCAGCTCAAGGTGTTCGCCGAGGAGGTGCAGCAACAGGCCCAGCTCTCCACCATCCGCAGGTAATGCGCTATCTTTGTGAGAGTCGGATGCGCTGCTACACTCATATCTCTGTTAGGGGCCATGATGTTGATTAGGGTTGACTTCAGATGGGTACACTGTAGAAAATTGAAAATGTGTGTCTTATTGGACAGATAAAATAAGATTAGCTTTAATGTCCTCAAAGGGAATTTGTATTGGAAATTCAAGTTCAGCACCTCCTTGTTTCACACCCTTTCTAAACGTTTCTCCCTACTGAACACGACCCAGCTCTCTAGCATTGCTCTCTAACATGCTTCCTTGGTTCCCTCCCTCTAAACTCTCCCTGCTCCATCTCTCTCCTGTCCAGTTTCCTGAAGCTATACACCACCATGCCCGTGGCCAAGCTGGCAGGCTTCCTGGACATGACAGAGCAGGAATTCCGCATCCAGCTGCTGGTCTTCAAACACAAGATGAAGAACCTGGTATGGACCAGTGGCATCTCTGCCTTGGACGGAGAGTTTCAGTCCGCCTCGGAGGTCGACTTCTACATCGACAAGGTGTGTGCACTGTGTGTGTGAGACAGAGCTTACTCACGACATTTTAGAGAATGTTTAATGAAGTAACTATTGAATTAACTCTTTGTTAACCTCCGAAATAATGTATTGAACTAACCTGTGTTATGTGCCTGCAGGACATGATCCACATCGCAGACACCAAGGTGGCCCGCCGCTATGGAGACTTCTTCATCAGACAGATCCACAAGTTTGAGGAGGTGAGAAATGCTACATTTTCAAATTACTTTAGAGCTGTATTTCCATGTAGCAACAGTCCTTGTTTTCCTGTTACTTTGCAGACATTTGCCCCTGTATTTCATTTTTTTTAAATAAACCTTCCCTATCAGAGAATAGAAAAGTTAATCTCCTTCATGCTATTGGATTTGGTTTAACTTAAGATACGTTTATGCTTCTGTGTGTTATTCGCCATGCAGTTGAACAGAACGCTGAAGAAGATGGCTATGAGTGGAGCCAGCACCACTGCCACCACAACCACCCGGGCCACATGAGTCGGAACTCTGAATTTCAGTGTGTGGCCTACCTGGATCCACCAAGATAACTATCAATAATGCTTTTTCTATGTAATTTGAAAACAAAAGATGAAGTGGTGTTTTGTTCAGTTGCACATGTAGTCATCGTGGTCATTTTTATTAATGAACAGGTTGTACTGTGATTTTAGTACCTTTTACGAATAGTACAGTAGTTGATGATAAATCAGAACCACTAGATGGCAACATTTAGCTTCCAATGTCCAACGTATACATTACTCTTTATCGTAAAAGTTACAGAACTTGAGTTTTTTATGTTATTAGGTGAACTACTGAGATTATCTAATGTATAACAAATGTCAACTATAAAATGTCATCCAATATCATGAGCTGTGTATTGAAATTGTCAGCCTTCATGTATTTCCAGATACTAAATTATTCTACCGTTCTATCGTTCGCGCTACATACTTTGGTCTGAGACTGCCGTCATTGAAGTTGTGTGTGGTGACGAGGGGCCATGTACAAAACAAACCAATCAGGGTCAAAGCAAATGACAAATTTTCTAACTGCCGCTTTACCCACGTGTTCTGGCTCTGGTCCAACCTATTGGTTTCTGGACGAATCGGATGCCTTTGAATGTGTTCGCATTCGGTGAAGGGTCAGGGAGGTACTCAGATCCACACTTGTGGAGAAGAAACTAATGTCTGTGGGTGTGGTGTAGTGTTTGGCCGGAGCAAGGAGTCTGGTTAGCCAGGCAACTGTCAGGTCAACTTCATCAAGATAGTCAGTGACTGCTCAATCAGTAGACACATGATCAGCGTAGTGTGTAGTTTTACAGTATAACTAGTTACCAGCTCCTCCTCAGTGCTCCAATAGTGAGAGGAATTGGCTACACACTCCTATCAACCCACTGAACCGGGGACGGAGGCAGTTGCATATTTATTTTTTTATCACAGATCATCCACAACAACATTTCTCAACACATAACTCAGGGCTGGGTGACAATGACAAATGGGAATATAAAAATAAATCATGCATAACACTCAGGTCGGGAAACGGTTGCTATTCAAAAGGAAACCCAACAAATGTCTCCAAAGTACAATGTAGTACACATATTTCAAACATCCATTTTGTCTACCCATTTTGGTAAGAGCATTTTTTTTTCTTCGGGTCATTTTTTATGATATATATTTTTGCTTTACAATAAAGCAAATCCTGCTCATTTTGACCATGAACTCACACTGGTGGCAATGTCAAGTTTTTTTTTGTGGGGCAGCATACCCTCTTTTTCTTTTATATATATATATATTCCCACCTTACCCCTTCTGGCAATCCAAGGGCTAGATTCAGTCCATAGGGTTGAAGATCTGGGGTATAGCGCGAATGAAATTTAAAAACCCAGTTCTCAGAGACTGCATTCACGGTAAACACTGCATATATTGGCTCAATCTTGCTATACCGCAGATCTTCAGTGCTATGGATTGAATTTTGCCTGAAGATAAGGCTTCCAGTTCCATACTGAGGCATTGTTCCACTCTTACTCAGTCCCAATTATTATTTTTATTGCCCATGTAACTTGAAGCGAGGAACTGTATTGATGCACTCGCTGTGGCTCTGTCTATCAGTGTACTCTTTGAGTAACAGTGAGTGTTCTCTTTTATTATTGGTTCATTCAGTCCTAGAGCTGCTCTGCTGGGCCACTAGCCTGGCACGCAAAACAGATGTTACAGTGGTGAGCTCAGCGTTCAGTCTGGTTTAACCAGGCTACTTGGCCACCATAGCAGAGTGGGTTTATTTATTGTCTCTTGTGCTAATATCCAGACAAAGCCTCCTCTTCGTCTGTGCTCCTCAATGATGACATAATTAAACGAGTCCTGTAGTCCTTTTCTAGTCAAATATCATGATGGAGACCTATGTCTGTTGGTGTCCAGTTAGGTCTCCAAATTCGGGATACCCAAGACAACCCATTCATTGGGAGACAGAACAGAAGGGCACTGCAGTCCCCATATCCAAACCTCAAGTCCTTTCAATTCAAAGAATGTCCTTATGTATACCCTCTTCCCTTCCTCACCCAATAAGTGCTCATCTCTTACCTCTTTTACAGTAAATAAAAAACATACATTTCTATGTCATGTTAACTATTTTTGACAGTCCATTTGTTGGCCGTTCGCTGGTCTGGCTTTTTTTTGTGAGAGTGTGTGCAACCTAGGACGTAACTCCAGAAGGACACTGTACTTCTGTCTGACAGTAGGCTGTTGTTGGACAGGTCTCCCCTTATGAAGGCAGTATTGGCCTCCATCTTAGAATGACTGTAGGAGACCAAATGGTGTCCTGCAAGAGATGTCCAAGACAAGCTGGCCATAGTGTATTCTTTTTCACGATGTTTAATCTTAGTAGTCTTTCAATTTGGTCGGCTATTCTATGTTCCAGGTCCTCGCTTGACACGTCATTTTTTATTTTACCTTTATTTAACTAGGCAAGTCGGTTAAGTTCAAATTCTCATTTACAATGGCGGTCTATGCCGGCGCAAACCTGGACGACGCTGGGCCAATTGTGCATCGCCCTATGGGACTCCCAATCACGGCTGGTTGTGATACAGCCTGGATTCAAACCAGGATGTCTGTAGTGAAGCCTCCAGCACTGAGATGCAGTGCCTTAGACCACTGTGCCACTCAGGAGCCCCTAAGTCTTTGCATCTTGTCCACAATTAGACACTAAACCAAATTAATATCCATCTTTGAAGGGATCCCTCACACACGCCATCCATGGCTCACAAAGATCTTCACTGACATTTTAAGTTCCCAGACTGCACACACTCCACCTCCTCCAACCCCTGGCCCTCTACCCGCTTTCCCCAATCTCCCCTGGCTGTATCCTGGTCACAGTGGTCAGTGTCTGACCCTCAGTTTTTGAGGAGAGGATAGGGGAGAAGGCAAGGGGACAGCAGTAGGACACTCCACTCAGTCGTGTCTCTTCTCAGACCAGCGAGGCCTCGGCTAGTCATAACTCTGTGATCTCCAGTGGGCTCTCGGTCAGCGTGTCAGTATCCTTGTTACGGTGCAGCGGTGTGGACTTGGCTGACTCGGTACGGGTGTTGCGCTCGGAGTACAACCCGCCATCGGTGATGTTCAATGCCTCTGTGGAGCTTGCCAGGGCCCGCTGGTCGTCCTCGGGCAGGCTGTTGAGGTCAGAGGTTAGGAGTGTGCCCGTGCTGCTGTGGACGCCGTCGGGCCCCCTCATCTCAACGGGGAGCTTGTGTCTGAATCGCAGCGTGCCCCAGCTGTCACCCATGCCCACACGGTCATCCTCGTCATCATCCAGGTCACTCTGGATCAGCTGGGAGAGGAATGAAGGGACAGGCATGGAGGATAGGAATGAATTAGGGGATAGGAGAACAATTTACAAAAGCAGTTAGCACCAATCATCAAAAGTAAATACCATTAACATTCAGATGCAATATTGTGAAAAGGAGTGCAAGAGTCAGAAATTTGCCTGAAAGGAATTCTGAGGAGAAAAACAGCAGGTAGTTAGCAGTAGCAGTGAGTTGCAACATCCTATTGAGCAGTAAAGTGGGCTGGCAGTGGCCTACGAAAGTCATGCAAACAGAGTGACAAGCAGTGAGATGGGGACGCGCCAGTAGAGGAAACAGTAGTGAGAGCACGCCCTACAGTGGCGAGGAACAGGACAGCACACAGCAGCAGAATTGGACCTGCTTTTTCTCACGTTCCACCTCTGTGACTGACGATTGGTCGCATTGGCTGGTCGACTTGGTAACCAGTCTGGCTGCAAATAGCTTTTTGAGCCTCAGGTAGTTGTCCAAAACCCCATTGAGCAGTGAGCCCTGATAGAACAGCAGTTAAGGTCAGTCACAGTCAATCAAAATCACATTTACCCATCCCAATATGTTTTGGATAGCTGCACAGAACCTAAAAAACAATGTTTTAATATTAGTCCCCAACAGGAATACAGTGGGGCAAAAAAGTATTTAGTCAGCCACCAATTGTGCAAGTTCTCCCACTTAAAAAGATGAGGCCTGTAAATTTTCATCATAGGTACACTTCAACTAATGACAGACAAAATGAGAAAAAAAAATCCAGAAAATCACATTGTAGTATTTTTAATGAATTTATTTGCAAATTATGGTGGAAAATAAGTATTTGGTCAATAACGAAAGTTTCTCAATACTTTGTTATATACCCTTTGTTGGCAATGACAGAGGTCAAATGTTTTCTGTAGGTCTTCACAAGGTTTTCACACACTGTTGCTGGTATTTTGGCCCATTCCTCTATGCACATCTCCTCTAGAGCAGTGATGTTTTGGGGCTGTTGCTGGGCAACATGGACTTTCAACTCCCTCCAAAGATTTTCTATGGGGTTGAGATCTGGAGACTGGCTAGGCCACTCCAGGACCTTGAAATGCTTCTTATGAAGCCACTACTTTGTTGCCCGGGCGGTGTGTTTGGGATCATTGTCAAGCTGAAAGACCCAGCCACGTTTCATCTTCAATGCCCTTGCTGATGGAAGGAGGTTTCCACCCCCATGCTTCACAGTTGGTATGGTGTTCTTTGAATGCAACTCAGCATTCTTTGTCGTCCAAACACAACGAGTTAAGTTTTTACCAAAAAGTTATATTTTGGTTTCATCTGACCATATGACATTCTCCCAATCTTCTTCTGGATCATCCAAATGCTCTCTAGCAAACTTCAGACAGGCCTGGACATCTACTGGTTTAAGCAGGGGGACATGTCTGGCACTGCAGGATTTGAGTCCCTGGCAGCGTAGTGTATTACTGATGGTAGGCTTTGTTACTTTGGTCCCAGCTCTCTGCAGGTCATTCACTAGGTCCCCCCGTGTGGTTCTGGGATTTTTGCTCACCGTTCTTGTGATAATTTTGATCCCACGGGGTGAGATCTTGCGTGGATCCCCAGATCGAGGGAGATTATCAGTGGTCTTGTATGTCTTCCAATTCCTAATAATTGCTCCCACAGTTGATTTCTTCAAACCAAGCTGCTTACCTATTGCAGATTCAGTCTTCCCAGCCTGGTGCAGGTCTACAATTTTGTTTCTGGAGTCCTTTGATAGCTCTTTGGTCTTGGCCATAATGGAGTTTGGAGTGTGACTGTTTGAGGTTGTGGACAGGTGTCTTTTATACTGATAACAAGTACAAACAGGTGCCATTAATACAGGTAACGAGTGGAGGACAGAGGAGCCTCTTAAAGAAGAAGTTACAGGTCTGTGAGAGCCAGAAATCTTGCTTGTTTGTAGGTGACCAAATACTTATTTTCCACCATAATTTGCAAATATATGTAAAAAAATCCTACAATGTGACTTTCTGGATTTTTTTCTCATTTTGTCTGACATAGTTGAAGTGTACCTATGATGAAAATTACAGGCCTCATCTTTTTAAGTGGGAGAACTTGCACAATTGGTGGCTGACTAAATACTTTTTTGCCCCACTGTATGTGGACTCTGCCACCAGAGAGGACACGTGTGTGTGCGTTCCTCACCTTAATGGGCCCCTCCCTCATGATCTGGCCCAGCTTGGCGACATTGTCGTACTCCTGGATGGCTGCCCTCAGGTAGCGGTCATCCTCAGGCTTGGCCTGGGGCTCGCGACCAAACGTTCCCTGCAGGGTGTAATGCAAACACACACACACTTCAGTTAAACACTAACGCCTGTCTTCGAACATCACTGGGGATAGGAGAGACAAAAAGATCCAGAGCTGACTTTGGTCGGGATTCAATGAAATGCATACTGCACTGTCGAAAATGCGGCAATTTCCATGATGTTTGCGGACATCGCATTCACGGTAAATGCAGCAGTCGGCTCAAGCGTAAATTACCTTTAAAAGTAAAGTGCAGTGCGCTTGTCAACAATGTGCCTTTGATTGAATCCCGGCCTGTGGATCACTTGGAGGGCAGAGACATGATGACTAATTGGAGCTCATGTAAACCTGAGACAGATGGTGGTTTCATCTTCCCTATGGTGTTAGTAGCACAATCCTGTGTAGTGTGGTGTTCTGTGTGCTGTATAGTGGATACAGTACTTATTAACAAAGATAACTCGCTGTACTCATAGAAATTCATAAAGTTGGATAAATTAATATAAACATAAATGGCTGTACTCATAGAAATAGATGAACATATGTAGATAGCTGTACTCACGTGAGTCCGAGCAGGGCTGTTCCACAGGTCAGTGATCTCACTGAGGTTCACTGGCAGGTCTTCTTCATTATCTGCCTGGGCAACTAGCTCCAGGTTCCGACAGAACGGGTCCAGCCAAACAGGGTTGGCCCTGAGTGTCAACAACAGTCTTAGCAATGGGCCATTCACCACACACAGCTAACACTTCACCAGTCTAATTAGATAATGTATACACAACAACCTTGCAAAAGGAATAAGCCGCCACAGACATATCAATGAAATAAGTGAAGTGCAACAAAGTAGGTTTTTAAATATTTTACGGATTTCTAAAATAAAATTCACACTGTAATATGGATTGTCTCACCCCTCAAATGAGTATATATTGGTGTTGGGCATATCCAGGATGTCCATTAGACCTTGGTTTCCTGGAAAACAGACAGGTGAACTAACTAACTAAAACTTTATTGGCATGGGAAACATGCGTTAACATTGCCAAAGCAAGTGAGGTAGGTAATATACAAAAGTGAAATAAACAGTTAACATTACACATACGGAAGTGTATATATATATATATGTACCAGTACAACTTTAGACCGTCCCCTCGCCCATACCCGGGCGGGAACCAGGGACCCTCTGCACACATCAACAACTGACACCCACGAAGCATCGTTACCCATCACTCCACAAAAGCCACACGGCCTTTGCAGAGCAAGGGGAACTACTACTTCAAGGTCTCAGAGCAAGTGACGTCACCGATTGAAACGCTATTTAGCGCGCACCGCTAACTAAGCTAGCCGTTTCACATCCGTTACATATACAGTGTTGTAACAATGTACAAATGGTTAAAGTACACAAGGGAAAATAAATTATCATAAATATTGGTTGTATTTACAATGGTGTTTGTTCTTCACTGGTTGCCCTTTTATTGTGGCAACAGGTCACAAATCTTGCTGCTGTGATGGCACACTGGAATTTCACCCAGTAGATATGGGAGTTTATCAAAATTGGGTTTGTTTTCAAATTCTTTGTGGATCTGTGTAATCTGAGGGAAATATGTGTCTCTAATATGGCCATACATTGGGCAGGAGGTTAGGAAGTGCAGCTTAGTTTCCACCTCATTTTGTGGGCAGTGTGCACATAGCCTGTCTTCTCTTGAGAGCCATGTCTCCCTACGGCGGCCTTTCTCAATAGCAAGGCTATGCTCACTGAGTCTGTACATAGTCAAAGCTTTCCTTAAGTTTGGGTCCGTCACAGTGGTCAGGTATTCTGTCACTGTGTACTCTCTGTTTAATTAATTATTTCCAATGTGTCAAGTAATTATCTTTTTGTTTTCTCATGATTTGCTTGGGTCTAATTGTGCTGCTGTCCTGGGGCTCTGTGGGGTGTGTTTGTGAACAGAGCCCCAGGACCAGCTTGCAAAGGGGACTCTTCTCCAGGTTCATCTCTCTATAGGTGTTGGCTTTGTTATGGAAGGTTTGGGAATCACTTCCTTTTAGGTGGTTGTAGAATTTAATGGCTCCTTTCTGGATAATTAGTGGGTATTGGCCTAATTCTGCTCTGCATGCATTATTTGGTGTTCTATGTTGTACACAGAGGATATTTTTGCACAATTCTGCATGCAGGCTCACTCACTCACTCACTCACTCACTCACTCACTCACTCACTCACTCACTCACTCACCTGTGGATCCTGCTACAATGGCTTTCAGCTTCCTCTTGTGTCTGTAGCACAGAACAACACACAAACAGGTGAGATGATTAACATGTTTACATAGCCAAGTCAAAGTAGTGTCTCCTATCATAGCCAGTGTGAAGTAATACCATTACAAATTCCATTGAAAGAAAAAGTAATTGACAATTGAGATGAACTGAAAGAACAATCAATACTTTGATACATAAGAGCATATTGTACAATGGAGTGGTTTAGTATGAGTATGATTATTGGATTGTAGAAGTTAAAGTGGATTGGTATAATATGTTTGACAATTACAGATCTTACACTGTGCGATAGTACCAGTTCGTGAAGATGAACAACATGGCTGCCAAGAAGAGCAACACAGCTAGGATAATGATGGCCATCTGTAGCGTTGTGAGGTCATCAGGTGCTCTCCTGCTGATGGCAGGCTGGACGTCCAGGATGTTGTAATTCCTGAACAGGTTCCTCAGCTGGTCCTTGTTCTCATCAATCATCTGAATCACCCTGTCAATCACAAGACCAGGGAAGGAGAGACAATGGACTTAGCATAGAGAGGAGTAGACTTATACAGCATGATTTTAGTGTAGTAACAATGTAATGACATAGAAATATAATTACTAGAAGGGACAAAGCCCCCTCAGACCACTGCAATTTGACCGGAAAATTCATGGCTACACTAAATATGGGGAATGTCCGTTCCAGCAATTACATTTCTATAGGTAATACCATGATAATAAATTATTCTGCCAGGCAGAAACTGACTTTTCCACATCCAGGATGCGGTTGGTCTGCTTGTTGACCACATGTATGAGCACGTCTGTCTGGGCAAAATTCACTCTGCCTTTCTTGTCCACGTGGAACTGAGCAGAAACAGAGGAGGAGATGACAAAGGGGGATAGTGGGACACAAACATTTCATACGTAATTTTATACACTAGCATGCATGCACACACACACCTGCACAGAGACACACACATCCTCCACATCCCCCAACCCCACCTACCTGCATATCGTCCGTGTTGACTATGGCTCTGGTGATGTTGGATAGCAGGCTGATAAACTCCTCCTGGAACTGTTGAACCCGCTCGGGTATCTCGTTGATGATGATCTTCACCCGCTGGTTGTCCCGCAGGATGTAGATGTCCACCATGGTGATGTCACTGTGGCCCGCCAGGTCCCGTGCCAATACCTCCACCATGAAGTAGCCCGGGTCGTAGGCCGTGAACAGGTCAAAGGTGCGGATGATCCCATCTGTCTCGCCTAAGGTTCAGGGCCAATTCCATTGTGATTCACAGTTATCAATCGGGTTGAGGCCCATTCCTTTTCAATTCAGTCAATTTACAGTAGTAAATTCATTATCTGAATTTATATTAAATTGATCCCAACCGATGTTATAAAGGACTGGTAAGGAGACTTTGAAGGGAGAAAGATTTATCAACATGGTTAGGGCCAATTTAATTTCTGTCAATATGTTCACCTTAATTGAAATGGAATTGATCCCAACCTTAGTTATCAATAAGTAATAGTAGGGGGCAATTATGTTTCAATTCAATGAATTGCCTCAATTTTTTATTGAAATGGAATTGATTCCAACATTGGTTATCAAGGATTAACAAGGGATACTACACAAACACAGATAATAGTCATGCTAGGCAGTAGGCAGTGGCTGACCTATGATGAAGACATTTCCTATGTCCTCAGAGTCATTGGACTGGAGTTTAATGTAGCGAATGGACAGGACATGGTACAGCACCAGGCTGTTGTTCCCTATGTCGTTGTCTATGGCCTGTACCCGGATCAGATCTGAGCCCACCTTGGCATCAGCTGCCACACCTAAAAGGAGAGAGAGAGGGGAAGGGGGGAACACAAAGAGAGAGGATGAAAGAGAGGGAGAGAACTGGTTATTGAGAGCAGCACAATATTATCAATTCACACACATGCACATAGAAACACAAACCCCCACCCCAGTTTTATGTACAGTACCTGCAGTGTACTCCAGCCTGGTGAAGCGCGGTGGCTGGTCGTTGATGTCCTCCAGGTAGATTCTGATCTCCTGCAGGGTGGGGTCATGGCTGGGGTCAAGGGCTCTGCCCCGGGCAGACCTCTGATCCCTGGGTGGGACCCAATTCCTGTGGCTGGAGGCCTTGACGATGATGGAGTATACTGAGATGTCCTCACGATCCAGATCCTTCTTCACCTTCAGTATGCCCCCTGGGTTCAGGCCAAAGTTCCCCTCAGTATCTCCCCCTAAAGGGCACGGGTGGAAATCAGTGTTACATCCATTCATAGAAGGGACAGCAACAGGCAGAAGCCAAAGAGGTATTTCATTATTCAGTAATAATGGACTGATATTTCTATATTGTCCGGTATGGATGAATCAGTGTGTTTGTGTGTGTGCTTCTGTGTGTGTGTCCATAGTGTTGTGTTGTCCTCTCCACAGACCTGCTATGAAGTAGTAGACTACAGCGTTTGAGCCTTCGTCGGCGTCCACAGCTCCTTTCACATTACCCACTACTGTCCCTGGAGTAGAGTGCTCTGCCACAGACAGAGTCTGGTACGATAGGCTGCCTCGCTGAGAGCAAACCAGACAGACAGGCATGCACACGCACGCACAGATACATGAGCCAGATGTAAGACAAATTCTTCACACATATGAAACCAACACATTAGCCCCATTTATACCTGTGTCATGACATTTGTTTTTGTTTTTTTTTAGACCTTTATTTAAAAATAAGTCAGTTAAGAACAAATTCTTATTTTCAATGATGGCCAAGGAACAGTGGGTTAACTGCCTGTTCAGGGGCGGAACGACAGATTTGTACCTTGTCAGCTCGGGGGTTTGAACTTGCAACCTTCTGGCTACTAGTCCAATGCTCTAACCACTAGGCTACCCTGCCGCCCCAGGTGTTGGCCTCTTTGGGTATAGCAAGCCTATCCCCCTCTCTGTGCCCTCCCTTTCCTCCTTCAACTAGGTTGCTGTGGTCAGAGAGACGTCGTAAATTCCTGAGAATCTCCTCATGGACACACAGTATAGAGAGAGTAGATTTTCATGGAGAACAAAGGAAATCCTTCCACCTCACAGAACTTGAGGTACGAACAAATTTCATGTTCCGGAGAAAGTATAAAAGATTGGTGAAGAATCCAGCTATGAACTGGTCCGTTTGTCACAACTTGGGGAAGCTCATGGGAGACGGTGTGGCCACATGACTTCTTAGTCGACCCCCACTTCCCCTTTTGTCTAACAAGCCGCCATGCCGGTTTAGACCACTAGGGCACATTCTCCTATCATTTCATGTAACCACATTTACCTTGTTTGTTTGTTTGTTTGTTTATGCATTTCTGTGAATTACTTAGTTAGTAATAAATAAATGATTTAACACAATTGATGTATGGATGACTCATAGTGAAGACTGGGTTCGTGCATATAACCAACAATTTACGATGTTTAGAATGAGACTAACGTGAGGTAAAGAAAATAAATCATTAATGCGAAGACTAATTGATCAGATAAAATATCTGAAAAGTTATTTTAGGAAATGATAACTTTGTAATCTGAATATTTTTCCTTGGTGCCCCGACTTCCTAGTTAATTAGTTACATGATTAATCAGTTGATCGCGTAATAACTAATTACAGAGAATCTTTGATAAAAACTATCAGTCTTCAGTTAATTATAGTAAAGACACGACACCTGGTTCTAACATGCACCCTTTGTCCTGATCTTGTCCACATTCAGATTGTGCCCACATTTTCAGACAGGTGTAAACGATTAAAATACGCATTGTGATCTGATTGTGACCAGATCTTCCTGACCACATCCGGAGGTAGTCAGGCATACATTGTGTCATGATATCTTACAAGTGTAGATGGATCTGGACAGTGAAACCACTACTTTCAGAAACTTTCAGACCACTATGCTTGAAAATATTGAGAATGGTACTCAGTAATGTGTTGTATTGGATTTGCCCAAAACATAACACTTTGTATTCAGGAAAAAAGTGAATTGCTTTGACACATTATTTTTGCACTATTACTTTACTTTGTTGCACACAGGATGCATGTTTTGGAATCTGTTTATTCTGTATAGGCTTCCTTCTTTTCACTCTGTCAATTAGGTTAGTGTTATGGAGTAACTACAATATTGTTACTCCACAACAACATTGCAGTTTGTTTTCTCATATCACAACCATTAAACGCTGTAACTGTTTTAAAGTCACCATTGGCCTCAATGATGAAATCCCTGAGTGGTTTACTTCTTCTCCAGCAACTGAGTTAGAAAGGACACTTGTATCTTTGTAGTGACTGGGTGTATTGATACACCATCCAAACTGTAATGAATAACTTTGTGATATTCAAAGGGATATTCAATGTCACTTTTTTTTTACCCATCTACAGTACCAATAGGTGCCTCCCTGGTCTTTGTGGTTGAATCTGTTTTTGAAATTCACTGCTCGACTGAGGGACCAATTGTATGTGTCAGATGAGGTAGTCATTCAAAAATCACGTTAAACACTATTATTTGCCACAGAGTAATAAGTCCATGCAACTTATGCAACTTGTTAAGCACATTTTTACTCCTGAAGTTATTTAGGTTTGCCACAACAAAGGGCTTGAATACTTATTGACTCAAGACATTTCAGCTTTTAATTTTTAATTAATTTGTAAAAATGTCAAAAAACGTCATTCCACTTTGACATTATGGGGGTATTGTGTGTAGGCCAGTGAAAACAAATCTCAATTTCATCAATTTTAAATTCAGGCTGTAACACAACAAAATGTGGAAAAAGTAAAGGGGTGTGAATATATTCTGAAGGTACTGTAAATCACCATAATCCCGTAGAATCTGGTCACAATGTAGACACAGTGGACAAATATGAGACACATTTTAATACTATGTGTAGACATATTTATGAAAATGTGGGCAAGATCAGGACGAAGGACGCATGCTAGTGCCAGGTGTAAATGAGGTTATTGACTAATATACATACATAGTACACAAAATACCAAATAAAAAACAAATATGAAGGGAGAGATATCTAGAGATTTGAAAAGGTGGTTTGATCACACAAACATGCTTGGTACAGAAAGAATATTCTGCCGTTTAAAGTATCACTTTGTGGTAAGGTATAAACCCAGAGTTTAATTTATAGCTGAGGAGTCAAGGGCTATGTTTCATTGCAGGAAGATGAATGTGAATTAGGGCAGAGTGGAGGGAACATCTTCCTCAAATGAGAGACGGCCAAGCTCTCTAACTCTCCTCCACTCACCGGGGGCTTGAAGAAGACAGGCTCGTTGTCATCGATGTCCAACAGCGCCACCTGTAGGGGCTGGGTTGTCTCATAAGGCACGGGCTGACCTAGGTCATAGGCCACAACAATCAGCTGAGGGACAGGACACCTTCCATTAGTCAGACATAAACAATACACATACATACACACAAGCATGCACACACATACACACACACGCACACATGTGCATGAGCGTGCGCACGCGAGCGAGCGCACACACACACACACACACACACACACACACACACACACACACACACACACACACACACACACACACACACACACACACACACACACACACACACACACACACACACACACACACACACCATTACTGTGTAGGTTTATAAGTTGCATATCAGCTTGTTCATTCCTGTCTGGGCTGAATCCTAACCAGAAATCTGCCAGGCCTTTGCAAACTTTGCATTTTTTCCATTGACCTCAAGGTATGATTCAGGTTGTCACCAGCAACAAGTGCATATGTATGGTTAGAATTGGGCCCAAGGTCGTGTCTTGTCAGTCCACTCACGCTGTGCAGGGCCTGCTTCTCTCGGTCCAGTTTGACGGCGGTGGTGATAACTCCTGTAATAGTGTCAATGTGGAAGTTCTCCCAATCTCTGTTCCTAGAACCTGTCTGGAGGAATGCATAGCGCACCTCTCCATTCACCCCCTCATCCCCATCTGTCGCAAACACCTCGTACACCAGCAGGCCTGGGGCCTGCTCCTACAAGGGGGGAGGGGGCAGACATCATTGAGATTTGAGATATCCTGTTTGTATGCACTATAGCTACAACTGCAGAGATTTTTACAGTAGCACTGTGTAGTTGAGCAACAGCTTTATACATGCAAAAAAATATCTAATCTGTTATTACATTTTTACTATACTGCTAGGGACTTCTAACACCATACTGTAGTACCACCAACATGCACAAGCAAACATATACACACACCTCCATGATGTGCATGATGGTGCCATTGGTGGGCCTGACGAACATGGGCCTGTTGTCGTTGACATCTATGATGATGATGTGTAAGGTGGCGGTGCCCCAGAGGGGTGGTTTGCCCTGGTCTGTAGCCACCACCGTCAGGTTAAAGCACTCAAAGGACTGCAGCAGACGGAGAGAACGCACCAGGCCTGTGTCAGCGTCCAGAGAGAAGGCATCTGATACACCATAAAGAGAAAGAGAGAGAGAGATACAGGCTTTTGTTTTAGCCCAGCCCTATCACACCTGATTCAACTAATCAATTGCCAATGAAGACCATAATAAGTTAAACCAGTTGTGTTAAAACTGGGCTGGAACAAAAGCCTCTTACCGTACCTATGATGATGTGTGTGTGTGTTTGTGTGGCTCCTACCTGCCCCTGGGCCCTGCAGGCTGTAGTACAGCAGACCATTCTCCCCCTCATCCAGGTCATTGGCAGTCAGCGTGATCACAGATGTCCCACTGGGCTCGTTCTCAAACACACTGGTCTCAAAGACCTGATCTGAGAACCGTGGACGGAAGTCATTCACATCCAGAACGGTCACCAAGACCTGAGAGAGACAGACCAGGGACAGGAAAATATGATGTGGCCCTGTGTGGCTCAGTTGGTAAGAGTATGGTGCTAGCAATACCAAGGTTATGTATGGTTTCAATCCCCATAGGAATCATAATACACATATTACCAATGCAGAGATATACACAAAGTAGACAGTTCATTAGGTACACCCACCTAGTACTGGGTCGGACCCCCCTTTGCCTCCAAAACACTCTGAATTCTTCGTGGGATGGATTATACAAGGTGTGCCGTACAAACGTTGCTCAATTGGTATCAAGGGATTTAACATGTGCCAGGAAAACATTCCCCACACCCTTCCACCACTGCCACCATCCTGTACCATTGACAACAGGCAGGATGGGTCCATGGTCTCATGTTGCTTACGCCAAAACCTGAATCTGCCATCAGCATGACGCAACAGGAACCAGGATGCTTTTCCACTCCTCAAATCCAGTGTTGTTGATCATGTGCTCACTCGATCCACTTTCTGTTTTTAGCTGATAGGAGTGGAACCCAGTGTGGTCATCTGCTGCAATAGCCCAGCCGTGACAAGGACCGACAAGTTGTGCATTACGAGATATCGTTCTACACACCATTGTTCTACTGCAACATTATTTGCCTATTTGTGGCCCGCCTGTTAGTTCACACAATTATTGCCATTCTCCATCAACCTCTCTCATCAACGAGTTGTTTTCACCCACAGGACGGCCACTGACTGGACGTTTTTTGTTTGTTGCACCATTCTCGGTGAACCCTGGACACCGTCTTGTGGGAAAAGCACAGGAGGCTGGACGTTTCTGAGGTACTGGAACCGGTGCGCCTGGCACCGACAATCATACTTCATTCAAAGTCGCTTAGGTCACTTGTTTTGACCATTCTAATGTTTAATCAAACAGTAACTGAACGCCTCAATGCCTGTCTGCCTGCTTTATATAGTAAGCCACGGCCACGTGACTCACTGTCTGTAGGAGTGAACCATTTTTGTGAACGGGGTGCAGCAGAGTACTTTGAACATACATTTTCATTCACATTTTTAGTCTTATCCAGAGTGATTACAGTCAGTGTATTCAACTATGTTTACTTGTGTTCTACTACAGTATGAATCCCACCTGAACAGATTTCTCCCGTCGGTTGTTGGGGCTGCCCCCAGGGTTGTCCCTAGCTATGGCCGTCAGGGTGTAGTGGTCTTTAGTCTCCCTGTCCAGTGGAGACAGAATGTAGATGTCACCCTGACAAGAGAGGGAGGGTAGAAAAGTAGGAGGAGGAGAAAGAGGAGAAAGGGGAGAAAGATGATTATAAAGTGTAATTATTAGACATTGCCCTGCCAACTATTAGCCCTCACTAAAAAAAACCCACCCCATTCCACTTTTGAACCCTATCTAGTCCTACTCCAGACTAACGGTCTGATAGGACATAACACTACCACTCAACACCTCAATAAGCTGTTATGCCGTAAATCCTCGCAATTCCAAGTGCTTCTCTGCAGCTGCCACCAAAACCTATTTTGTGTGACTTTTGATCCATTTCTGTAGTACAATTGACAACCATGGCTGTACAGTACCAGTCAAAAGTTTGGACACACCAACTAAATCAAGTTTTTTTTAAATATTTTCTACAGTCGTGGCCAAAAGTTTTGAGAATGACACAAATATTAATAAAGTTTGCTGCTTCAGTGTCTTTAGAAATTTTGTCAGATGTTACTATGGAATACTGAAGTATAATTACAAGCATTTCATAAGTGTCAAAGGCTTTTATTGACAATTACATGAAGTTGATGCAAAGAGTCAATATTTGTAGTGTTGACCCTTCTTTTTCAAGACCTCTGCAATCCGCCCTGGCATGCTGTCAATTAACTTCTGAGCCACATTCTGACTGATGGCAGCCCATTCTTGTATAATCAATGCTTGGAGTTTGTCAATTTGTGGGGTTTTGTTTGTCCACCCACCTCTTGAGGATTGACCACAAGTTCTCAATGGGATTAAGGTCTGGGGAGTTTCCTGGCCATGGACGCAACATATTGATGCTTTGCTCCCCGAGCCACTTAGTGCTCCATCATGCTGGAAAAGGCATTGTTCGTCACCAAACTGTTCCTGGATGGTTGGGAGAAGTTGCTCTCGGAGGATGTGTTTGTACCATTATTTATTCAAGGCTGTGTTCTTAGGCAAAATTGTACTTCTCAGCCACTCCCTTGGCTGAGAAGCAACCCCACACATTAATGGTCTCAGGATGCTTTACTTTTGGCATGACACAGGACTGATGAAAGCGATCACCTTGTCTTCTCCGGACAAGCTTTTTCCGGATGCCCCAAACAATTGGAAAGGGGATTCATCAGAGAAAATGACTTTACCCCAGTCCTCAGCAGTCCAATCCCTGTACCTTTTGCAGAATTTCAGTCTGTTCCTGATGTTTTTCCTGGAGTGGCTTCTTTGCTGACCTTCCTGACACCAGGCCATCCTCCAAAACAAAGCCTCCTTCACTCATGCTGCCAAACAACCTCGTAAAACTGACTATCCTACTGATCCTTGACATCGGCGATGTCATTTACAAAATAGCCTCCAACACTCTACTCAGCAAATTGGATGCAGTCTATCACACTGACATCCGTTTTGTCATCAAAGCCCCATATACTACCCACCACTGCGACCTGTATGCTCTCGTTGGCTGGTCCTCACTACATATTCGTTGCCAAACCCACTGGCTCCAGGCCATCTACTAGTAAAGCGCCACCTTATCTCAGCTCACTGGTCACCATAGCAACACCCACCCATAGCACACGCTCCAGCACATATATTTCCCTGGTCATCCCCAAAGCCAACACCTCCTTTGGCTGCCTTTCCTTCCAGTTCTCTGCTGCCAATGACTGGAATGAATTGCAAAAATCACTGAAGTTGGAGACTTATATCTCCCTTACTAACTAAGCATCAGCTGTCAGAGCAGCTTACCGATCGCTGCAGCTGTACACAGCCCATCTGTAAATAGCCCAAAATCCCCATGTTTGTTTTTGTTTTTCTGCTCTTTTGCACACCAGTATTTCTACTTCCAGTGTTCATTTCTAAATTGCAATTACTTCGCCACTATGGCCTTACTTACTTCATTTTCACACACTGTCTACAGATTTTTCTATTGTGTTATTGACTGTCCGTTTGTTATCCCAAGTGTAACTCTGTGTTGTTTGTGTCGCACTGCTTTGCTTTATATGGGCCAGATCGCAGTTGTAAATGAGAACTTGTTCTCAACTGGCCTACCTGGTTAAATTAAGGTGAAATAAAAAATAAATAAAAAATACAATTGAAAATGAAATAATCTCAATTTATTTTGTTATTTTTTAAACAAGGTCTTGAAAATGAGATGGTGAACTCCGCAAACAACCAGTCAGAGAATGAAAATGGTAAATGACTGTAATTAATACATTCATTCAATACATTGGAGGGTTAGGACTGGAGCCACCAGAGGACTTGAAAATTAGTCATAGCTGAGAGGATCACCAAAACTAAAGGTATTTTGGTTTCAGTGCATTTTCTAAAAAAACATTTTTAAATAGCCTATCAATGTGTAGGCATACTGTGTAATAAAATTTATAATTGTGTACTAAAAACGTGAATGTGTTTTTTCAGAGCATACAACCATGCAATTCAATGGCTCAGATACGAGACGTATATGGCAGAGTCCACAGGAAATCACAGATTACAAAAAGAAAAACAGCCATGTTACAGACACTGACGTCTCGCTTCCAGACAAACTAAACACCTTCTTTGCCCACCTTTGAGGATAACAACAGTGCCACCGTCGCGCCCCACCCCCCACTTCTTCTCCGTAGCCGATGTGAGTAAGATATTTAAACGTGTTAACCCTCGCAAGGCTGCTGGCACAGACGTCATCCCTAGCCGCGTCCTCAGAGCATGTGCAGACCAGCTGGATGGTGTGACATATTCAATCCCTCCCTATCTCAGTCTGCTGTCCCCAAATGCTAAAAGATGACCACCATTGTTCCTGTACCCAAGAAGGCAAAGATAACTGAACTAAATGACTATCGCACTGTAGCACTCACTTCTGTCATCATGAAGCGCTTTGAGAGACTAGTCAAAGATCATATCACTTCCACCTTACCTGCCACCCTAGACCCACTTCAGTTTGCATACCGCCCCAACAGGTCCACAGACGATGCAATCGTCATCACACTGCACACAGACCTGTCCCATCTGTACGAGAGGAATACCTATGTAAGAATGCGGTTCATTGACTACAGCTCAGTATTTAAAACCATAGTACCTACCAAACTCATCATTCAGCTGGATGCCCTGGGTCTCTACTCGGCCCTGTGCAATTGAGTCCTGGACTTTCTGACGGGCCGCCCCCCAGGTGGTGACTACACAACAGCAGTGGGCTTGACTACCAACAATGACAAGACAGCCTACAGGGAGGAGGTGAGGGCACATGGAGTGTGGTGTCAGGAAAACAACCTCTCACTCAAAGTCAACAAAACAAAGGAGATGATCGTGGATTTCAGGAAACTGCAGAGGGATCACTCCTCCATCCACATTGATGGGACAGTAGTGGAGAAGGTGGAAGGTTTTAAGTTCCTCGGCGTACACATCACAGACAAACTGAAACGGTCCACCCACACAGACAGTGTGGTGAAGAAAGCGCAACAGTTTGTCACTTACTTTTACAGATGCATAATTGAGAGCATCCTGTCGGGATGGTACGGCAACTGCACCGCCCTCAACAGCAATGCTCGCCAGAGGGTTGTGAGGTCTGCACAACGCGTCACCGGGTGCAAACTACCTGCCCTCAAAAAATATCATCAAGGACAACAACCACCCGAGCCACTGCCTGTTCACCCCACTACCATCCAGAAGGCGAGGTCAGTACAGGTGCATCAAAGCTGAAAAACAGCTTCTCTCTCAAGGCCATCAGACTGCTAAACAGCAATCACATAGAGACTCATATCACTGGCCACTTAAATAAATGGATCACTGGTCACTTTAAACAATGCCACTTTAATAATGTTCACATATCTTTCATTACTCATCTCATATGTATGTACTGTATCTTATACCATCTATTGCACCATGCCTATGCCACTCATCCATATGAGAAAATTGCAATATGTACATATTATTATTCCCCTTGTGTGTATGAGGTAGTTGTTGGGGAATTGTTAGATTATTTATTAGATATTACTGCACTGTCGGAACTAGAAGCACAAGCATTTCGCTACACTCGCATTAACATTGGCTAACCATGTGTATGTGACCAATAAAATTTGATTTGATTTGCCGACAACCATCCGCGAAGATCAGTGAACAAAGGGCTGGACAACAGGCCACTTCAGAAAAATGCATGGTTCCACAGAATACCAACTGGGATGGATCCCGAGGCAAATGTGGCTTCTTCATTAACATCTGTATGCTTAATAAAATAATGATAAAAATACTGTCACCATCTTTGATCCAAGAGAACACACATGGTTTATTTTCTGAAAATAAATAACTATATATTGGTCGTGTTTCCCGAGTGGTGCAGCGGTCTAAGGCACTGCATCTACATGCAAGAGGCATCACTACAGTCCCTGGTTAGAATCCAGGCTGTATCACATCCAGCCGTGATTCGGAATCCCATAGGGCGGTGCACAATTGGATCAGCATCATCTGGGTTTTGCCGTCAATGTAAAAGGTCGTCAATGTAGGTCGTCAATGTAAAAAATAATTTGTTCTTTAACTGACTTGCCTAGTTAAATAAAGGTTAAAAAAAAAAAAAAAAAAACATATAAGTCTTACAAAGCCATTCCATAAATCCACTCAAGTTTCTTCAACTGTCTTCTGACTATGATTAGAGTGATGTTGATATTGTACTGTGATGCCAAAAGATTCCAGGCTGCATTTGCAGATCTCCCATCATCTTCAACCATCAGTGAGTTGATGGTTTGAAAAGTCTCGCTGGAAATTGTAACGAAAAGCACTATACAAAGTAAATGTGTTATTTATTATGGTCTGACATGTTGCAATTTTGTAATTTGTTTTGTTTGGAAAATTGTTTTGTAAATATTAATTCACATTTTTGGTGCCACCATATAAACTATGAATTATTTAAATAAATATTGTTATTATTATTATTGAAACAGATGGCTCATTCATCAGAAAACCAACTGATATTGCCAACTACTTTAATAATCTTTTCATTGGCAAGATTAGCAAACGTAGGCATAACATGCCAGCAACAAATGCTGACACTACACATCCAAGTACATATCTGAGCAAATTATGAAAGACAAGCATAATAATTTTAAATTCCGTAACGTTAATGTGGAAGAGGTCAAAACATTATTATTGCCTATCAACAATGACAAGCCACCGGGGTCTGACAACTTGGATGGAAAATTACTGAGGATAATAGCAGACGATTTTGCCACATTTTGCCATCTTCAACTTAAGCCTGTTAGAAAGTGTGTGCCATCAGGCTTAGAGGAAAGCAAAAGTAATTCCGCTACCTAAGAATAGTAAAGCCCCATTTACTGGCTCAAATAGCCGACCAATCAGCCTGTTACCAACCCTTAGTACATTTTTTGAAAAAATAGTGTTTGACCAGATACAATGCTATTTTACAGAAAACAAATTGACAACAAACTTTCAGTATGCTTATAGAGAAGGACATTCAACAAGCACAGCACTTACACAAATTACTGATGATTGGCTGAGAGATATTGATGATAAAAAGATTGTGGGGACTGTCTTGTTAGACTTCAGTGCGGCCTTTGATATTATCGATCATAGTCTACTGCTGGCAAAACTTATGCGTTATGGCTTTTACACCCACTGCTATATTGTGGATAAAGTGTTACCTGTCTAACAGAACATAGAGGGTGTTCTTTAACGGAAGCCTCAAACATAATTCAGGAAGAAACAGGAATTCCCCAGGGCAGCTGTCTAGGCCCATTACTTTTAAAAATCTTCACTAATGACATGCCACTGGCTTTGAGGAATGCCAGAGTGTCTATGTATGCGGATGACTCAACACTATACATGTCAGCTACTACAGTGACTGAAATAACTGCAACACTGCAACAAAGAATTGCAGTTAGTTTCAGAGTGGGTGGCAAGGAATAAGTTAGTCTAAATACTTCTAAAACTAAAAGCATTGTATTTGGGACAAAGCATTCACTAAACCCTAAACCTCAACTAAATCTTGCAATAAATCATGTGGAAATTGAGCAAGTTGAGGTGACTAAACTGCTTGGAGTTACCCTGGATTGTAAACTGTCATGGTCAAAACATATTGATACAAACAGTAACTAAGATGGGGAAAAGTATGTCCATGATAAGGCGCTGCTCTACCTTCTTGACAGCATGGTCAACAAGGCAGGTCCTACAGGCCATAGTTTTGTCGTACCTGGACTATAACAAAGTCTTAAAAATGAGTAGTAATGTTTAGTGAATTACAAGGATGATGCAAAAATCCTTGGTCAGGTGACACAAAAAAGGATTTAGGAAAATTGCAATTGGTTCAGAACAGGGCAGCATGGCTGGCCCTTGGATGTACACAGAACGCTAATATTAATAATATGCATGTCAATCTCTCCTGGCTCAAAGTGGAGGAGAGATTGACTTTATCACTGCTTGTATTTATGAGAGGTATTGACATGTTGAATGCACCCATGCATACCCCACAAGACATGCCACAAGAGGTCTCTTCACAGTCCCCAAGTCCAGCGCAGACTATGGAAGGCTCACAGTACTAAATAGAGCCATGATTACATGGAACTCTATTCCACATCAAGTAACTCATGCAAGCAGTAAAATTTTATTTTAAAAACAGATTAAAAAACACCTTATGGAACAGCGGGGATTGTGAAGCAACACAAACACAGGCACAGACACATGCATACACAATAGCATGCACACTATACACACATGTACACATTGATTTTGTACTGTATATTTGTGGTAGTGGTGGAGTAGGGGCCTGAATGCACACAGTCTGTGAATGTATTTGTCAGGACCCGGTTACGAACCTGGGTCTCCGGAGTGAGAAACAGTCACTTAACCAACTGAGCCACGAATAGTCAGCAGAACCCAGAAGATGAGGCAGACACATCAGTACTTAAGACGGTGTATTTAATAAAGTAAAAAGGAGAAGTCCTTAAATGGCAAATCCAAAAGGTGGTAGGAATAGCACAAAAAAGCCTCAAGAGATACTCAAAAACAAAAACAGAATTCCACAAGAGCATCCACCGGAATCGACAAGAATACACAGAACACTAGGGCTGGGTGCTAACATACAAACACAGAGCACAGAACTGAGGGAAACTAAGGGTTTAAATACAATCAGGGGAAACGAGGCACAGGTGCAAATAATAATGGGGAACAAGGGAAAAAACATAAGGTCAAAAAGCACAATGGGGGCATCTAGTGACCAAAACCCGGAACAACCCTGGCCAAATCCTGACAGAATCCCCCTCCTAGGAACGGCTCCTGACGTTCCTACCAGCTCTCTCAGGGTGGAGGGCCCTGAACTGACGAATGAGGTCAGGGTCCAGGATGTCTTTGGCAGGAACCCAGGAGCGCTCCTCGGGACCGTAGCCTTCCCAGTCCACCAGATACTGCCAGGACCGCTGCACCCGGCGGGAATCCAGTATCCGATGGACGGTATAAGCCGGCTGGCCTCCAATGACACGAGGCGGAGGGGGAGGTCTGTCTGCCGGGACAAGGGGAGAAAAAACAACAGGTTTTAACAATGAAATGTGAAATGTGGGATTAATCTTAAGGGATCTGGGTAAGTGTAGGCGATAAGAAACTGGGTTAACTCTCCTGGCAACCTTGAAGGGACCGATGTATTTTTGGGACAGCTTGCGAGACTCCACCCGTAGAGGTAAGTCTCTTGTGGAGAGCCAGACTCTCTGGCCGGGGCGCAGGGTAGGCCCGGGACGGCGACGTCTGTTGGCTTGTTGTTGGTACCTCTGTGAGGAATGCATAAGATTAAGACGGGTCTTCCTCCACATAAGCTGACAGCGTCTGACGAACTTCAAGGCTGAAGGCACTCTGTCTTCTGCCTCCTGGTCCGGGAACAATGGAGGAGCATAGCCAAACTGACACTCGTGCGGGGACATACCAGTGGAGGAGGAACGCAAGGTGTTGTGCGCGTATTCGGCCCAAACAATAAAGGATGACCATGTGGACGGGTTGTCACGAGTCATACATCGGAGGGTGGTTTCCAGCTCTTGATTCATCCTCTCTGTTTGGCCGTTGGACTCCGGATGGTACCCTGAAGATAGACTGGCAGAAGCCCCCATGAGTTGGCAGAAGGCCTTCCAAAACCTTGAGGCGAACTGGGGACCTCTGTCAGAAACCATATCTTGAGGAATGCCGAAGACTCGGAACACATGATTAATTACCAACTCAGCCGTTTCCTTGGCAGAAGGTAACTTAGTCAGAGGGACGAACCTGGCCGCCTTTGAAAACCTGTCGATTATGACTAGGATAGTAGTATTGCCATGGGATGGAGGAAGTCCAGTAATAAAGTCCAATGAGATATGGGACCAGGGTCTGTGGGGAACAGGTAAAGGGTGAAGGAGTCCTTGAGGGCGGAGGTGAGAAGATTTGCCCTGGCAGCACACGGGACAGGCATTGACGAAAGTGGCAACGTCTTCTCTTATGGTAGGCCACCAGAACTTACGCTGGATGAACTCCAAGGTGCGACCTACGCCCGGATGACAGGTGAGGCGAGAGGAGTGCCCCCACAGAAGGACCTGAGTCCTCACTGCCTTGGGGACAAACAACCGATTGGCAGGACCTCCTTTCGGGTCCGGTTCGCTAGCTTGAGCACGTCTCACGGTATCCTCAACTTGCCACGAGATCGGAGCCACAATCTTAGCAGCAGGAAGGACAGGCATGTCCGTGTCATCTCGAATGGCAGGAGCGTAGACTCGGGACAGGGCATCCGGTTTGAGATTCTTCGACCCGGGCCGATAGGTGAGGATAAACTGGAATCGATTGAAGAAAAGAGACCATCTAGCTTGTCTAGAGTTCAACCGCTTCGCCTGCTGGATATACTCCAGATTTTTGTGGTCCGCAAGCACTTGAAACGGGTGAGAAGCCCCCTCGAGCCAGTGTCTCCATTCCTTCAATGCCATCTTAACCGCTAGGAGTTCACGGTCCCCCACATCGTAGTTCCTCTCAGTCGGGGTAAGCCGGTGTGAGAAGAAAGCGCACGGATGAAGCTTCTTGTCTTCACCCCTCTGAGACAGGACAGCTCCAACACCAACCTCTGATGCGTCTACCTCCACCACAAATGGTTCATCCGTAGTCGGTAGTATCAGGATGGGAGCAGAGAGAACGCGCTGCTTGAGTCCTTGGAAGGCCGTCTCAGCTTCTCTTCCCCACAAAAACCTTGCATTGCCACCCTTGGTTAAAGCTGAGAGAGGGGCTGCCACCAAGCTGAAGTTCTTGATGAACTTGCGGTAGAAGTTTGTGAAGCCCAGGAAACGCTGAACTTCCTTAACGGATTTGGGGGTGGGCCAATCCGCTACCGCCCCTACCTTCCTGGGGTCCATTTGGACTCGACCGGGTTCCACTACAAATCCCAGGAATTGTACTCGGGATGAATGGAATTCACATTTTTCCGGCTTAACGTACAGATGGCTGTCCAGGAGGCGTTTGAGTACTTGTCTGACATGCTTAGTGTGTTCTTGAAGGGAGCTCGAAAAGATGAGGATGTCATCCAAGTAAACGAACACAAATATGTTAAGCATATCCCTAAGCACATCGTTTATGAGCGCTTGGAACACCGCTGGGGCGTTGGTCAGGCCGAAGGGCATCACCAAGTATTCATAGTTACCAGTAGGCGTGTTGAAAGCGGTCTTCCACTCGTCACCAGGTCTGATCCGCACAAGATGGTATGCGTTCCGCAGGTCAAGCTTAGTGAAAACAACTGCTTCCTGGAGCAGCTCGAAGGCTGTGGCCATAAGGGGTAGCGGGTAACGGTTACGGACGGTTATGGCATTGAGTCCCCGGTAGTCGATGCAAGGACGTAATCCACCGTCTTTCTTGGCCACAAAGAAAAACCCTGCTCCCGCCGGGGAGGTGGATGGACGCATGAGGCCTGCTTCCAGAGCGTCCTTGATGTAGGTATCCATAGCAGCTCGTTCGGGTGGAGATAGGGAAAAGATCTGACCCCTGGGGGGACAAGTGCCCGGAAACAGATCGATGGGGCAATCGTAAGGTCTATGGGGTGGTAGCATGGTGGCCCTCTGTTTGCTAAACACCAGTTTGAGGTCATGGTAACACTCGGGAACTCGGGTCAGGTCGATGGATTCTAAAGACTCGGGAGTAGAACTCGGGGAATTCTGGAAAATACAAGTAGCTTGGCACGTAGGACCCCACTGCTTGATAGTGCCCACAGACCAGTCGATGTGAGGGTTATGGCTGTGAAGCCAGGGGTATCCAAGGACGAGAGGGAACTCGGAACAGGAGATCAAATGAAAGTTCATCAATTCCTGGTGTTGTGAAACTGAAAGTCGCAAGGAGGTAGTGACATGAGTGACAAGTCCAGATCCCAAAGGGCTTCCATCCAATGTAGTGACCCTCATGGGTTCACTTAGAGGTTCAGAGGGAACGCCATTCTCCTTCGCCCAGACACCATCCATGAAGTTACCTGCGGCTCCAGTGTCCACCAAGGCTTGAAGGTGAAGTTTGTGGTTGTCCCAGGAGAGGGTGACTGGAATGAGCAGACGGGAGTTGAACGGATGGGAGGAGGTTATGTTTCCCGTTACAGTTCCCCCCGGTCTGTACGGGACAGAGCGTTTCCCTGGAGCCCGGGACACGTGGAACGGAAATGGCCCGGTTTGCCGCAATATAGACAGCGTCGCTCCCTCATCCGGCGGTCTCTCTCAGCCTGGGAGATGCGGCCAATCTGCATGGGTTCCGATGGAGCCAGCGAGGATAAAGGTGGGGACTCGGAGCTGGGACTGATAGGGGCTAGAGGTCTACGGTTGAGTTCTCTCTCTCTCAGACGCTGGTCAATGCGTGAGGCCAACTTGATCAGGGACTCGAGATTGTCCGGTGGTTCCCGAGTGGCCAGTTCATCTTGGATAGTGTCGGAAAGGCCTTTCAGAAAGCACACCGTGAGCGCCTCGTTGTTCCAGCCACTTGCTGCTGCCACCGTGCGGAACTGGCTGGCATAGTCCGTCACGCTGCGCCAACCTTGGTGGAGAGTCAGGAGCTGTTTGGCTGAGTCAGAACCACTGCTTGGGCCTTGAAACACTCGTTTGAATTCCTCAGCAAAGGCAGAGTAGCTGGCAGAGCAGGAACTATGGGCATCCCACACAGCAGTAGCCCAGGCCAGGGCTTTTTCCGACAGCAGGGTGATGATATAAGCGATCTTAGACCGGTCGGTGGGAAACGACGAGGGTTGTAGCTCAAAGGAGAGAGAACATTGGGTGAGAAACCCTTTACAAGCACTTGGATCACCTGAGAACCGTTGGGGAGGTGGAAGATGTGGTTCAGCCAGGGGGTTAACTGCCATGGGTATGTGAATCTGAGGTACTGGGACGGGAACTGTTGCCGGGGTAAGACGATCAGATATTTGCTTAATGGAAGTCAGCATCTCCGACAGAAGATGACAATGTCTAGCCATTAAGGCCTCTTGCTGAACCAGGGTGGCTTCGTGGCGTTGGACAGTCTCCTGGTGGTGGGACAGCATGGCAAAAAGGTCCTGGGAACTGGCTGCCTCTGGGTTCATTTTTGGGCTCTGTGTTTCTGTCAGGACCCGGTTACGAACCTGGGTCTCCGGAGTGAGAAACAGTCACTTAACCACCTGAGCCACAAATAGTCAGCAGAACCCAGAAGATGAGGCAGACACAGCAGTACTTAAGACGGTGTATTTAATAAAGTAAAAAGGAGAAGTCCTTAAATACAAAAATGGCAAATCCAAAAGGTGGTAGGAATAGCACAAAAAAGCCTCAAGAGATACTCAAAAACAAAAACAGAATTCCACAAGAGCATCCACCGGAATCGACAAGAATACACAGAACACTAGAGCTGGGTGCTAACATACAAACACAGAGCACAGAACTGAGGGAAACTAAGGGTTTAAATACAATCAGGGGAAACGAGGCACAGGTGCAAATAATAATGGGGAACAAGGGAAAAAACATAAGGTCAAAAAGCACAATGGGGGCATCTAGTGACCAAAACCCAGAACAACCCTGGCCAAATCCTGACAGTATTGTAATGTTTTTAAAATTGTATAAACTGCCTTAATTTCGGTAGACCACAAGAAGAGTAGGGAACACATATATAACCATAGAAAATGGTTGCAGGTCAGAGGGCCATCTAACAAGTGCAGATCGGAGGGCCATCAAGCAAAACAGACCAATGAAGCACGGGTAAACGGCGGGAGTATCTATGACTCTCCGCTTCTCCCTTCCCTTGGTACAAGGTTCTGGCACAAGCTCGGATGACCAGCTCCATCCCCCCTGACCAGCTCCAACTCCCCTTTCCCTGTTTGGCGCGGCCACATGGCGCACCCCCTTTTCCTGTTAGGCACGGCTGCATGGCACACCCCCAATATCAAGGTGCATATGGGCCTATTTATATAATGAATATGAATTCAAGGGCAGAAATTATTAAATATTAAAGCATTAGACCTCTCACTAAAGGCGTCATGTCATACAAAAGCTATACTTAAATCCGAACTGGTTGGAGATTAAAAGAGTACATGGCCATAAAAGCTAGATTAATGACCAGCACGGTCAGATAATATAAACAGTGTTTATAGAGTGTGCAACCGGTCGGCACCTTAGGAGTAAATGCCAGTTGGCTTTTCATAGCCGAGCATTCAGAGGTCAAGACAGCAAGTGCATGTGCGTGTGCGAGAAAGAGGATCGAAACATACACACTAACATGTGGAATTTAGCAATAAGAATGTCAGTTTAATATGCAGTGCAGATCACCTTCTATTACACTTCTCAGAGTTTTAAGAATTGTGTGTGTTCAATTATTTGTGACATTGTGGCACTTAGACCATATTGAAGATGGAAGCAATAGAATTTGAAGCAATATCCTACCTGGGTGTGGTCAACCATTTCAGCACCGTTTCACGCTGCTCTGAGACTTGATAAATCAATGAGCTTTTTATTTTCACCAAATCTCTGTTTGGGTATTGGTTAGACTACAATTAGGGTGTGGAAATGTTGGGATTATTTTGCTCTTAGTACTGTAGCCTACTCCCGACTGGTCACATTGTACAGCTCCATATTTTCCCTGAGGGTTTTGTTTTTTGTTTTTCTTGGAATAGTAACACCATAATATTAATACAATTAATTAAGCTACATTTTTTAAAATCAATCCCATATACTTTGTTCTTCCAAAATAGGTTTTAAATGCTCTAGTACAGCCAATATTAAAGACTGTCAAATGCTTCTCAAACATGCCATCTGGTGGTCAAACTAGTACTAACTAGCATTAAATAACGTGCCATAGAATTCTGTGGCAGCCCGCAAGGTGTGCTGCAGTAGTATGACACAACGTGTACAGGAAAAACCACTGTAGGATCAGCCTCCCCTCCCCCAGTCACAGCCTTAAAGGGTAGGAAGCAGTTTTGAGTTTTTACTCACCAAAGGAACAACACAGTGTGGTCAAAGACTTAGTGACTTAGTTGTAGTCACGATCTGGTTACCTACAACTACAAACATAGTTATATTTTGTTTTTTAAACATATTTGTTAACCTATTTCTAGATATCTTCAAAACTACGTACAATGCATATTTCTCTACATCATATGGATAATCTACTCTGCGTTAGCTAGCTCAGGTTAGTTAGCCACTAGCCATGCAGATCGAGTGTTCGCAATGGTGAGCTACAATCCACTAATCACGAGGAGGTGTGATGAAAACAACCAATCATATTCCTCACACAAGGGGTCCGCATGATCTCTGTGAAGTAGGCTAGAATTTTTCAACCTTGGCTTAGTACTAGCGAGCTACAGTAGCTGACTGACTGCGCTGTTGTGATCCTTTCCATTTGCCTGGAGCCTTCCTCCAATCGCTGTCTTATTGTTGACTCTTCCCCTCTTCTCCTTTGACCAATGCTGCCTCTGGATTATTGCCTCCGGAATGTATCTACTTTGGATTTAACCTACTATATCGCTATTGGATTAGCTGACTCTCAAACATTATAGAGTATAGAGCCGAAAGAAGAAAAAACATTTTCACTGTCCCAATAATTATGGAGGACACTGTAACTAACTTTAGCTGGCTGGTTTTCTGGCTAAGATAACTGCATATTTGATGGTTAGATGGTGTTATATACAGTGCCTTGCGAAAGTATTCGGCCCCCTTGAACTTTGCGACCTTTTGCCACATTTCAGGCTTCAAACATAAAGATATAAAACTGTATTTTTTTGTGATGAATCAACAACAAGTGGGACACAATCATGAAGTGGAACAACATTTATTGGATATTTCAAACTTTTTTAACATATCAAAAACTGAAAAATTGGGTGTGCAAAATTATTCAGCCCCTTTACTTTCAGTGCAGCAAACTCTCTCCAGAAGTTCAGTGAGGATCTCTGAATGATCCAATGTTGACCTAAATGACTAATGATGATAAATACAATCCACCTGTGTGTAATCAAGTCTCCGTATAAATGCACCTGCACTGTGATAGTCTCAGAGGTCCGTTAAAAGCGCAGAGAGCATCATGAAGAACAAGGAACACACCAAGCAGGTCCGAGATACTGTTGTGAAGAAGTTTAAACCCGGATTTGGATACAAAAAGATTTCCCAAGCTTTAAACATCCCAAGGAGCACTGTGCAAGCGATAATATTGAAATGGAAGGAGTATCAGACCACTGCAAATCTACCAAGACCTGGCCGTCCCTCTAAACTTTCAGCTCATACAAGGAGAAGACTGATCAGAGATGCAGCCAAGAGGCCCATGATCACTCTGGATGAACTGCAGAGATCTACAGCTGAGGTGGGAGACTCTGTCCATAGGACAACAATCAGTCGTATATTGCACAAATCTGGCCTTTATGGAAGAGTGGCAAGAAGAAAGCCATTTCTTAAAGATATCCATAAAAAGTGTCGTTTAAAGTTTGCCACAAGCCACCTGGGAGACACACCAAACATGTGGAAGAAGGTGCTCTGGTCAGATGAAACCAAAATTGTACTTTTTGGCAACAATGCAAAACGTTATGTTTGGCGTAAAAGCAACACAGCTCATCACCCTGAACACACCATCTCCACTGTCAAACATGGTGGTGGCAGCATCATGGTTTGGGCCTGCTTTTCTTCAGCAGGGACAGGGAAGATGGTTAAAATTGATGGGAAGATGGATGGAGCTAAATACAGGACCATTCTGGAAGAAAACCTGATGAAGTCTGCAAAAGACCTGAGACTGGGACGGAGATTTGTCTTCCAACAAGAAAATGATCCAAAACATAAAGCAAAATCTACAATGGAATGGTTCAAAAATAAACATATCCAGGTGTTAGAATGGCCAAGTCAACACCTGAATCCAATCGAGAATCTGTGGAAAGAACTGAAAACTGCTGTTCATAAATGCTCTCCATCCAACCTCACTGAGCTCGAGCTGTTTTGCAAGGAGGAATGGGAAAAAATTTCAGTCTCTCGATGTGCAAAACTGATAGAGACATACCCCAAGCGACTTACAGCTGTAATCGCAGCAAAAGGTGGCGCTACAAAGTATTAACTTAAGGGGGCTGAATAATTTTGCACGCCCAATTTTTCAGTTTTTGATTTGTTAAAAAAGTTTGAAATATCCAATAAATGTAGTTCCACTTCATGATTGTGTCCCACTTGTTGTTGATTCTTCACAAAAAATACAGTTTTATATCTTTATGTTTGAAGCCTGAAATGTGGCAAAAGGTCGCAAAGTTCAAGGGTGCCGAATACTTTCGCAAGGCACTGTATTTAATGTAATAATAATAATCATTATAATTTATTACATTTCTTTTCAAAGAATCTCAAAGCATTTCAAAATCAACATACAAACAAGCAATGTACAGTGGGGCAAAAAAGTATTTAGTCAGCCACCAATTGTGCAAGTTCTCCCACTTAAAAAGATGAGAGAGGCCTGTAATTTTCATCATAGGTACACGTCAACTATGACAGACAAAATGAGAAAAAAATTATAGAATTTATTTGCAAGTTATGGTGGAAAGTAAGTATTTGGTCACCGACAAACAAGCAACATTTCTGGCTCTCACAGACCTGTAACATCTTCTTTAAGAGGCTCCTCTGTCCTCCACCCATTACCTGTATTAATGGCACCTGTTTGAATTTGTTATCAGTATAAAAGACACCTGTCCACAACCTCAAACAGTCACACTCCAAACTCCACTATGGCCAAGACCAAAGAGCTGTCAAAGGACACCAGAAACAAAATGATAGACCTGCACCAGGCTGGGAAGACTGAATCTGCAATAGGTAAGCAGCTTGGTTTGAAGAAATCAACTGTGGGAGCAATTATTAGGAAATGGAAGAGCGTGACTTATAGCCACTGGACTTCTCCAATTCCACTCTGTGTAGCACCCACTTGGGTGATGCCTAAGCAGCTCTTGGCACCAGAAAGCTCACCACTAGGGCCAGTACGATACCAGTATCGCAAAAATGAAAACAGGAGGCAGACCAAACTATTTGGTCCTTTAAAAACCTGCTGTATGTAAAATATTATGTGCTATAGGTTAGGAAATAAATAAATGTGACTCTGGATGACAACATAATGATTTTTGATTTCAATATTAGGGCTGTTTTCCCAAAAATTTGAAATCAGCTTCATGTTTTGTTTTCATGCCACAATTACTAACGAGTATTGCAATACTGGTATCGTCCCAGCCCTTGTGCAAACGATTAGGTTTAATTTGAAGTTATACATTTTAATTCATTTCTGTTGGAGTTTACATTATAGGGAATAGGCTGGCTTGCCGGGTCCTCCATATAACTTCACACCCGCAAAAACATTTTCCGGCATGACTTCGGCATTCTCGGGATTCTGATCGGTTATATGTAATAACTCTAAAAATAGAAAAGTGAGGTGTAACTTTGCATTGGGACTTTTGACGTGTATACTAATGAAAAACCATATGTTACATGTGGTTACATTTATACTACCTTCTATTAGTGGAAATGAAAAATTGCACAAGATCAGTGTCTAAGGGCAACTACACCAGACTCCAATGAAATGCGGAAGACTGACAGGAGTCAAAGCAGCAGAGATCGAACATTTAGGCAGAAAAACTAACTCTTTGAAAAAAGTTAATCCCCCTTACAAGAATGTCTGTTTTATGTCATAATAATAATGCACATAATTGTGACACTGAAGTGATTAATGCATACTTATACAACCTCTAGATTAAGGACGTTTCATTTTGCACTAGCTTGTACCCAAGGAGCTCTGAGGTAAAAGGGATAGTTTACTCATATGATGTAAAAGGCAGCATCATTATCACAATTTTTGCTCTGTGCTGAGAGTGCTCCATCTTAAAAAACATGAACATTTTGGGGGATTGTATTAACAGTGGACTAATGAACAACACACCAAAAGAGTAAAGTGATCCTTTAAAAGCTATTATTCCAACCGCAACCTTGGTCTCCTCCTTTACCTCTACAAAGTCACCTTGTATCTGAAAATGTCTTTCTTCTTAGGCTAGTAAAATGTTTCATTCCAGGTCCCATATTCCACATTTAAGTGTAATTTCGATGATCAGGCAACATACACTGGGTGTATAAAACATTAGGAACGCCTGCTCTTTCCATGACATAGACTGACCAGGTGAATCCAGGTGACAGCTATGGTCCCTAATTGATGTCACCTGTTAAGATCACTTCAATAAGTGTGGATGAGGTTGAGGAGATGGATTTAAAGAAGGATTTGCAATCCTCAAGAAAATTGAGACATGGGATTGTGTATGTGTGCCATTCAGAGGGTGAATGGGCAAGACAAAATATTTAAGTGTCTTTGAACAGGGTATGGTAGCAGGTGCCAGGCGCACCAGTTTGAGTGTATCAATAACTGCCACGCTGCTGGGTGTCAATAGTTTCCCGTGTGTATCAAGAATGGTCCACCACCCAAAGGACATCCAGCCATCTTGACACAGCTGTGGGAAGCATTGGAGTCAAAATGGGTCAGCATCCCTGTGGAACACTTTCAACACCTTGTAGAGCCCATGCCCCAATGGATTGAAGCTGTTCTTAGGGAAAAAGGGGGTGCAACTCAATATTAGGAAGGTGTTTGTTCCTAATGTTTTCTATATTGAATGTAGATGAATCTGTTATTTTTCTTTGAAAGAGTACAAAATAGAGTGAAAACAAAAGAGAGGAGCGATTGCGTGTGTGTGTGTCTGTGTTTGTGTGCGTGTGTATATGTATGTGTGTTTGTGCGTTAGAGCTTGGATTTGGCAGGTGCACACCGGTAGCTAGTACTAGCACATTGAATTTTCTACTGCTCGAGGACCATACACCACAGAATATTGGCTAAAAAGTTCCAGCTCCTAAATATAAACAGTACCAGCACCCAAAAATGAGTGCCTGCACCAATTTGTGAAGTGCAGTGATATGTGAAGTAAAAAGAAGTCGACTTCAAGCACTGCAAAGTGTGTGTGTGTGTGTGTGTGTTTCTTCACGTGTTAAAACATGTTACAGAACTCACAGTGGAGGGAGTGATGCCAAACTTGCCCTCTCCGTCTACCAGGCCGTACTCGATGACAGAGAAGAGGCCCGAATCTGCATCTGTGGCACTGACTGTCACTATGACCGTGCCCAAGTCAACATCCTCAAACACTGGCTTCTGCAAAGGGACAGCATGACACAACATCATCAGCATACACACAGGCAAGCACAAACTCAGACCATCACAATAGAAATTATATCAAATGAGTACTACTAAAGGTGTCCGCATGCATCCCAACCAAAATAGTTTGTGCATATATAATGACATTTTTGTTAGATTTGGTCTTCCGCAAGTGTTTTTTCGGCTATTCGTGCACACACATTTTTTTCTTGAGGCAAGCCGAAGTCGGTAGCCAACGTCTATGCCCCTTTGTTGGTGATTGGTCAACAGTAGGGGTTCTTCAATGAAGTGTCATTCAACAAGAAACAAATTGTTTTCATGCAACATTTTTTACTTGACTATTACTGCACCAAACATCTTAGAGGAAAATTGCGCGACTAAGATCTTCTTGGGAAAAACGTCAACATTTATGACAGATTTCTTGAGTTATCTTTTTTTTCAAGTGAATGTCTTTTAATTAAGGTAGTATGTGAAAACACACGTTCAGTTCGCTTAGCCGAGTTCGGCTAGGTGCCAGCTGAACCGAAGTATGCTGACGCCTTAAGGGTGACGCCCTTTGCAATGCATGTTGTGAACTAGTATTTTTGGTACCTGGTAAGAGGGTTGTGTAAAGATGGGCTTGTTATCATTGATGTCTACTATACGTAGGTAGACAGGAAGCTCAGCCACTCTGGGTGGACTGCCGTGGTCCTGAGCTCTCACTGTGAAGTTCAGCCACTGCACCTGCTCAAAGTCCACTGTCCGGTTGGCTTCGATCTTACCTGCACAACAACACAATGATTACCAGCACACTTCTCATCATACATATACTAATTATAGGGGAGAACGGGTTGGTTGTCTCACAGGTTGGTTGTCACAGTGGTTATTACTCAAAATCCAGAAGGGGCTGTGTAATAATTTAATTTCAAGATAAAAATGTGTGTCCTCTATAGGAGAGTTCATCCATGTGTTCAATTCAGGACAGGATCTAAAAATATTGAGGTGAGAGGAATATTTGCAGTTTTCAAGGGTGAAAGTAAATATTCATATGCTTGTTATTTCTTTAATAAATAGCTATATGATGGGAGTATCCATAAACAATTACTTTATTGAAAAGAGGAAAGGAAGAGCTTTATTTAAATGTGTATTTTTTTCCATAGATCAAGTCATGTGGTTACTAGCATCTTAATTAGTATTGGGGGGTGTTTAGGGATGGTTGTCACATTCGCCCTGTTTCCACCGGCACTTAAATATAGGGCCAAATTCCAGTTGACTCTAATCTAATTCGCAAATTCGAGCCCTGTTAGGGTAAACTTGGCCCAGCGCAGCCCATTTTCACAACTGGTGCCAGTTCAATTAGAATTCGGCTGGTGATGCCATTACTACACTACCGTTCAAAAGTTTGGGGTCACTTAGAAATGTCCTTGTTTTTGAAAGAAAAACACTTTTTTTGTCCATTAAAATAACATCAAATTGATCAGAAATACAGTGTAAACATTGTTAATGTTGTAAATGACTATTGTAGCTGGAAACTGCATATTTGTTTATGGAATATCTACATAGGCATACAGAGGCCCATTATCAGCAACCATCACTCCTGTGATCCAATGGCACGTTGTGTAAGCTAATCCAAGTTTATCATTTTAAAAGGCTAATTGATAGTACCCGCAAAACACCAGTCTCAAAGTCAACAGTGAAGAGGCGACTCCGGGATGTCCCTAGAATTTCTAAGCAAACAGCTGGAGGCAGGGCTTTCTCCTATAGAGCTCCATTTTTATGGAATGTTCTGCCTATCCATGTGAGAGATGCAGACTCGGTCTCGACCTTCAAGTCATTACTGAAGACTCATCTATTCAGTAGTTCCTATGATTGAGCGTAGTCTGGTCCAGGGGTGAGAAGGTGAACGGCTAGGCACTGGAGCGACGAACCGCCTTTGATGTCTCTGCTTGGCCAGGTCTCCTCTCTCCACTGGGATTCTCTGCATCTGACCCTGTTATGGGGGCTGAGTCACTGTGGTGGAGAAGATTTTTGTGGGCTATGCTCAACCTTATCTCAGGGTAGTATGTTGGTAGACTGTTGACATCCCTCTAGTGGTGTGGGGGCTATGCTTTGGCAAAGTGGGTGGGGTTTTATCCTGCATGGTTGGCCCTGTCTGGGGGTATTGTCGGACGGGGCCAGTGTCCCCCGACCCACCCCTGTTACAGTCTCCAGTATCTATGCTGCAATAGTCTATGTGCCGGGGGGGGGCTAGGGTCAGTCTGTAATATCTGGTGTAATTCTCCTGTCTTATCTGGTGTCCTGTGTGAATTTATGTATGCTCCCACTAATTCTCTCTCCCTCCCCTCCCGGAGGACCTGAGCTCTAGGATCTTTCCTTAGGACTACTTGGCCTGATGACTCCTGGCTGTCCCCAGTCCACCTGGTCATGCTGCTGCACCAGTTTCAACTTTTCTGCCTGTGGCTAGGGAATCCTGACCTATTCACCGGACGTGGTACCTTGTCCTGGACCTGCTGTTTTTGACTCTCTCTCCGCACCAGCTGTCTTGACCTGTGAATGCTCAGCTATCAAAAGCCAAATGACATTTATTCCTGCCGTACTGACCTGTTGCACCTTCTACAACCACTTATTATTATTTGACCTTGCTGGTCATCTATGAACGTTTGAACATCTTGAAGAACAATCTGGCCTTAAATGGCCATGTACTCTTATAATCTCCACCCGGGCACAGCCAGAAGAGGACTGGCCATCCCCCAGAGCCTGGTTCCTCTCTAGGTTTCTTCCTAGGTTCCAGCCATTCTAGGGAGTTTTCCTAGCCTGCTCTTTGGGGTATTGGGTTGGGTTTCTGTATAGCACTTTGTGACATCTGCTGATGTAAAAAGGGCTTTATAAATACATTTGAATGATTGAATGATAATCCATGAAAATATTACATTCCAATTAATATTTTTTTTTTATGAATTAAACACAACTATTGAAATCCTTTTGCTCCTGAATGTAATTTGAAATACTGCTGGGATTTAAAAGCGTGCATTATTCAAATTTATTCACTGCAATTGTACATAATGGATTGTATGGAAAAGGAACAACAAAGAATGAACAAAGTAAATGAATGTGCAGGTGAGTTAAAAGGAGGGAATTTACATCAAATCTCCGTATAGTGCGGATGTTAATGTGCAACAATTTTTCCACATATTTAATTTAAATAATTAAAATAAGACAACTAGACGCACTTGTGTGAAACCCTATCCCATAATACCCCCCCCCCCCCCCCCGGGATGCCAGTTACCCCGGTACTTTAAAAAAAAACAGCCCCTTTTCTAAAAAAAATATATTTCATTAAATAACAAAAAAAGTGTAAACTGTAGCCATTTATTTCTCTTTATAGTGTTATGCCCTGACCTTAGAGCTATTTATATCTCTATTTTGGTTTGGTCAGAGTGTGATTTGGTCCAATGTTGTGATTATTATGAATAAATGAACAAACAATATCCCTATTTTAAATAGAATTGTAACTAAGTAAACTTATACTCTGTTTTATTTTATCTGATTAACAATATGAGTTCATAAGAAGGGATTGTGTGACAAGGACAAGGAGTAATTAAAGTTAATGAACACCATTCCAACTAGGAAGAAACAAATGGGTTGGGGACTGTGTAAACAAATAAGGTCGTTAACCTAGCGTTGAACCTACAGAAACTTAGCTCTGGGGTTTTTAGATAAGATAGTGAGTGCATTCCTAGGTTTTCTGTTAATTAGAACTGACAGCTCAGTGGTGATTGATAATGTTGAGGGGTCAAAAGTTATCTGGGAGTGTGTTAGTAAGTTAGAATGAACTTTTCACCTCACTTTGTCCCGGTCGAGAGGAGGGGATTCTGTTAAAGCAATGAAATGACGTCATGATCTGTATATAAACTGTTGCTCGTGGTTAAGTGTCAGCGCGCTCCGAGAATAAATTCTGTTACCTATTATTGAAAGACTGGTCTGCGTCTATTTTATGCAAACAAGAATCTTAGAAATTCTCATAAAATAGATTCAGGGTTTTCAATTGATGAAAGCACATTGGTAAAATTAAATTACACTAACATCCGATTCCTCTTCTTCAGACGACGAATACCGTTACATATAGTTTATTTGCCTAAGAATGACCTTCATCCACATACAATTTTTTCCCCAAATGTTGCCCTACTTTAGTTTGTTTTATTAAGCATTGACATGAACATTTGAGTAGAGTAAGAACTGCAATGCCAAAGCAAATATTCAACAATGTTGAATTTATTTCTACACATTTATTTTTGTAATGTTAGAGAGAAATACTGTTCAATAAATAAAGGCTTTCCTTTTTTTTCAAATAAAGGCTTTACTTTTTCAAAAACATTGTATATTGGTTTATTTGTTGCTGAAAAACTAATGGCAAACACTGTGACAACCAACCCCATACTGTGTGACAACCAACCTCGGACAAAGTGCTGTTAATGGCTTATAACTCCGTGTTGGAATAAGATATGAGGATAACAAATGGTCCCCATTTCAACCGAAGACCTTGGTTTTTCTCCTAACAGTGAAAATAAGATATACTGGTGCATTAGAAATACATTAATTTGTAAAAAGTGTGACAACTAACCCCGGTCTACAGTATGTGACCAATAAAATTGGATTACAATTTGATTTGATGCCCTCAAAGCCGGTGTTTGGTGGATATATTGGCACGGGTGTCATTAGGCCCAGGCAGGCACACTGTGCCAATATCCTCCAAACACAGGCTTTGAGCGCATTATCACTTTTATACAATGGGTTACCAACATACTCAAATAATCATTGACATGTTTTCAATTAAAATCTTATTTTGATGAATTTATTCATAGTATTTCATCCTTCCAGATATAGTCCCGACACAAATCTAGGGTTGCTACCCAAGCTAACTGGTCATTCATTCTATCGGTTTGGTTGCCAGTCCCAGTCGTTCAGTCTTTTTGTTCTGTATCTATGGAAGAGAAACAGTTGTTCATTCTAAATGTTCCATTGCCATACTGGCTGAATAACAGCAAAATAGCTGCATTTGTATTTATTTAAACTGTTTTATAAAGACATTTATTTGGGGTACATCCATAACAATAAACTAATGAGGTGCAATTTCGCCTGGCATAGGACATTTGCTCACTCGTCAGGACACTGTTGTTCAACAACACAGCTAACACAATCACTTCAAACTGAAGCTGTAAAGACTGCAAACTAGCTGCACTTCATTTAATTTGACTTTTTTTCAATTTATATTGAAATATATATTATCCATAAAAATTATGATTCATGATTTCGACTGGCTGAGAAAACGCTGCCTGTCTGTCTCGTCCTGACTCCCAACACGTTCATTACTGTGGGACAGCTGGATATCGAATTTAAATATTGAAACAATGTCATAAAGGTCAAAGAGACAGACAGCAAGGTTTATACAAATGTCCACTGTTGAAACCTAAATGTTAGCCTAAAAGAAATGTGAGATAATGTCTAGATGCTTTTTAGAGTAGAGATCAAGTTTATAAATTGCCTGGCTGGGCTGATGAGACAGTGGATTGCGCAATCAGCTGGAACAGAGTAAATAGGAATTTTCAACGTCATAGATTTGTGGACTAAAACCCGTCTGGAATGCAATTTTAACCAATCAGCAATCAGGATTAGACCCACCCATTGTATTGTATAGTATGCTACATCTAAAAATGTTATTATTTTTGTCATGGCAAGTTGGTAGAATGTTTGCATTTAGAATGTTTTGTTGATTATTTGTAAATTAGCTTACCCAGCGAATCATTTCTTGAAGGAAACAAATTGAATAGCACAACAAATCTGGGGGCATTTCTGTGAATTTCAAATCTGCCATTGTTTGTTGGTTCAATGTAAAACTGATTTGACATGATACAGAGTATCATATATCAGTGTTCCTTTTTCTGTAAAGTGAATTGTGAGAGGATTCTCTATCTATGGCCACATCTAGATCCATGTATTTAGAGAGTTGGGACATTGAGGTTTCTGCATTATGATGCATTTACATGATACTACAACATTATATGGTAGCAATGTTAGCAGAGCATTAACATTACATGGGGAAAATTTGAACAATCCTATGTAACTGAATGTCTACAATTGGAAGAATATTCTTAATTCTAAAAGTTGGTGTAACTGTCTAAACAATATCCATTAACCCTAAAAGCACAAACGTAGTTATAACGTACATGGTACATGGTACAAGTACATGGTTTTAATTCCCGCAAATACGCAGAACATTCTCACACATTTAAAGTCAAATTTGAGGTTTAAAAATACAGCTTTATGCATGTTTTTCATGTTTTGAACAGTTATTTTGATTAATTTCATCCCTGGCAACTTGTCATGAAAATGTTTCTGTTATTTATTTAATGTGTTTCTTTGATACTGAGAAATTGTCGAATTAGCTCATTTGACATACCAGTAAGACCAAAAATGAAAGATGAGACTCTCAACTTTGTATATGGAGACATTGACTGGAAGCTAAATATGTATTCAAATAAATGTGTTATTGTTTAGTTATAGTGGCTGTCATTCCCTAATCAGGGGTGGCACCATATCTATATATTTTCAGGGTACATACAGTGCCTTGCAAAACTATTCATCCCCCTTGGCGTTTTTCCTATTTTGTTGCATTACAACCTGTAATTTAAATAGATTTGTATTTGGATTTCATGTAATGGACATACACATACATTGGGAGAACAAGTATTTGATACTTTTTGTTTCCTACTTACAAAGCATGTAGAGGTCTGTAATTTTTTTAATCATAGGTACACTTCAACTGTGAGAGAAGGAATCTAAAACAAAAATCCAGAAAAAAACATTCTGTGATTTTTAATTAATTAATTTGCATTTTATTGCATGACATAAGTATTTCATCACCTACCAACCAGTAAGAATTCCGGCTCTCACAGACCTGTTAGTTTTTCTTTAAGAAGCCCTCCTGTTCTCCACTCATTACCTGTATTAACCACACCTGTTTGAACTCGTTACCTGTATAAAAGACAGTTGGTGGAATGTTTGAATTTAGAATGTTTGGTTGAATGGAGCGACAGTGTTGATATCAACATTTTAAAAAGCAACTTTAGTAGCATTTAGAATGTTTGAATGTTTGGTTACAACAGTTTGGTGGCAACAACCCCAAAATGGGCTTCTACACACAATTTCACAAGTTTGTCCGTACCATGGATGGTACAGGGACATCAGTATCAATATCAACAAATATCATCATCAATGCTAAGAATCAAATAATGTATTTAAAATGATAATGGCTTATTTAGTTTTGTTTCATGTGCACTATGGCGGCTAAAAGCGGAATTGCAGTAACACATACCAGAAACACATTTAAAATAATAAAATGAGATACAACAAATTGAACAAAATCAAAAAGTCTTGGCGTCACAGTGCATTCGTAAAGTAATCAGACCTATTGACTTTTTCCACATTTTGTTACGCTAACCTTATTCTAAAATGGATAAAATAAAATAAAAATCTCATCTACACACAATACCCCATAATGACAAAACGAAAACAGGTTTTTAGAAATTAATATTATTAATTATTAAAAATCTAATAATTACATAAGTATTCAGACCCTTTGCTATGAGACTGGAAATTGAGCTCAGATGCATCCTGTTTCCACTGATCATCATTGAGATGTTTCTACAATTTGATTGGAGTCCACATGTTGTAAATTAAATTGATTGGACATGATTTTGAAAGGTACACAGTTGACAGTGCATGTCTGAGCAAAAACCAAGCCATGTCCGTGGAGCTCCGAGACAGGAATTGTCCGTGGAGCTCCGAGACAGGATTGTGTCGAGGCACAGATCTGGGGAAAGGTACCAAAACATTTCTGCAGCATTGAAGGTCCCCAAGAAAACAATGACCTCCATCATTCTTAAATGGAAGAAGTTTGGAACAACCAAGACTCTTCCTAAAAGGAAAGGAAAATACCTGTCTATTTGTAGAAAAATCACCCTGATTAACTCCTTAGTTATATCACAGTTTACCTATTTGCTTATGGTTTTGCCTACCCCTAGTGACCTACTTTTTAAATTATATGAACAAAAAATATTCAATTTTATTTGGAACGGCAAACCAGATAATATGAATTCGGTGGGCAGAAATGATTAAATATTAAAGCATTAGACCTCTCACTAAAGGCATCAGTCATACAAAAGTTATACTTAAATCCAAACTGGTTCTCTTGTCAATTGGTACGAATGTCTCATCCTATATTCAGGAAGGGCCTTTTCCCCTTTATTCAGATTACACCTGCTCACTTTCGGTTGTTTGAAAAGGAAATCATCTCCAAAATATCTTTATTTTTTAAACAAGCCTTAGAAAGTTGGTTGCAATTTCAGTTTAATCCACCTGAAAGGACGGAAAAAATAGTACAACAAATATTGTGGTTAAATTCAAATATACTAATTGATTCAAAAAACTGTATTTATCAAAGAAATTTTTAAAAAAGGTATAAATTTAGTGAATGATATCATAAATAGGACTGGTGGAGTTATGTCACACATGCAGCTAACACAGACATATGGAAATATCTGCTCTACCCAAAATTACAACCAATTAATTGCAGCATTACCACAAAAATGGAAGAGGCAAGTATAAGGGGAATAAAGTAAGGAACTTGTATGTCGGCCCTGTATTAAAGAACACAAATGGTTAAAGAAAAGTGTGATAAATAAAAACATATACCAATTTCATTTAAGGACCAAAAAACTGACAGCTGTGCCATATAGATCGCAAAATAGTTGGGAAGAGATTTTCGATGTACCCATTCCATGGCACATGGTTTATGAATTGATACGCAAAACGCCGGATTCAAAACTTCAAATTTTTCAATATAAATTACTATACAAAATTCTTGCAACTAATAGAATGTTATATATATGGGGGATACAATCCTCCCGGCTCTGCAGATTCTGCTGTGAGGAGGCAGAGTCATTAGATCCTTTATTTTGGTATTGCCCATATGTAGCTCATTTTTGGTCACAGGTCCAGGAATGGCTGAAGAATTGCAACATTTGCCTAGAACTAACACTACAAATAGCAATACTGGGTGATTTGAAAAGCCATAGTCAATCAATCAATCAATAATATAATAATTATTTTAGCATTTTTTTAAATTTTTAATTACAATCTGTAGAAGCTATTAGAATAGGAAGGTTCAATTATTTTGTGAAGCATCACAGCACAGTTGAAAAATATATGGCAAGTAGAAATCCAAAATGGATGATGTTGAGAGACAGATGGGAGGGGTTGAGTGGAGCTGAAGGGTGGGACTAATAACAAGATAAACAATGTAAGGGATAAGGGATCTGTAGAATGTATATAGGTTCGGAGCTTTTGCATAGCATAGTTACAAATAGAAATCAAACTGGATGGACATCAGAAATAGAGGAAGGACTAAGAAAAAGTAGACTGTGTCTGTAGAGTGTGTATAAGATGTATGGATTGAAGGTGTGGCGAAATCTGCACGGAGCCTTCACCGTGCACTGCCACTTTAAGAGCACATGAGCGGTAAGGAAGGAGGAGATAAAGAGAGCTCATTCAGCTCTTTGGGGAGGGGCTCTTGGCTGGCGCGACAGTTTGATTGTGTGTGCTGTGCTGCAGAAGTTTTGTTTGTTTTCAGCGTTTGTAGTTTATAAAGTATTTAACTCAATCATCGGTGTGATCACTTTAGATCGTGGTTGTTTTTGTTTGGGACCGCGCCCGTTATGGATCGCATGGATTAGTAGCAACATTGTTGCGAAGCTTTAACATACAAACCAACAAACCATCGGACAGTCAGACCGTACACATGCAGGCCTGAAGACCACAGCTAAGATTTCTCTTTTTCTCTCTCTTTCTCTTCCCTCTCGTTTCAGTGCTTTACCCTGCAACAGATTCTCTATTTTTCAAATGCACTTCCCATTGAAGTTCATTAGAGCTGGACTATTATTGCCCTGCCAGAAGTATTTTGATGGACATTTTAGTTAAAAGGGAGGTTGCTTGCAAGTTGTGTATTGTAATGTGAACTGTATTGAGGTGAGGTGTACTAATGACATGTGGCCGAGAAGACTGTGGACATTTTTAAGGCCTTTGTTGTGTCGATGAACACCCCCCACATTCATACCCTCTGCACTCATCCACTAGAAAATAATACAGATTATTGCAAATCCTCTGTTGATGACTGGGTTTGAAGATGCTGTTTAATTGCTCTGCCATTATTAGTATTATTGTATGAAGTATTCTTGTCGGGGTTACCCCTGTGCTGTGATGTGGGTTTTATATGGTGTGTATTCTCTTTTCTCTCCACTGGCTATCTGGTAAACAGGCTACACTCTAGGCAGTCTCTTCTGCTGATGTGTGTGGGTCTGGTAGTGATACTCTCTCTATTCTACTCTTTTCCTTTCGGCATGGTTAATACCTGCCTGGCGCCCGAACAAAATCTTTCTTTACCCCTCTCTAATAAATACCGCTACAGAATTGGCACCCGAACAGGGACTTGAAGAGAAACACTCATGACACCATCCACACAAGGTTGAATCATGTCTTTTGTTGAAACCCCATACTGTGTCAATGTGGACACACCTGGTGGTAATCATGTTCGGGATTCTTTCATTGTGGAAGGACTCGATGAACTAATGGAGTTGGATAGCACTGACCCTAATCCCCAGGCTTCTGGCTCACCTATAACATCTCCACCATTACCCTCCCCTCAAACCCTTCCGGTTACCCTGTCCAGAGAGACTGGGAGAGGTGTCTCTGTGATCACTGGACAACTGGAACATCAATGGACACACACCAATCATAGTTTGACAATGCAGGAGAATGCCATTCGCAAACTCAGTGAATGTGTGGAGGCTCATCAGACAGATGTGCAGCAGAGGTTGGATTACCTTCCCTGTCAAATGGAGGAAAACCAACAACAAATTGTTCAGAGACAGAAATATTTACAAGATTCTCTGAAGCAGGATATTCAAGGAAAACTGCACCGGTTCAAAACACAAATGGAAACTAACCATCATCAAGTCATAATCTTTCTTGAGGAGGAACAAAAACAGAGAGCAGAGAGGAGTCAGCCTCTGTTGTGAAGGGAGTGTGTTCTTATCTGAAGGAAGTTATGGAGGACATGAAGAACTCCCTCACAGGGGAACTACGATTTTTGATTGAACAGACTCAAAAGGACACCGTTAATGAGATGGAAAAAGCACAGAAGGCCACAGACCTTCAACTGGAAGAGCTGCACCAGGAGGTAATGCAGTGCTTTTCCCTTCTGGACAAATCTTCTGCACCTCCCTCAGGTTGTACCTCTGCCACTGGCTTGGCCAGTAAGGGAATAGGAACAGGTAGTACTACAAAAACCCCTCTGAAGATACTGTTAAACAACAGAACTCCCGCTGCCACTGTCATGCCTCCTCTAGAGCGCTCCCTCCCTATCAAACTACTTTTCCCCACTTTTGGCAGCCCAGAAGATGATGTTGATCCACTGTTTTTCTTATCTAAGTGTAATTATTTTCTTTCTATCCGGCCCCTTACTGACTTGGAGGTTCTTGCTACCCTCCACAATGTTCTCCATGGTACAGCAAGAGACTGGTGGGAGATAGCCCGTGAACAGGTGTCAACCTGGGAGGAGTTTCAAAATATATTCCTCTTAGCCTTCCTCTCAGAGGACTATGTGGATGAACTGGCGGAACGTGTTCGTAACAGAGTCCAGGGTGAAGCAGAGCCAATACGGGACTTTGCCTTCTCCTATCGAGTTCTATGTAGGAGATGGAAGGCTGACATTACTGAGCAGGAGATGGTCAAACTCCTTCTTAAGAACATGGTTCCCCGCCTTGCTAGTCAACTTCGAGAACGTGTGAAAAATGTGGATGATCTGGTGCGTCTTGGGACTCAGTTTGAGAAGGACTGGAAGCACCACCTCCAAACTAAAAACCCCGTTCCCTCATCCCAGTATACCCATAACTCTCCTGGGGCTAAACCGTCTCAGATATTTGCAACCCAAGATCCAGGACAAATGTCCAGTCGTGTGTTGGAGGAGTAAAGTCCAACATCCTCCAGATTCTTGCCCGCTCTATGTCCAGCGTCAGGATTCAGGAAAAGGTCAGAAAGGACCGAAGACTAAAAGTCTAGACAGGCGTGGTGGCTTGCATACAATTGGGTCAGCCTTGATGCCCACCATGAAGCCTTTAGACAGCACAGCTAGCGGTCTTATTCCTATTCCGCAACAACTATTGGTTCCTCTGACTGTTAGGAACTGGAGAGGGAAGGCCATAATTGACACAGGGGCATCTTACACCCTGATGCAAGAGGCCCTGTGGCAGAACATGGCATTACCTCACGAGGAGCTATGAACATGGGAGGAGGGACCATTGTACTTGGCCAATGGAGAACCTACCACCCCCTTGGGCTGGATTAGTATAATAATAAAACTGCATGGTGAGACTATTAACCTTCCTGTGGCAATTCTTGCAGATTCAAGACTTGCATTTGCTGTAGTCCTTGGCCTAGACTTCCTGTTCTTCAGTGGACTGACCATCTCGATGTCCGAACCCTCCTATCGGCTACACTCTGACTATTCCCAGCTTCATCTATTTCAACCTGGTAATGCACTGATTTCAGGTTGGAGCCTGCTACATTATGCAGAGTCCGGACAAGGTCAAGTCAGAGACAGAGAAAATATAAAGAGACAAAGACAAAAACATGTTCCACCAGTGAAGTCCGAGAACCCAACTATCACCCTGATTACCGCCGTACCCCCCCTTCTATCCGAGAGCAAAAACAAACCTGATGCGGATTTCTACATCAAACAAGCAGTGGAACAGGCATGTCTGTCGGATGATGAAAGGTGGCAGCTCTCCCAGATGTTGGACATGAACAGTGAGGTTTGTACTTTTACACTCGGCCGTACAACCGTCTTCAAACACAAAATCTATACCCGGCATGAGGTCCCCATTAAGCAGCGTCCCTACAGGCTGTCCCCTGTCAAACTGGCAATTCTCAATGAACAGCACAAAAGCATGTTGGAGAATGGAATTGTGGAACCTTCTTTTTCCGGATGGGCTTCTCCGGTTGTCCTGATTCCTAAGAAAGATGGTGGATATCGATTCTGTGTGGACTACAGGAAGCCGAATGCCATAACAGAAAGCGATGCCTACCCTCTACCAAACATAAATGACATACTGGAATCTCTGGCAGGAGCATCCATCTTTAGTAATCTGGATATGAACAGTGGCTATTGGCAGGTGTCAATGGATCCCGCTAGTCAGGACAAGACTGCCTTTGTCACCCCTGCTGGTTTGTACTCCTTCAAAGTCATGCCTTTTGGTTTGAAGAATGCTCCAGCAACCTTCCAAAGGTTGATGTAGACTGTCCTGGGAGATATGAGGGGTAGAAATTGTCTTGTGTATCTGGATGACATCATAATCTACTCCTCCTCTGTCGGGGATCATCTGCAAGACATTCAGTCCGTCTTCGACAGGCTACAGGCTGCAGGTTTGACCTTGAACTTGAAGAAGTGTCGTTTCTGTCTGCCAGAACTCAAGTTCCTTGGTCATGTGGTTAATGCTGAAGGTATCCATGCAGATCCAGCCAAAGTTGCAGCCGTGCAGGAATTCCCAATTCCCACATCCCTCAAGGCTGTTCAGCGGTTTCTGGGCATGGCTGGATGGTACCATAGGTGTGTGCCTGACTTTTCAAAGGTAGCTGAACCCCTCAACCACCTTAAGGAAGAAAGGTGTGAAATTCCAATGGACCCCTGCATGCCAAAGTGCATTTGAAGCACTCAAAAACAGTCTAATTACTCCTCCAGTGCTTGGACATCCTAACCTGAATGCTCATTTCATTGTGTACACGGATGCAAGTCAAACAGGACTTGGAGCAGTCTTGGCTCAACAAACAGGACTTGGAACAGAAGAAGTTCTTGCCTATGCAAGTCGCACCCTTAATTCAGCCGAGAGGAATTATTTAACGACTGAAAGGGAGTGCCTCGCTGTGGTCTGGGCTTTGGAGAAATGGAGCTACTACTTGGAGGCAAAGATCTTCACCGTTGTCACAGACCATGCTGCTCTGCAGTGGGTTCTGGCATCAGGCAAGACCAACAGCCGCCTTATTCGCTGGTCTATCAGTCTGCAGAAGTTTGACTTCATCATTGAGTATCGCAAAGGAAAACTGAATGTTGTACCAGATGCCCTTTCTCGGATTACAGAGACTGCCAATGTTTGTCCTCCCTTGTGCAGTACTTATGCTAACGCTAAATGTCTGGATGATTCCTTTCCTCTGGATGATGAGAGTGTATGGAGAGCACAGCAGAAGGATGCTGCCATTATGGTGATCCACAAAAGTCTGTCTGAAGAAGACTCCAAGAGTCGCTTCAATGATAAGTATAGCATAATTCAGGATAAAGTGTATCAAAAAACTCCAAGAGGAGATGGAATACACAGCACCCATTATCGCGTCTTCATTCCCTCTACATTGTGTGACCAGATAATCCAAGTTTATCATGCCAATCCCATGAGTGGCCATCTTGGAGTTAAAACTTATCGAAGACTACAAGAGGTGGTTTACTGGCCAAGCATGTGGGTTGATACCCGGAAGTTTGTACAGCAGTGTGAACCTGCCAGAAATACAAACCAGACATTGGCAGACCTGCCGGGAAAATGCAGCAGACCGTGGTGAACCATCCAAATGAAATGTTGGGAATTGACCTCATGGGACCTTTTCCTCCCAGCCGGGGGACACGGAATGAATTTTTATTGGTGGTAGTGGACTACTACACACACTGGGTGGAGTTGTTTCCCCTCCGCCAAGCCACTGCATCAGCCATTGCTCTAATTCTGAGAAGGGAGGTTTTTACCAGATTCGGGATTCCAGACCAAATCCTCTCTGACCGAGGTCCGCAGTTCATATCAGGAATCTACAAAGAGCAATGTACCTACTGGGGTGTAATTGCCAAGTTGACCACAGCCTATCATCCTCAGACCAACCTGACCGAGAGGGTAAACCGAAGGGGATGATTGCTTCATTCGTGGGGGATCAGCACACAAGTTGGGATCAGCATCTTCCAGAATTTCGCTTTGCACTGAACTCTGCCGTGCAGGAGACTTCTGGGGTCACTCCCGCCGAACTCCACCTGGGAAGACCACTAAAAGGTCCGATGGACAGGTTCTTGCAAAGTTCGAATGTTTCACCTGACTGCCCAGCGTTTGATGCCATACAACACCACCACACCTTGCTAGCCAGAGTGGAGGCCAGCAAAACCAAAGCCAAACAACGACAGCTGAGAAACTATGACAAACATAGACGAGACGTGTGTTTTCCACCCCAGTCTCGTGTCTGGGTACGTTCACATCATCTGTCAAAGGCATCTAAGAAGTTCACTGCCAAGCTAGCTTCGAGATGGAAAGGTCCATACCGTGTAGTGCAGCAGTTGGGACCAGTGAATTACTTGGTCTGTTTGGAGGACACTGGGGAAGACGTCAGGACAGTGCATGTTGTTGACCTAAAGCCCTGCTACCCTGCAGGACCTCTTCGTGGAGGACTCTGATGATGAGGACTTCCCTGGTTTTGTGTAGCAGGAACATGAACCTGTCAACCTGCATCCTCTCTGTTTCTACAGGCTTTGTTTTTTCATGGGGGGAGGAGTGTGGCGAAATCTGCACGGAGCCTTCACCGTGCACTGCCACTTTAAGAGCACATGAGCGGTAAGGAAGGAGGAGATAAAGAGAGCTCATTCAGCTCTTTGGGGAGGGGCTCTTGGCTGGCGCGACAGTTTGATTGTGTGTGCTGTGCTGCAGAAGTTTTGTTTGTTTTCAGCGTTTGTAGTTTATAAAGTATTTAACTCAATCATCGGTGTGATCACTTTAGATCGTGGTTGTTTTTGTTTGGGACCGCGCCCGTTATGGATCGCATGGATTAGTAGCAACATTGTTGCGAAGCTTTAACATACAAACCAACAAACCATCGGACAGTCAGACCGTACACCGGCAGGCCTGAAGACCACAGCTAAGATTTCTCTTTTTCTCTCTCTTTCTCTTCCCTCTCGTTTCAGTGCTTTACCCTGCAACAGATTCTCTATTTTTCAAATGCACTTCCCATTGAAGTTCATTAGAGCTGGACTATTATTGCCCTGCCAGAAGTATTTTGATGGACATTTTAGTTAAAAGGGAGGTTGCTTGCAAGTTGTGTATTGTAATGTGAACTGTATTGAGGTGAGGTGTACTAATGACATGTGGCCGAGAAGACTGTGGACATTTTTAAGGCCTTTGTTGTGTCGATGAACACCCCCCACATTCATACCCTCTGCACTCATCCACTAGAAAATAATAGAGATTATTGCAAATCCTCTGTTGATGACTGGGTTTGTTCTTGTATGAAGATGCTGTTTAATTGCTCTGCCATTATTAGTATTAGTATTATTGTATGAAGTATTCTTGTCGGGGTTACCCCTGTGCTGTGATGTGGGTTTTATATGGTGTGTATTCTCTTTTCTCTCCACTGACTATCTGGTAAACAGGCTACACTCTAGGCAGTCTCTTCTGCTGATGTGTGTGGGTCTGGTAGTGATACTCTCTCTATTCTACTCTTTTCCTTTCGGCATGGTTAATACCTGCCTGGCGCCCGAACAAAATCTTTCTTTACCCCTCTCTAATAAATACCGCTACAAAGGTAGAAGCAGAAGTGTTTATTAGTTTACTCCAATTGGGGGATCGGCGGAAGGTTTTGGACTTTACAGTGTCACAGAACTTTTTTGAGTTTGTGTAGCAGGAAGCAAATTTCTGCTTGAAAAAGCTAGCCTTGGCTTTTCTAACTGCTTGTGTATATTGGTTTCTAGCTTCCCCGAAAAGTTGCATTATCACGGGGGCTGTTCGATGCTAATGCAGAACGCCATAGGATGTTTTTGTGTTGGTTAAGGGCAGTCAGGTCTGGAGAGAACCTAGGGCTCCTGGTTCTACATTTCTTGAATGGGGCATGATTATTTAAGATGGTGATGAAGGCATTTTTTTTAAACAACCAGGTACCCTCTACAGACGGGATGAGGTCAATATCCTTCCAGGATACCAGGGCCAGGTCGATTAGAAAGGCCTGCCTGCTGAAGTGTTTCAGGGAGCGTTTGACAGTGATGAGTGGAGGTTGTTTGACCGCTGACCCATTACGAATGCAGGCAATGAGGCAGTGATTAATGAGATCTTGGTTGAAAACAGCAAAGGTGTATTTAGAAGGCAAGTTGGTTAGGATGATATCTATGAGGGTGCCCGTGTTTACGGCTTTGGGGTGGTACCTGGTAGGTTCATTGATAATATGTGTGAGATTGGGGGCATCAAGCTTAGATTGTAGGATGGCTGGGGTGTTAAGCATGTTCCAGTTTAGGTCACCTAGCAGCACGAGCTCTGAAGATAGATGGGGGGCAATCAGTTCACATATGGTGTCCACAGCACAGCTGGGGCAGAGGGTTGTCTATAGCATGCGGCAACGTGAGAGACTTGTTTTTACGGATGTGGGTTTTTAAAAGTAGAAGTTCAAATTGTATGTGTACAGACCTGGATAGTTGGACAGTACTCTGCAGGCTATCTCTGTCGTAGATTGCAACACCGCCCCCTTTGGCCGTTCTTTCTTGTCTGAAAATGTTGTAGTTAGGGATGGAGATTTCAGAGTTTTTGCTGGTCTTCCTAAGCCAGGATTCAGACACGGCTAGGACATCCGGGTTGGCAGAGTGTGCTAAAGCAGTGAATAAAACAAACTTAGGGAGGAGGCTTCTAGTGTAAACATGCATGAAACCAAGGCTATAGCGGTTACAGAAGTCATCAAAAGAGAGCGCCTGGGGAATAGGAGTGGAGCAAGGCACTGCAAGGCCAGGATTCACCTCTACATCACATCATCCTCTTATCTACCAACATAGACAGGGCTCTAACTCCTCGAGCTCCACAATGAGATAGGGTGCAGGCCAGGCAGCAGGCTGTTAGCCAGCCTGCCAGCTTAGTGGAGTCTGCCACTAGCACAGTCAGTGTAGTCAGCTCAGCTATCCCCATTGAGACCGTGTCTGTGCCTCGACCAAGGTTGAGCAAAATTAAACAATCTCACTCGGATAAAGACCTCCCCCATTCCTGCCATTATTGAAAGAGATCGTGATACCTTACATCTCAAAATAGGGCTACTTAATGTTAGATCCCTCACATCAAATGCAGTTAAAAATCAATGAACTAATCACTGATCATAATAGTGATATGATTGGCCTGACTGAAACATGGCTTAAGCCTGATGAATTTACTGTGTTAAATGAGGCCTCACCTCCTGGTTACACTAGTGACCATATCCCCCGTGCATCCCGGAAAGGCGGAGGTGTTGCTAACATTTACGATAGCAAATTTCAATTTACAAAAAAATATGACGTTTTCGTCTTTTGAGCTTCTAGTCATGAAATATATGCAGCCCACTCAATGACTTTCTATAGCTACTGTTTACAGGCCTCCTGGGCTATATACAGCGTTCCTCACTGAGTTCCCTGAATTCCTATCGGAACTTGTAGTCATAGCAGATAATATTCACATTTTTGGTGATTTTAATATTCATATGGAAAAGTCCACAGATCCACTCCAAAAGGCTTTCGGAGCCATCATCGACTCAGTGGGTTTTGTCCAACATGTCTCTGGACCTACTCACTGTCACAGTCATACTCTGGACCGAGTTTTGCCCTATGGAATAAATAATCCTGGACTATCAGACCACCATTTTATTATGTTTGCAATTCCAACAAATAATCTGCTCAGACCCCAACCAAGGAGCATCAAAAGTTGTGCTATAAATTCCCAGACAACACAAAGATTCCTTGAAGCCCTTCCAGACTCCCTCTGCCTACCAAGGACAAAAATCAGTTAACCACCTAACCGAGGAACTCAATTTAACCTTGTGCAATTCCCTAGATGCAGTTGCACCCCTAAAAACTAAAAACATTTGTCATAAGAAACTAGCTCCCTGGTACACAGAAAATACCCGACCTCTGACGCAAGCATCCAGAAAATTGGAACGGAAATGACGCCACACCAAACTGGAAGTCTTCCGACTAGCTTGGAAAGACAGTACCGTGCAGTATCAAAGAACCCTCACTGCTGCTTTATCATCCTATTTTCCCAACTTAATTGAGGAAAATAACAAGTCGAAATTTCTTTTTGATACTGTCGCAAAGCTAACTGAAAAGCAGCATTCCCCAAGAGAGGATGGCTTTCACTTCAGCAGTATTAAATTCATGAACTTCTTTGAGGAAAAGATCATGATCATTTGGTAGCAAATTACGGACTCTTTAAATCTGCGTATTCCTTCAAAGCTCAGTTGTCCTGAGTCTGAACAACTCTGCCAGGACCTAGGATCAAGAGAGACACTCAAGTGTTTTAGTACTATATCTCTTGACACAATGATGAAAATAATCAGGGCCTCTAAACCTTCAAGCTGCATACTGGACCCTATTCCAACTAAACTACTGAAAGAGCTGCTTCCTGTGCTTGGCCCTCCTATGTTGAACATAATAAATGGCTCTCTATCCACCGAATGTGTACCAAATCCACTAAAAGTGGCAGTAATAAAGCCTCTCTTGAAAAAGCCAAATCTTGACCCAGAGAATATAAAACAACTAATCGGCCTATATTGAATCTTCCATTACTCTCAAAATTTTTAGAAAAAGCTGTTGAGCAGCCAATCACTGCCTTCTAGAAGACAAACAATGTATACGAAATGCTTCAGTCTGGTTTAAGACCCCATCATAGCACCGAGACTGCACTTGTGGAGGTGGTAAATTACCTTTTAATGGCGGCAGACGAGGCTCTACATCTGTCCTCGTGCTCCCAGACTTTAGCGCTGCTTTTGATACCATCGATCACCACATTCTTTTGGAGAGATTGGAAACCAAAATCGGTCTACACGGACAAGTTCTGGCCTGGTTTAGATCTTATCTGTCGGAAAGATATCAGTTTGTCTCTGTGAATGGTTTGTCCTCTGACAAATCAACTGTACATTTTGGTGTTCCTCAAGGTTCCGTTTTGGGACCACTATTGTTTTAACTCTATATTTTACCTCTTGGGGATGTCATTCGAAAACATAATGTTAACTTTCACTGCTATGCGGATGGTACACGGATGGTACATTTCAATGAAACATGGTGAAGCCCCAAAATTGCCCTCGCTCGAAGCCTGTGTTTCAGACACAAGGAAGTGGATGGCTGCAAACTTTCTACTTTTAAACTCGGACAAAACAGAGATGCTTGTTCTAGGTCCCAAGAAACAAAGAGATCTTCTGTTGAATCTGACAATTAATCTTGATGGTTGTACAGTCGTCTCAAATAAAACTGTGAAGGACCTCGGCATGACTCTGGACCATGATCTCTCTTTTGACGAACATATCAAGACTGTTTCAAGGACATCTTTTTTCCATCTACGTAACATTGCAAAAATAAGAATCTTTCTGTCCAAGAATGAAGCAGAAAAATGAATCCATGCTTTTGTTACTTCTAGGTTAGACTACTGCAATGATCTACTTTCCGGCTACCCGGATAAAGCACTAAATAAACTTCAGTTTGTGCTAAATAAGGCTGCTTAGAATCCTGACTAGAACCAAAACATTTGATCTAATTACTCCAGTGCTAGCCTCCCTACACTAGCTTCCTGTTAAGGCAAGGGCTGATTTCAAGGTTTTACTGCTAACCTACAAAGCATTTCATGGGCTTGCTCCTACCTATATTTCCGATTTGGTCCTGCCATACATACCTACACGTACGCTACGGTCACAAGACGCAGACCTCCTAATTGTCTCAAGAATTTCTAAGCAAACAGCTGGAGGCAGGGCTTTCTCCTACAGAGCTCAATTTTTATGGGTCTGCCTACCCATGTGAGAGACGCAGACTCAACCTTTAAGTCTTTACTGAAGACTCATCTCTTCAGTAGGTCATATGATTGAGTGTAGTCTGGCCCAGGAATGTGAAGGTGAACGGAAAGGCTCTGGAGCAACGAACCGCCCTTGCTGTCTCTGCCTGGCCAGTTCCCCTCTTTCCACTGGGATTCTCTACCCTATTACAGGGGCTGTGTCACTGTGTCTTCCATGACGTGCCTAGGAGGGGTGCGTCACTTGAGTGGGTTGAGTCACTGACGTGATCTTCCTGTATGAGTTGGCGCCCCCCCCCCTGGGTTGTGCCGTGGCGGAGATCTTTGAGCTATACTCGGCCTTGTCTCAGGATGGTAAGTTGGTGGTTGAAGATATCCCTCTAGTGGTGTGGGGGCTGTGCTTTGGCAAAGTGGGTGGGGTTATATCCTGCCTGTTTGGCCCTGTCCGGGTGTATCATCGGATGGGGCCACAGTGTCTCCTGACCCCTCCTGTCTCAGCCTCCAGTATTTATGCTGCAGTAGTTTATTTGTCGGGGGGCTAGGGGTCTGTTATATCTGGATTACTTCTCCTGTCTTATCCGGTGTCCTGAGTGAATTTAAGTATGCTCTCTTTCTTTCTCTCTCTCAGAGGACCTGAGCCCTAGGACCATGCCCAGGACTACCTGGCATGATGACTCCTTGCTGTCCCCAGTCCACCTGGCCGTGCTGCTGCTCCAGTTTCAACTGTTCTGCCTTCAGCTATGGAACCCTGCTACCTGTCCCAGACCTGCTGTTTTCAACTCTCTAGAGACAGCAGGAGTGGTAGAGATACTCTTAATGATCGGCTATGAAAAGCCAACGGACATTTACTCCCGAGGTGCTGACTTGTTGCACCCTCGACAACTACTGTGATTATTATTATTTATGAATATTTGAACATCTTAGCCATGTTCTGTTATAATCTCTACCCGGCACAGCCAGAAGAGGACTGGCCACCCCTCATAGCCTGGTTCCTCTCTAGGTTTTGGCCTTTCTAGGGAGTTTTTCCTAGCCACCGTGCTTCTATACCTGCATTGCTTGCTGTTTGGGGTTTTAGGCTGGGTTTCTGTACAGCACTTTGAGATATCAGCTGATGTAAGAAGGGCTATATTTGATTTGATAAACATGTCTTGCATCTCCGGGCTTTCACTTTGGAACATCTACATTTAAAAAAGTCTAATAAATCTATTTAATATAACCAACACCATCATAATAAATCCATTATTTATTTCAGGCAGCTTTAAAGAAACATTATATAAAGAAAATGTAACCAATTTCAGAAGAATAGAATAGCATTTTCTGAGTGGTCCTTATGTTTGGCCTTGATCTGGCTATGACATATGGCTGTGGGCTACACTAGTTAATTTAGTAGGCAAGATTTGCCATTTCCGTGGCATTATTTTAAATTATTTTTTAGTAGAATAAAAAACATGAGCTGTCCCACACCCAGATAAATTAGTTTGCGTAGAATTGCTGACTAACTGGGAATAAACCATAAACTATCAAAATAGAAAGAGTCGAACACTCCATATAAAAACTCCCAGTAATTTATTGGGTATTTACCAATGTGTTGGCATCACTGTGCTTTCTTCACAGGGATGCCGAAACATTGGCAAATAGCCAATAAATTACTGGGAGTTTAAATTATTTATAGTAACAACAATACAATTGAACATACAGTAGCTGAATAAAATAGAAAGGATATTTTTCCCAAACGTTTTCCAGAGGGAGTGCGCACATGCGGCTATCGTTTTGAGCGGTTAATAACGTGATAATTTGAAACAGGTCCTACTTTAAGCTTAATTTAGAATTATTTATGCAATGTTAGTTGTGATTACACACCTTATGCTATATGTTTTGATTTGTAATACATTCTAAGGCTGTATGATGCAACTAATGAGGATCTGAAAAAAGTTGCATGAAGGGCATGCTCTGCTTCTTGATCATGCTGCACATACTTCATCAGTCTCTCATTCACAATTTGTCAAGCACTTGATAATATTCTCATCCATCAGACTATTAAAGATAGGGCTGTCTGCTGCCCCCTTTGGAGTAATTGCGTGCCCATATTAAACAGAAAAAAAATCTTTCAAAAATTGCTAATATATGCATATAAAAAATATTATTGAATAGAAAACACTAAACACTATTTAAAAAATAATAAAAAATCTATTAAAAATGGAACTAAAAGTTTTACTGTGAACGTTTCATTTTAAGTTTCTAAAACCGTTGAAATTATGTCTGTATGTAAAGCAGAACTCTCAGGGCAGTCATTCTCCCAAACTCTCTCTTGTCATCATAAAAGTTGGCCCAACTTTGACGTCATCGACCCCACCCTTCCCAAGCGCCTACAGACCTGGGAACAGTTTCTATGTCTTCAGCGCGATGTCTGCTTTCAATGGGGCTTCTCATTGTGGGAATAGCGCGCTCACGAGAGTTTTGGCGGCCCGAAACCTTTCGGTCACGCGAAAAAAAAAGGTTACATTCATGCGCGCTCTCCTCCGGTGCTCTCTCTTTTCCTAGACTAATTAAACGACGCGTGTGTTTCTGTTCGTCCTGAGAATTGTTGTGCACCTTTATAACATGCTAAAGCTTGGTTATGAACATAGTTTGACAAGTTTAGTCGACATATAATATGTAAATTCAACGTTTTGGTGCGCATCCACTTGACTTTTGGCTGCATTTCAACCGAAATATGCCGTGTTTGATAACCGAAAGACACAGACTTCACAACTAAACGATGTTTTTGGTGACTATAATTCCTTCCAGGTCTTCTGATGGAAGAACAGCAAAGGTAAGGGAATATTTATGTGTCAAATTTGGGTTTCTGTGGACTCCAAGATAGAGGAGCCATCATGCTAATTTCTGAGCGCCGACTCATATTATAGCCTAGTGAACGAATTCTGTAACGTTAAAAATAAATGTAACACAGCGATTGCATTTAGAAGAAGTGTATCTTTCTATATATATGTAGAACAAGCATATTTAGTTAAAGGTTATGATGTGTATTGCTTGTTATCTGACGTTATCTGCCGGAGCTATCGTCATTTCTCCGGACATTTGAGTAGCATTTTTTGAACAATGCGTAATTGTAAACAAGAGATTTATGGATATATATAGCATATTATTGAAAAAAACATAAATGTACTGTGTAACATGTTATATTACTGTCATCTGATGAAGATTTCAAAAGGTTAGTGATTTATTTTTCTTTTAATCCTGCGTTTGTTGATTGCATATTTTGTTCAACTTGGCTATGCAAATTAGCTGTGTCTTCGGTGGTGGTCTGACATAAATATGTGCTATGTTTTCGCCGTAAAACATTTTAGAAATCTGACTTGCTGGGTAGATAAACAAGGTGTTTATCTTTCATTTAAGCTATTGAACTTGTTAATGTGTGGAGGTTAAATATTTTTAAGAATATTTTTTGCGTTCCATGCGCCACATTCCAGCTGAGGGTGTTAGGGAAAGTTCCCAAATGGGGATCAACATCCACAACAGGCTAAATGACATATACTAATATACAGTGCCTTGCGAAAGTATTCGGCCCCCACTTTGCGACCTTTTGCCACATTTCAGGCTTCAAACATAAAGATATAAAACTGTATTTTTTGTGAAGAATCAACAAGTGGGACACAATCATGAAGTGGAACGACATTTATTGGATATTTCAAACTTTTTTTAACAAACTAAAAACTGAAATTGGGCGTGCAAAATTATTCAGCCCCTTTACTTTCAGTGCAGCAAACTCTCTCCAGAAGTTCAGTAAGGATCTTTGAATGATCCAATGTTGACCTAAATGACTAATGATGATAAATACAATCCACCTGTGTGTAATCAAGTCTCCGTATAAATGCACCTGCACTGTGATAGTCTCAGAGGTCCGTTAAAAGCGCAGAGAGCATCATGAAGAACAAGGAACACACCAGGCAGGTCTGAGATACTGTTGTGAAGAAATTTAAAGCCGGATTTAGATACAAAAAGATTTCCCAAGCTTTAAACATCCCAAGGAGCACTGTGCAAGCGATAATATTGAAATGGAAGGAGTATCAGACCACTGCAAATCTACCAAGACCTGGCCGTCCCTCTAAACTTTCAGCTCATACAAGGAGAAGACTGATCAGAGATGCAGCCAAGAGGCCCATGATCACTCTGGATGAACTGCAGAGATCTACAGCTGAGGTGGGAGACTCTGTCCATAGGACAACAATCAGTCGTATATTGCACAAATCTGGCCTTTATGGAAGAGTGGCAAGAAGAAAGCCATTTCTTAAAGATATCCATAAAAAGTGTCGTTTAAAGTTTGCCACAAGCCACCTGGGAGACACACCAAACATGTGGAAGAAGGTGCTCTGGTCAGATGAAACCAAAATGTAACTTTTTGGCAACAATGCAAAACGTTATGTTTGGCGTAAAAGCAACACAGCTCATCACCTTGAACACACCATCCCCACTGTCAAACATGGTGGTGGCAGCATCATGGTTTGGGCCTGCTTTTCTTCTGCAGGGACAGGGAAGATGGTTAAAATTGATGGGAAGATGGATGGAGCCAAATACAGGACCATTCTGGAAGAAAACCTGATGGAGTCTGCAAAAGACCTGAGACTGGGACGGAGATTTGTCTTCCAACAAGACAATGATCCAAAACATAAAGCAAAATCTACAATGGAATGGTTCAAAAATAAACATATCCAAGTGTTAGAATGGCCAAGTCAAAGTCCAGACCTGAATCCAATTGAGAATCTGTGGAAAGAACTGAAAACTGCTGTTCACAAATGCTCTCCATCCAACCTCACTGAGCTCGAGCTGTTTTGCAAGGAGGAATTGGAAAAAATTTCAGTCTCTCGATGTGCAAAACTGATAGACATACCCCAAGCGACTTACAGCTGTAATCACAGCAAAAGGTGGCGCTACAAAGTATTAACTTAAGGGGGCTGAATAATTTTGCACGCCCAATTTTTCAGTTTTTGATTTGTTAAAAAAGTTTGAAATATCCAATAATTGTCGTTCCACTTCATGATTGTCCCACTTGTTGTTGATTCTTCACAAAAAAATAGTTTTATATCTTTATGTTTGAAGCCTGAAATGTGGCAAAAGTTCGCAAAGTTCAAGGGGGCCGAATACTTTCGCAAGGCACTGTATGTGTCGAATAATTTTTAATTTAGAATGTCCTACAAAAAAAAATGTCATCCCTTGCCTGGTCTCGAATAGCGAATGGAGGAAACGCTTTGCTGAGGTTACATTTTTAATATAACAGGTATGATACACCGGATATAAAGCTTCATAATGTGCTTCATTTTAAGAATTGAGGGATAAAAATAGCAGCACGAGAAAGCTGGGATCCTCATTTAAATAGTGGTCAGTCAAAAGTCTGTTTTCACACGCGATTGCGCAATTGCTGGGCTTATATAAGAACGAGGCTCTGTACACTATGAGCTCTCCAACCCTGTTCCAGGGGTCCTACAGTAGGACTACAGGCTACACTTAGAGTTATTTGGCCACTTTAGTTGTGATACAAACCTTATCAAAACATATATGCCTATGGCCTAGGCTACGTGCGACTATGATTTGAAAAACTTGCAAAAAATGCATTCTCTGTTTCTTGCCTTAGACTGCACACGCTGGGCTTCACTCACAAGTTCTCAAATTATTCTTGCCTTTACATATACTAAATAATATATGTGTGAAATTTCTTTTGGTTTGGAATGGGCTATTATCATGCACCCTTTGGAACAGGGAAAAAAATAAGTAATCTGTATGCACTTGAGTAGCATATGGAGGACTCTTCTCCTGCGGTTAATTTTCATGCCAGCCAGGTAGTCTACTCCAGTTGTAAAGCAGAGCAATGTGTTTGATATAAAGATTGTTTACAAATAAATATAGTAGGCCAGGCCTAGCCAATAGAAAGCTTATGGAATCCTCTTTTTAATAGAGGCCATCAAAACACTGTTTTCTCACACAATTGCATAGCATAGCCTATATAAATGTTGCGCAACATGTCTAGTTACTGTGGCAGTAATATGGTCACGGTGGAGTTTTACAAGAGAGTGAGGACGGAGTTTTAGGAGCAGTGTGGGAACTCTGGCAAACAGGGACTCTTTTCTGAAGCAATTCCGGGGGTGTTTGAATTGGCTGCAGAGATGGGCTTCCAGTGAAAATCTGATGTACTTGTATATTGTAGAAGTAGTAGTACGATAAGAATAGATAACCTAATATCCAGGCTAGCAAATTAGTAGGCATAATACGTTTGATAAGTGTATGTTATTGTCTATTTCATATCACAAAAAAATAAATAATATTTGAAAGAAAGGAAATAATCTGCCTTTTTTGAGTGAGATTTGTGTGTTGCTGAGTTCTGAAAAAATGAAATATACTTATGTCACTGTGGGAGAGAGGGTAATGTATGACATTTACATTATGCCAGGATATGCTATTGTTAGCCATCAGGGATCCTAAGGGAGGGATCCTCTGGGAGGAAAAGAGACACAGTCTGGTACCAGGCACCATGACGGCCGTGAGTTGGGGAGCAGTGAGCACTGGGGTAGAGGTCAGATGAAGTGAGGAAGAACAGGTATTATTACAGTTCTGTCTAGCAACAGAGATGCATTGGCTGTTCAGATGTGTAGGAGGAGCATCAGGAGGAAGGGTTAAATATCAGTGCTTGTGTGAAATGTCATTGTCATTGTCTAATGCAGCTGTATTGATCCTCTGGGAAGAATTAAACTTCTTTATTAAGCTTTCATAGTGTCCGTTGAGTTTTTTACTCTGAGAATTAGAACCTAACCGTGTGCTACTTATAAGAAGATATTTGAAAATACTTTTGAATACACAGAAAATAATAAATATAATGACGTGTGTGTTCACATCTGTGTATGTGTATGCAAGTTTGGTGTGACTTTAGTTCGAATATACAGTAAGCTGTTGAAGACTACACAATGTGTGTGTGTGTGTGTGTGTGTGTTGTACCAGTAGAGGGGTCCTCCAGTCTGAGGTAGTCCCCTCGGGGCAAGTGTAGCAGCTGGTAGATGACCTGTCCATTAGGGCCTTTGTCTGGGTCCACGGCTGACACCGACAGCAGAGTGGTGCCTGGCTGAGCGCCTTCCAGAATCTTCTCTGAGAAGTTGGCAACTCCAAAGGGTCTGAACCGCGGGGCGTTGTCATTCACATCCAGCACGTTCACGGTCAGTCTCGCTGTCAAAGGTTGAGAGGCCATTGGGAGGGTTAGTATTGGGAAAAGACAGAGAAAATATTAGTCGATGTCCGAACCACCATAGAAATCTAATTAGCATAATACTAATTAAAAAAACATAAAAATCAGTCTGTTTAAGCTAGAGATTTGAGTTTTTTGCATGGGCTGCATCTCAAGTGGCAGAGCTCCAGCGGCTTTTTCCAGACTAGGAGACATCCCAAAAATCGGTCTTGTCACAGAAACGTCTGTGGCGTCCGAACAATTTGACAAACATACTAATATGAACCCTCTATGGAAAGATGACTCTCACAATAGTGTTCACTGTTTTTCTCTATGACTGAAGGTGGTAATGCCGATGTGCCAACTTCCGTCAGTAACGTCCGAATGGTTTGGGCTATACACTAACATGAAAGGTGAGACTCTCACGAACATACAGTACATGTTGGATGCTTTGTCTACGATTCTAAAAAGCCTCACAAGACTTGTCTGAAAGTAACCCGGTACCAGTTTAAAATAAGTACTGTACATGTGACCCGATTCAGGAAACTAGGCGTATGTCGCAAGTCACTACTTCACAGGAGATTCTTTTGAACGTAAAAAAAATATGTTTTATCAAAATGCATTTTTTGGCCTTCTCGAGCATGTGAACTTTCATGTGCCTTAATATCAAACTTGAATGTCATCTGTAAATACGAATACAATTGTTAAATTATCAGCGTAGTTGGTTTAGCCACAGAGAAAGCCAGCAACCTTCCCACTAGCCATGGTTGGCTGAGATAATGAGTGGGCTGGACATGCGGAGAGATGAGTTTGGATTGGTCTGCGGTGTTGCATCTACTGTCTATAAAATGAACTGCTCGTAATGTGTAGATAATCCTTTCTACTGCAGTTTTTTTTAAAGATATAACGTTACCATTGGAGAACTGCAAATATGTTGCTACTGCTCTCAATAACATTGCTGCCCTGAATTTATCAGGCGCTATCGACAAAGGTCAGTGGGAAAAAGTTGTGATGGACTACTTTCTGGATGACAATCGTGCCATGCAATGCTGATTCTCTCTCTCTCTCTGAAAATAACACATTTTGAAATCAGTGGAACACAACGGGCCAAACAAGGTGTCATATAAAAGGGGTTGCAGTCTGCCGTGAAGCATTCATCCATGTACACAGGTAAGAATCTAGCTACAGATTCAGATATAATACGTTTCTAATTTTGTCAGAAAGTTGTTTTCATTGCAAGCTAAAGTTAGCTGTTAACTCGCCACCTAGAGTTTGATGGCTGGCTTGCTTACTAACATTGAACCTAACATTATTTGGTTAACTTTAGCTTGCTATGACAATCGGTTTGTATTGCTAGTAATGTTATTATATGGATTGGGATTATAGCTAATGATAACATGACATGTCTAAACAAAAGACCCCAAGTTAAAGCTTGCTGTTAGCTAGCTAACATTAACTGAGGTTAGCTGGCTGGCTTGCTAGCTAACATTAACTTATGTGTATGAAGTGTGTGTAACGTTAGTGATGTTTTCTCAGAATGCCATTTTGCATTGTTAGTTGAGGCCTAATGATAGCTAGTTAGCTAGCAATCATTGAACCTATTGGTTAACTTTAGTTAACCAACTATGACAATCTGTTTGTATTGCTAGTTAAAGCTTGCTGTTATCCAGCCAGATGACATTATATGGCTGGCTAGCTACAGTAGCTAACATTACCTGTATCAACTTTGTGCAGTGATGTTATCTCAGAATGCCATTTAGCATCTATTGTATAATAATGCTAAAATATTTGTATCTGGAATTTGTCTTTCAGCATCAATCAGTAGAACATGCCTGACTCTAATCCATCAGTCATACAGTCATCAAAAAGAGAGCTGGCCCAAGCAAGCAAAAGCAGCAGCGCAGTCATCAACTACATGCACTATTTCTTCACCAACTACGGAGTGTTCACTCTGGTCTTTCTGAAGCGCTTCATGATGAGGCCAAAGCATATTTTTGTTGTACGTATTGTAGATTTTATTTATATTGACACTGTTTCTGATATTGCTACTATGCAAGTAACCATTTGGCTGTACCGTTTACACCTTCCGCCCAAAACCGTAAGGCTCTCCAGAGGGTAGTGACGCCTGTGCAAACGCATCACCGGGGGAAAACTACCTGCCCTCCAGGACACCTACACCACCCGATGTCACAGGAAGGCCAAAAGGATCATAAAGGACAACAAGCACCCGAGCCACTGCCTTTTCACCCCGCTATCATCCCAGAATGCAAGGTCAGTACAGGTGCATCAACGCTGGGACTGAGAGACTGAAAAACAGCTTCTATCTCAAGGCCATCAGACTGTTAAACAGCCATCACTAACATTGCATGGCTGCTGCCAACATACTGACTCAAAGCCACTTCAATAATGGAAAGATTGATGTAATAAATGTATCACTAGCCACTTTAAACAATGCCACTTCATATAATGTTCACATACCCTACATTACTCATCTCATATGTATATACTGTACTCTATACCATCCACTTCATCTTGCCTATGCCGTTCTATACCATCACTCATTCATATATATATATATAATATTTTTTTTTTTTAAATATATATATTTTTTTTTATGTACAAATTCTTATTCATTCCCTTACACTTGTGTGTATAAGGTAGTTGTTGTGAAATTGTTAGGTTAGATTACTCGTTGGATATTACTGCATTGTCGGAACTAGAAGCACAAGCATTTCGCTACACTCGCATTAACATCTGCTAACCATTTGTATGTGACAAATAAAATGTAATTTGATTTAGAGACCATGCACTTAGCAAGACTTAGCAAAATATTGATATGTGTTGCCGTAACCTGATTTTGTGACATACCACAACAATATTATGTAACCGTATTAAGTGTCCACCACATAAATATATGGAGCATGCATCTGTTTATGTATAGTACAGTGACTTGTAAAAGTATTCATCCCCCTTGGTGTTTTTCCTATTTTGTTGCATTACAACCTGTAACTTAAATTTATTTTTATTTGGATGTCATGTAATGGACATACACATCATAGTCCAAGTTTTGGAGAAGTACAGATCGGGGTTGAGTTATAAAAAAATATCCAAAGCTTTGATTATCCACTTTGATTATCCACAGTTATCTTTAGTATTTTCGTTGCCTTCTCTGTTTAAATGCCCTCCACGCCTGGTCTGTGAGTTTTGGTGGGTGGCCCTCTCTTGGCGTGTTTGTTATGGTGCCATATTCTTCCATATTCTACTTTTTTTAAATAATGGCCTGAAGGAGCTGAAAATCTCCACAGCGGAGATTGGAGTATCGGTCCACAGGACCACTTTAAGCCGTACACTCCACAGAGCTGGCCTTTATGGAAGAGTGGCCAGAAAAAAGAAGCCATGCTTAAAGAAAACATAAGCAAGCACATTTGGTGTTCATCAAAATGCATGTTGGAGACTCCCCAAACATATGGAAGAAGGTATTCTGGTCAGATGAGACTAAAATTGAGCTTTTTGACCATAATGGAAAACACTATGTCTGGCGCAAACCCAACACCTCTCATTACCCCGAGAACATCATCCCCACAGTGAAGCATGGTGGTGGCAGCATCATGCTGTGAGGATGTTTTTCATCGGCAGGGACTGGGAAACTGGTCAGAATTGAAGGAATGATGGATTGAGCTAAATACAGGTAAATTCTTGTGGGAATGACTCAATCCAACTGAGAATCTGTGGTATGACTTAAAGAGTGCTGTACACCAGCGGAACCCATCAAACTTGAAGGAGCTGGAGCAGTTTTGCTTTGAAGAATGGGAAAAAAAACCCAGTGTTGCTGAAATGATTTATACTTTTACTCAAGTATGACAATGTAGTACTTTTTCCACCACTGGATGTGGCTGGGGGTTATATGATTTATTTCCCATGACCCATCAATTTAGACAAGTGTGTCTGCGTGTCATCTAATATCTATAACATATTTTTATCGGGACACTTTCTGTTTACCTGGAATTGTTCCTCACTGTAGGCTACTACAACTTTTAGTTAATCTTTACTACACTACTCACTGTTTAGCACATGACCTCAAATGTGAATCCTTAAAGAGATGAGTGGGTGTGGACAATGCTGAAAGGGTGTAGACAAAGGAGAGCTCTCCAGTAGGTACCAAAACATTCAAAGGCCCTTTCTCAAAAGTGAGTTTAAAAGTTTAATCAACTTTCAAAGCAGAATTACTTTCCCATTGTTCCTCAAAAATGCAATGTATGATATACCATTTGTTAGCTCTGAGTCTCTACTATTATCCAACGTAAAAAAAAAAAGATTTTGCTACATAAGACCGATTTGAGCTTGTCAGTCACATATATGGAAATACTTTAGTACCAAAAAAGGGGTTAAACAAGGGTAAAAAACAACACTCCTGAGCATGCTTAAATCTCTCAGATACTTCAAAACATACTTCTAATCTATCTGTTTTTCATGTATGTTTCTACGGGCTAATAGCATTAAGGCCAAATTCAATGTTTCATCCATTTGTTTTTTACTTTATACCTAGAGGGGTCCTAAAATTAAAAATCAAATAGTTAAATGATTCTTGGTATGACTATGGCTGAGGCGGTCACAAAATGTTGTCAGCCGGTGATTGTCAAGCAAATAACTTTCGGTCTCACGGTAATTGACCGTTAATTGACGTAAACACATTTAGCATCTGGCTTCCACACATAGCCTACAAGCCACTGATGCAGACCTTTGGAACATATTAACTCAGCAAAAAAATAAACGTCCCTGTCTTTAATTGATAATTCGTAAAAATCCAAATAACTTCACAGATCTTAATTCTAAAGGGTTTAAACACTGTTTCCCATTGTCATGATGTTGGCCTGTTGGGGGAGTTTTATGACCCCCATAAATACCTTTCCTCTTTTCTCTCTCTCTACTTTTTAGAGTTGACTCTTATAAAGCCTTTGTAACATAGAGTCTGGTAACATAAAAAGGTGGGAAACTGAACCATATTTCGGTAATCCAACCAGTTGAAAATATGAGTTGGTACTTAATGAATATGATCCCAGATCATTTGTTGTCTGAGACATACATTACGACTAATGGACAGGATGACAAACTGTATCTTGGAAAGTCTACACATTCTAGTTATCAGATTCACATGGAATTGTTGTGCAATTTTAAATGTTTAAATATGAAACTATTTGAAAAGATTAAATGTAATTTTAGCTTCTAAAGGAGAGAATTGGTTGTCATAGAGTAAACTCTGCTCACTCAGAGGACCCGCCCAAGTGAACTATGAAACACGCCCTTCTCTTCACCACTATATAAACCCGTTGCCGAAAATTCTACTTTCTGTTCCGAGGACGTGAGGAGGACGGTCCTGCGTTAAAAGGGCTCAGATAATAACCTAACGAAATTAGCATCGTGTTCAATGTTAAGGTGACGATCGACACACTGAATGTCACGAATATTACCGAAGGTGACTCCCCTTCTTGTTCGGGTGGCGCTCGGCGGTCGTCGTCGCCAGTCTACTAGCTATCACCAATCCGTTGTTCTGTGTTCCTTTGGTTTTGTCTGATTGGTATCACCTGTTTCTTGTTTGGATGTTAGGGTGGGGTTATATATAGTTTGTTCAGCCGGCTTCTGTTTCGTGCGGGCTTGTTCGTCTGTTCTGTGCTTGAGTGTATTTTGTTTGTATTTTTGGGTTTCGCGCTGTCCGTTATTATTTCTGATCATTTGTTTTCCTATTTTTGTTCATGTTATTTTTCCTGGACATTAAAGCGTGTTTTTTCTCACATCTTTTGCTCTCTGCGCCTGACTCCACACCTCCTCACTCATTTGTCGTAACACTGAAAGGATTAATTTTGACTATACCAGCCAGAATATAGCACACGCTTAAAGTATGGCAACTTGGCATGAACTTTGAACTCTTATTCACTCCAGAATTGATACCTCCTAGCTGTTGAGTTAGCAGCAGCCGCTGTAAGCTTGTGCAAGGAAAGGACGGATGACGTATCCCATCTAACAAACACAACAATATTACAACGTATCCTGTTTCCCACCAGACATTCTTCAGAGGACAGGAGATCCTGCTGGACAACCCGGCCTTCCATCTACGACCAATCTACCGGAGCACAGCTCAAAGTAAATATTTATTGCATTTTCCTTTTTCAAATGGGCGATTATTTAGAATGCATAAGATACTGTATTTACGATAGCATAGCTGCCTACGGCCCGATAGAGACACAACATATTTTTGTTCCTCAGTCTTCCCGCTCTTTCATTCAAAACCCAACCCCCTTTCTTTGTGTAACCAGTCGTCATATCTGTTCCGCCCGCTAGGGATGTTTTCCTTTATGACATAATTTGTAATCAATGTATGACCCATTCTGTGTAGATGTAAATCAGATAACAACAACAACAACATCAACAACAACAACAGCCCGAGTTTACACCAGGAACGCACAATCACTCCATCAGTGCTCAGACTGTCCGCAATAGGCTGAGAGAGGCTAGACTGAGGGCTTGTAGGCCTGTTGTAAGGCAGGTCCTCACCAGACATCACTGGCAAGAACGTCACCTATGGGCACAAACCCACCGTCGCTGAACAAGACAGGACTGGCAAAAAGTGCTCTTCACTGACGAGTTGCGGTTTTGTCTCACCAGGGGTGATGGTCGGATTTGCGTTTATCGTCGAAAGAATAAGCGTTACACCGTACTCTGGAGTGGGATCGATTTGGAGGTGGAGGGTCCGTCATGGTCTGGGGAGGTGTGTCACAGCATCATCGGACTGAGCTTTTTGTCATTGCAGGCAATCTCAATGCTGTGCGTTACAGGGAAGACATACTCTTCCCTCATGTGGTACCCTTCCTGCAGGCTAATCCTTGCATGACAATGACACCAGCCATACTGCTCGTTCTGTAAGTGATTTCCTGCAAGACAGGAATGTCAGTGTTCTGCCATGGCCATCGAAGAGCCCGGATTTCAATCCCAGTGAGCACGTCTGGGACCTGTTGGATCGAAGGGTGAGGGCTAGGTCCATTCCCCCCAGAAATGTCCGGGAACATGCAGGTGCCTTGGTGGAAGAGTGGGGTAACATCTCACAGCAAGAACTGGTAAATGTGGTGCAGTCCATGAGGAGGAGATGCACTGCAGTACTTAATGCAGCTGGTGGCCACACCAGATACTGACTGTTACTTTTGATTTTGACCCCCACTTTGTTCAGGAACACATTATTCTATTTCTGTTGGTCACATGTCTGTGGAACTTGTTCAGTTTATGTCTCAGTTGTTGAATCTTGTTATGTTCATACAAATATTTACGCATGTTAAGGATGCTGAAAATAAATGCAGTTGACAGTGAGAGGATGTATCTTTTTTTGCTGAGTTTATATTTTAAAAAGTCTAATAAATCCATGTAATATAGCCAACACTTTCACAATAAATAAATGTTTTATTTTAGACAGGTCTACAGAAACATGATTAGAAGAAAATGTAGTCTATTTCAGAAGAACAGAATAGCAAACTGAGTTGTCCTTATGTTAGGTCATGATCTGGCTATGCCAAATGGCTGTGGGTTACACTAGTTCATTTAGCAGACAAGATGTGCTTAGAATACCGTGGCATTATTTTATAGTATGAATAATACAATTGAACAACGCTGAAAAAAATACAAGGTATATTTTCTCCAAACGATGAGTGAGTTCGCATATGCGGCTATTCTGTGTTGAGTGGATAACAAATAAATAAGAACTCCTATATGCTTAATTTAATGTTATTAATGTAACTTTAGTTGTTCGACAAACATTGGGCTACATGTTTTATAATACATTGTAAGTCTGCATGAGCTCTGCTTTGTTTTTTTGTGTGCAGGCTGTACACACGTTATCAGTCTCTCAATCACAATTTGACAATTTGATAATGCCTAGAATTTCATGGCGGCATCCCCTTCGTGTGGCCTTAATGCACACTAAAAAACTGTTTTACGCAATGTGGGTGACGCAACAAATCAGAACATTTAGCTTTAAATGTTGATAAACTATTAGGATATTTCTTCCCATTATTAGCACAGCAATGCGCACAAGGAATTAGGCTAGAAGCTAAAATGTTCCATTAGCGGGAAAAACTCCATTAGCAACAATTATAAAGGTGAAATGTATCTTCCCCAAACTTGAAACGCAGCCGCTGGTTTATGTATGCCAGTTAGGCTCCACACTCCTTGTAAAGTGGATTAATGATCTTAATTTTAAGAAGTTATTTGAACACTTCAGTTGCGATACCAACCTTATCAAAACATATAGGTGTATGGAATAGGCTACATGAGGTGTGCGACTATGATTCATAAAAGGTTGTGCAAAAAAACGCATTGTTTCTTGCCTTATGCTGGGCATCATTCACAAGTGATAATATGTCATTCACAAGTGAAAAATTGTCACCCATCAGACTATTCTTGATTTAATCTTGTCTTTACATATACTAAATAATATGTGTGAAATTTGTTTTGATTTAGAATGTAACATTATCATGCAGATGTCTCGAAACAGGGGCATAGGAAAAAATACATGTTATATACAGTTGAAGTCGGAAGTTCACATACACCTTTGCCAAATACATTTAAACTCCGTTTTTCACAATTCCTGACATTTAATCCGAGTAAAAATCCCTGTCTTATGTCAGTTAGGATCACCACTTTATTTTAAGAATGTGAAATGTCAGAATAATAGTAGAGAGAATAATTGATTTCAGATATGATTTCTTTCATCACATTCCCAGTGGGTCAGAAGTTTACATACACTCAATTAGTATTTGTTAGCATTGCCTTTAAATTGTTTAACTTGGGTCAAATGTTTTGGGTAGCCTTCCACAAGTTTCCCACAATAAGTTGGGTACATTTTGGCCCATTCCTCCTGACAGAGCTGGTGTAACGGAGTCAGGTTTGTAAGGCCTCCTTGCTCGCACACACTTTTTCAGTTCTGCCCACAAATCTTCTATAGGATTGAGGTCAGGGCTTTGTGATGGCCACTCCAATACCTTGACTTTGTTGTCCTTAAGCCATTTTGCCACAACTTTGGAAGTATACTTGGGGTAATTGTCCATTTGGAAGACCCATTTGCGACCAAGCTTTAACTTCCTGACTGATGTCTTGTGGTGTTGCTTCAACATATCCACGTAATTTTTCTCCCTCATGATGTCATCTATTTTGTGAAGTGCACCAGTCCCTACTGCAGCAAAGCACCCCCACAACATGATGCTGCACTCCCGTGCTTCACGGTTGGGATGGTGTTCTTTGGCTTGCAAGCCTCCCCCTTTTCCCTTCAAACAGTTCTATTTTTGTTTCATCTGACCAGAGGACATTTCTACAAAAAATACAATCTTTGTACCTATGCGCAGTTGCAAACCGTAGTCTGTCTTTTTTATGGTAGTTTTGGATCAGTGGCTTCTTCCTTGCTGAGCAGCCTTTCAGGTTATGTCGATATAGAACTCGTTTTACTGTGGATATAGATACTTTGTACCTGTTTCCTCCAGCATCTTCACAAAGTTTGTTGCTGCTGTTTGTTTTAGATTCCGTCTCTCACAGTTGAAGTGTACCTATGATAAAAATTACAGACCTCTACATTCTTTGTAAGTTGGAACCCTGCAAAACCGGCGGTGTATCAAATACTTGTTCTCCCCACTGTAGGTTGCATGGGCGGAAGGAAGCTGAGGGTTGGGATGTGGAATTGGAGACAAGTGGGAGTGGAGTTGCTGGGCGGGGATAGAATGACGGTCAAAGATAAAAATAAAGTCAAAATAAAAAGTATGTTTGAATAACACCGAGGGGCAGTGTTGTAACATCTAATGCCTGTTTGCCTGAGGATTATGCCCGCACAGGTGTTTGTACACATGCATATACACAGACTCTCATTCAAGTGAGAGTCTTGGGGGTGGGGTCTCGCATAGTTGAGGGGAAGCTCTTGGGAAACTGAGGGGGGATCTTAGAGGGCTGGTGGCCTGGCGGTTGGGAGCTTGGTCTGGTGGCTGATGGGTCGCTGGTGTGGTGGCTGATGGGTCGCTGGTTCGGGTCCCCATTTTTCACCTTGTGGGAGATCTGTCGACGTGCCCTTGAGCAGGGCGTTGACCCTGGTTGCTTCTGCAGATCGCTCTGGATGGGAGTCTGTTAGATGACTGAATGTGATGTAGATGGTGAGCGGCTTCACTGCAAGTAGATTGCATGTTTTATAGACGCATTGTATGATAAACCGAGAGCAAATGGCAGCCAAAGAGCTGAGCCACAGATCTCAGAGATATACTACAGAAAGTAACTTTGATTGTAAACTACATCAAACCACATCCACTGTGCACACGCCTGTTCGCAAAGTTATCTGGAGATATGGAATCAGAACATTATCATGCTCTATTTCACACCGAGGCTTGGTGGTTATCGTGGGTGAATGTTGCAAAGATTTTTCGCATTGAGAGAGGAACTGTTGTCAATCACAATGGATGTATAAAAAACAGCATCAAACCCACCCATCTCATCAGTGGTGGTGAGATAAAATACATTATGCCAGACTTATTTGCAATTGACTGTCATAGCCCCACATTAAAATTATGTCTAATACTGTTAGAATGTTTTTCAATTGACTGCCATAGCCCAAAATAAAGATGTTAACATTGGCTGTTAATTACATAATTGTTTTCACATGGTTGGGGTCACGAGACCAAAAAAGTTTGGGAAGCATTGCTTTCAACCTATTTTGAGCGGATTGTAGTTTGTGTGTATGCTTGTTTTTAGCATGAGCTGCACTAAATCATTTCCTAACAACTTCTGTTGGTTTAACAAAGTGCTGAATCTTGAGGGACATATAGGGCCACAAAATGGTGATAAAATTACAAACAAAAGTAGGGTGATTTTAGATGACGCCTCACCATTAGGTACGCTGACTGACATGTCGATGACATCACTGGCGTTGTCATGCACCGACACAAGGATCTCAAATGTGGCCACCAGCTCTCTGTTGAGTGGGTTATGCACAAACACAGCACCTGTGGGAACACACGCACATATACACACATACAGGTCACATATACACACAATTATCACACACAAACAGGCTCACATACATGCACATGTACATACACACGCACAGGCAGACACACTCCCGCACACACGCACGCACGCACATACACACACTTACTTATACTGCATAAACATATTTACACAACATCCACAGAATCTGACAGGCAACTAAGTAAAGTACAATACTAAACATTATCTACTGTGTATGTTGACTACTTACCCGTGTGGAAATCGATGCCGAAAGACTCTTGCAGCCCATCTACAGGGTTATTCCCATCATCCTTGGCCTCCACAGAGATGATGTAATATTCCAGCCGGGGTCGTAGGTCATGATCCTCGGCGGCGAGCGTAGCCACCACCACGCCTGGTGGTGTAGACTCGTTTACATTGATAGTCGTCACGGGTTCAATGAAACGTGGTCGTGAGTCGTTGACATCATCCAGGATGACCGACAGGGTGGCAGTGCCCGACAACGAGGGCGTGCCGCGGTCTGTAGCCAAGATGACCAGGCGGTAGGAGCCACGCTCCTCACGGTCGAGGATGGCGTTGCCCACCAGAATGGCGCCGGACAGGGAGTCGACTATGAAGCGGTCCTGCGCGCCACTTTCCAGCCGGTAGAGCAGCCAGGCGTTAGAGCCTGAATCAGCGTCACTAGCAGACAGCTGGGTCACCACCACACCTAAAACAGAGAGAGAGGAAACAGGACACAGGGGTAAGGATAGAACACAAAGGGCAGGTTTCCCAGACATAGATTAAGTCTAGTCCTGCACAAAAAAGTAATGTTTAAGGGAGAAACTCCATTGAAATGTATTTTTTGTCCAGGACTAGGCTTAAAGAGGAAATTTGCCATTCAAAAAATAAAAAAGCTGTCACTCCGCCACTGTCTTGGTACACAGCTCAGTTTTTCACAATTCCTGACATTTAATCCTGATACAAATTCCCTGTTTTAGGTCTGTTAGGATCACCACTTTATTTTAAGAATGTGAAACATCAGAATAATAGTAGAGAGAATTATTTATTTCAGATTTGATTTCTTTCATCACATTCCCAGGTGGGTCAGAAGTTTACATACACTCAATTAACATTTGGTAGCACTGCCTTTAAAGGCACAGTCAACTTAGTGTATGTAAACTTCTCACCCACTGGAATTGTGAAACAGTGAATTATAAGTGAAATAATCTGTCTGTAAACAATTGTTGGAAAAATGACTTGTGGCATGCACAAAGTAGATGTCCTAACCGACTTGCCAAAACTATAGTTTGTTAACAATACATTTGTTGAATGGTTGAAAAACAAGATTTAATGACTCCAACCTAAGTGTATGTAAACTTCCAACTTCAACTGTATACACGCATGAATGCATGAATTGAGTCACACAGACATAAGACACAGGCACACCCATCCACACCAACACACGCTCACCAGTGGGGCTGTTCTCAGGAAGGTGCACAGTTAGGCTGGGGGGGTTGAAGACAGGGGGGTTGTCGTTCTGATCCAGGATTGTCACAGTGAGGGGTACACTGCTGTTGAGCCCCCACACATCCTCCCCCACCAGGAACAGCTCCACCCGAGGCTCCACAAACATCTCGCGGTCCAACAGCGCCGCCTGTCGCACACGCACCACACCTGCAAGGGGGAACAAGGGAGAGGTACAGGCAGTGGCTTCATTGGTGATGACTTCAAAGGTGTTCTAATTAATTGCATGTGTGTATTGTTGTGTGTGTATGTGTTTGAGTGTGCATGCATTTAGAAGAGTGTGATTGAGTGATCAATATGTGTGTGTGACCTGTATCAGAGTCCACAGTGAAGAGGTCCTGTCTTGTTCCCAGCAGATGGTACCTGACCACAGCATTGGGCCCAATGTCTTTGTCCTCAGCCAACACTGGTCCGTTCAACATTGACACAGCACTGCCTAAGAGAGGGAGAGATGGAGAAAGGAAGATGCGCGTGATGGCAGAAGGGGAGAGGACAGTTAAATGCAAGAGTTGAAGAGGGAAAAGCAAGAAAGATTGATGAAAGAGGGAAAGATTGAGATTGGGTAGAGAGTGGGAAGAGAGAGAAAAATTAGTGATATAAATAGAGGAAAGCAGAGATAGGTAGTGGGTGCCAAGTTAGGGACAGAGGTAGCAGAGGAATTATACATTATCAATTGAAACAAACATACACACAGACAGACATAAAAACACCTGTGGGGGAGTTCTCAGTGATCTCAGCCCGGTAGCCGGTCTGTGTGAATATGGGCCTGTTGTCATTCTCATCCAAAACTGTGATCACCAGCAGTTCTGAGTCCTGGAGAGAGGAATGGATGGCGGGGGACGGTGACAGATTGGGTAGGGAGGGATGGGTGGGTGGATGGGGAAAGGAAAGAGGGAGGGGCAAAGAAGAAGGTGAGAAATGTTCTCAATAAAAAAGCAAACAGCTGTAATTTCATACAATATTTGAAGGTTGAGTGTCATTGAATAATGCCGTCAATGTAGAGCTGGGCAGTATGGTAAAAATCAATACTTTAAAATACAGAGGATCAACAACATTGCATTCTTTCCACATTATTTTGCAACAAGAATGTTTAGTAATACTGCTGGACAACACAGCAAAGAAATTCACTTATTGGCCTAATCTAAAAACTACAGGTTTGGGTCAAATCCAATACAACACAACACAGAGTGAAACCCGCTGTATTTTCAAGTATTGTCAAATCGAATCAAATTGTATTTGTCACATACACATGGTTAGCAGATGTGAATGCGAGTGTAGTGAAATGCTTGTACATCTAGTTCCGACCATGCAGTAATATCTAACAAGTAATCTAACCTAACAATTTCACAAAAACTACCTTATACACACAAGTGTAAAGGAATGAAAAATAATATGTACATACAAATATATGAATGAGTGATGGCAGAACGGCAAAGGTAAGATGCAGTAGATGGTATAGAGTACAGTATATACATATGAGAAATGTAGTGTATGTCATGACTGTCCTGACCAGGTCAGGTTACAGGAGACCACAAGCCTACAGATTATCTCTCAACCCCAACAGAGGAGGAGAGATCTAGGGGTCTGAAGATGTGGGGGGTTTTATGACCCCTCACACCCCTGGTAAATCTCAGGTCACAGACAAATTCCTTTGTTCTGTTACTATGGAGAACCAGCCTCAGAACATTAAACATGAAATAAAGGGACTTGGAACAATGGTTTCCATCAGCCACAATGGTGGTCATGACGATAGATAGAATGTGAAAATGTATGTCATTTTTGTTTTGTTATTAAAGGTTAATAGATGACGTTATTACAAAAACATTGTAATGTGAAACGTTTTCTTAGTATATGTTTGATGTTTATACATTATATGTTGTATGGAAAATATCCAAATCAAAGAGAATGTTTTGGGGAAGATGAAATGTTAAGTTAGTTGTCTAAAATTGGATTGGAATAAATTGCCTCATTAACTTGGTACACCCAGAGAATTACCCTAAAGGCGGTTACGCACACTTCTGACCCAAGGGTATAAAACCTGTGAGTAGAGAATTTACAGGAAGACTACGTGACCCAAGCTGCAGCAAGGTCTAAAAAGTCAACGAACCCAGAACGCAACGCAAGTTTGAGGACAAAGAAATCCTTTTCTACCCAAGCTACGGATGAGTAGCTGTGTCAAAGTGGGTGAATTCAAGTCGAACCATCTCCCATCGAATCGTGGTATCTAAAGGGTTTCATTCCTATGCTGTGAGCTCTGAGCTACAGAGCTGTCTGTCCTCAGAAGACCCCTTCCAGAGCAAAGGGTGAGGGAACAGACTCTGGAGAGCCTTACGGTTGTGGGTGGAGCCGTTGCCATACCAGGCGGTGATACAGCCCGACAGGATGCTCTCGATTGTGCATCTGTAAAAGTTTGTGAGTGTTTTTGGTGACAAGCCCTATTTCTTCAGCCTCCTGAGGTTGTTGCGCCTTCTTCACCACGCTGTCTGTGTGGGTGGACCATTTCAGTTTACCTGTGATGTGTACGCCCAGGAATGTAAAACTTTCCACCCTCTAAGCCAAAAAGCCAAAAAGGACACTGACATCGGGAGGTAGTGCGTCAATGAACAACTGAAGGCCTACACAGAGAATCCTCGGAGCTCATCCCCACGTAATTACATCATTATATTCTGACCCATAAGAGGGGCAGTTTGGGGCAAGGCTAGGGTTAGAATAGCATAGCTGGGGCCTCCCGGGTGGTGCAGTGGTTAATTAAGGGTGCTGCAGCGCCAGCTGTGCCACCAGCACATCTGGGTTCGCGCCCAGGCTCTGTCGTAACCGGCCGCGACCGGGAGGTCTGTGGGGCGACGCACAATTGGCCTAGCATCGTCCGGGTTAGGGAGGGCTTGACCGGTAGGGATGTCCCTGTCTCATCGCACACCAGCGACTCCTGTGGTGGGCCGGGCGCAGTGCGCGCTAACCAAGGTTGCCAGGTGCACAGTGTTTCCTCCGACACATTGGTGCGGCTGGCCTCCGGGTTGGATGCGCGCTGTGTTAAGAAGCAGTGCAGCTTGGTTGGGTTGTGTATCGGAGGATGCATAACTTTCAACCTTCGTCTCTCCCGAGCCCGTACGGGAGTTGTAGCGATGAGACAAGATAGTAGCTACTAAAAACAATTGGATACCATGAAATTGGGGAGAAAAAGGGGTAAAATTTAAAAAAAATTAAAACGAAATTTAAAAAAGAATAGCATAGCTGACAAATTCACCCAAATGTATATTTATCATGTACTTTCTTTTTCTCTCTCTTTTGAAATCCCCATTGTGGGTAACACGCGACATAGTGTGTGGGCCCGTTATACTAAGTTCTAATCAATAGCCTATAATGTGTTTTGTCTATGTGTATGTTTTATTATCACTTTAGCTTTTTAGTAAATAAATAGTCAACTATGATTGGTGTGGTACGAACTCATTGGTGAGACCCGGGTCCGTGCAGATTCACGGGCTATACAACGTTTAGAACAAGATAGGTAGAGGCAACTGGTTAATTAGCTGTTGTAAAATCGATATTCTGATATTCTTTGAGTTAATTTAGGAAATACAACCTCAATAAAAACTAGTTTTCCCATGGTGCCCCAGGTTAATGAGTTAATAATTGCTTGATTCAGTTAATCACGCAATTAGACACTTTAATACATATGACAGGTATGTCAACATTATATAAAGTGGCATTGTTTAAAGTGGCTAGTGATACATTTATTACCACAAGATGGCAAGATGAAGTAGATGGTATAGGTGTCAGGATTTGGCCAGGGTTGTTCCGGGTTTTGGTCACTAGATGCCCCCATTGTGCTTTTTGACCTTATGTTTTTTCCCTTGTTCCCCATTATTATTTGCACCTGTGCCTCGTTTCCCCTGATTGTATTTAAACCCTTAGTTTCCCTCAGTTCTGTGCTCTGTGTTTGTATGTTAGCACCCAGCCCTAGTGTTCTGTGTTTTCTTGTCGATTCCGGTGGATGCTCTTGTGGAATTCTGTTTTTGTTTTTGAGTATCTCTTGAGGCTTTTTTGTGCTATTCCTACCACCTTTTGGATTTGCCATTTTTGTATTGAAGGACTTCTCCTTTTTACTTTATTAAATACACTGTCTTAAGTACTGCTGTGTCTGCCTCATCTTCTGGGTTTTGCTGACTATTCGTGGCTCAGTTGGTTAAGTGACTGTTTCTCACTCCGGAGACCCAGGTTCGTAACCGGGTCCTGACAGAAACACAGAGCCAAAAATGAACCCAGAGGCAGCCAGTTCCCAGGACCTTTTTGCCATGCTGTCCCACCACCAGGAGACTGTCCAACGCCACGAAGCCGCCCTGGTTCAGCAAGAGGCCTTAATGGCTAGACATTGTCATCTTCTGTCGGAGATGCTGACTTCCATTAAGCAAATATCTGATCGTCTTACCCCGGCAACAGTTCCCGTCCCAGTACCTCAGATTCACGTACCCATGGCAGTTAACCCCCTGGCTGAACCTCGTCTTCCACCTCCCCAACGGTTCTCAGGTGATCCAAGTGCTTGTAAAGGGTTTCTCACCCAATGTTCTCTCTCCTTTGAGCTACAACCCTCGTCATTTCCCACCGACCGGTCTAAGATTGCTTATATCATCACCCTGCTTTCGGAAAAAGCCCTGGCCTGGGCTTCTGCTGTGTGGGATGCCCATAGTTCCTGCTGTGCCAGCTACTCTGCCTTTGCTGAGGAATTCAAACGAGTGTTTCAAGGCCCAAGCAGTGGTTCTGACTCAGCCAAACAGCTCCTGACTCTCCACCAAGGTTGGCGCAGCGTGACGGACTATGCCATCCAGTTCCGCACGGTGGCAGCAGCAAGTGGCTGGAACAACGAGGCGCTCACGGTGTGCTTTCTGAAAGGCCTTTCTGACACTATCCAAGATGAACTGGCCACTCGGGAACCACCGGACAATCTCGAGTCCCTGATCAAGTTGGCCTCACGCATTGACCAGCGTCTGAGAGAGAGAGAACTCAACCGTAGACCTCTAGCCCCTATCAGTCCCAGCTCCGAGTCCCCACCTTTATCCTCGCTGGCTCCATCGGAACCCATGCAGATTGGCCGCATCTCCCAGGCTGAGAGAGACCGCCGGATGAGGGAGCGACGCTGTCTATATTGCGGCAAACCGGGCCATTTCCGTTCCACGTGTCCCGGGCTCCAGGGAAACGCTCTGTCGCGTACAGACCGGGGGGAACTGTAACGGGAAACATAACCTCCTCCCATCCGTCCAACTCCCGTCTGCTCATTCCAGTCACCCTCTCCTGGGACAACCACAAGCTTCACCTTCAATCCTTGGTAGACTCTGGAGCCGCAGGTAACTTCATGGATGGTGTCTGGGCGAAGGAGAATGGCGTTCCCTCTGAACCTCTAAGTGAACCCATGAGGGTCACTACATTGGATGGAAGCCCTTTGGGATCTGGACTTGTCACTCATGTCACTACCTCCTTGCGACTTTCAGTTTCACAACACCAGGAATTGATGAACTTTCATTTGATCTCCTGTTCCGAGTTCCCTCTCGTCCTTGGATACCCCTGGCTTCACAGCCATAACCCTCACATCGACTGGTCTGTGGGCACTATCAAGCAGTGGGGTCCTACGTGCCAAGCTACTTGTATTTTCCAGAATTCCCCGAGTTCTACTCCCGAGTCTTTAGAATCCATCGACCTGACCCGAGTTCCCGAGTGTTACCATGACCTCAAACTGGTGTTTAGCAAACAGAGGGCCACCATGCTACCACCCCATAGACCTTACGATTGCCCCATCGACCTGTTTCCGGGCACTTGCCCCCCAGGGGTCGGATCTTTTCCCTATCTCCACCCGAACGAGCTGCTATGGATACCTACATCAAGGACGCTCTGGAAGCAGGCCTCATGCTTCCATCCACCTCCCCCGGCGGGAGCAGGGTTTTTCTTTGTGGCCAAGAAAGACGGTGGATTACGTCCTTGCATCGACTACCGGGGACTCAATGCCATAACCGTCCGTAACCGTTACCCGCTACCCCTTATGGCCACAGCCTTCGAGCTGCTCCAGGAAGCAGTTGTTTTCACTAAGCTTGACCTGCGGAACGCATACCATCTTGTGCGGATCAGACCTGGTGACGAGTGGAAGACCGCTTTCAACACGCCTACTGGTAACTATGAATACTTGGTGATGCCCTTCGGCCTGACCAACGCCCCAGCGGTGTTCCAAGCGCTCATAAACGATGTGCTTAGGGATATGCTTAACATATTTGTGTTCGTTTACTTGGATGACATCCTCATCTTTTCGAGCTCCCTTCAAGAACACACTAAGCATGTCAGACAAGTACTCAAACGCCTCCTGGACAGCCATCTGTACGTTAAGCCGGAAAAATGTGAATTCCATTCATCCCGAGTACAATTCCTGGGATTTGTAGTGGAACCCGGTCGAGTCCAAATGGACCCCAGGAAGGTAGGGGCGGTAGCGGATTGGCCCACCCCCAAATCCGTTAAGGAAGTTCAGCGTTTCCTGGGCTTCACAAACTTCTACCGCAAGTTCATCAAGAACTTCAGCTTGGTGGCAGCCCCTCTCTCAGCTTTAACCAAGGGTGGCAATGCAAGGTTTTTGTGGGGAAGAGAAGCTGAGACGGCCTTCCAAGGACTCAAGCAGCGCGTTCTCTCTGCTCCCATCCTGATACTACCGACTACGGATGAACCATTTGTGGTGGAGGTAGACGCATCAGAGGTTGGTGTTGGAGCTGTCCTGTCTCAGAGGGGTGAAGACAAGAAGCTTCATCCGTGCGCTTTCTTCTCACACCGGCTTACCCCGACTGAGAGGAACTACGATGTGGGGGACCGTGAATTCCTAGCGGTTAAGATGGCATTGAAGGAATGGAGACACTGGCTCGAGGGGGCTTCTCACCCGTTTCAAGTGCTTACGGACCACAAAAATCTGGAGTATATCCAGCAGGCGAAGCGGTTGAACTCTAGACAAGCTAGATGGTCTCTTTTCTTCAATCGATTCCAGTTTATCCTCACCTATCGGCCCGGGTCGAAGAATCTCAAACCGGATGCCCTGTCCCGAGTCTACGCTCCTGCCATTCGAGATGACACGGACATGCCTGTCCTTCCTGCTGCTAAGATTGTGGCTCCGATCTCGTGGCAAGTTGAGGATACCGTGAGACGTGCTCAAGCTAGCGAACCGGACCCGAAAGGAGGTCCTGCCAATCGGTTGTTTGTCCCCAAGGCAGTGAGGACTCAGGTCCTTCTGTGGGGGCACTCCTCTCGCCTCACCTGTCATCCGGGCGTAGGTCGCACCTTGGAGTTCATCCAGCGTAAGTTCTGGTGGCCTACCATAAGAGAAGACGTTGCCACTTTCGTCAATGCCTGTCCCGTGTGCTGCCAGGGCAAATCTTCTCACCTCCGCCCTCAAGGACTCCTTCACCCTTTACCTGTTCCCCACAGACCCTGGTCCCATATCTCATTGGACTTTATTACTGGACTTCCTCCATCCCATGGCAATACTACTATCCTAGTCATAATCGACAGGTTTTCAAAGGCGGCCAGGTTCGTCCCTCTGACTAAGTTACCTTCTGCCAAGGAAACGGCTGAGTTGGTAATTAATCATGTGTTCCGAGTCTTCGGCATTCCTCAAGATATGGTTTCTGACAGAGGTCCCCAGTTCGCCTCAAGGTTTTGGAAGGCCTTCTGCCAACTCATGGGGGCTTCTGCCAGTCTATCTTCAGGGTACCATCCGGAGTCCAACGGCCAAACAGAGAGGATGAATCAAGAGCTGGAAACCACCCTCCGATGTATGACTCGTGACAACCCGTCCACATGGTCATCCTTTATTGTTTGGGCCGAATACGCGCACAACACCTTGCGTTCCTCCTCCACTGGTATGTCCCCGCACGAGTGTCAGTTTGGCTATGCTCCTCCATTGTTCCCGGACCAGGAGGCAGAAGACAGAGTGCCTTCAGCCTTGAAGTTCGTCAGACGCTGTCGGCTTATGTGGAGGAAGACCCGTCTTAATCTTATGCATTCCTCACAGAGGTACCAACAACAAGCCAACAGACGTCGCCGTCCCGGGCCTACCCTGCGCCCCGGCCAGAGAGTCTGGCTCTCCACAAGAGACTTACCTCTACGGGTGGAGTCTCGCAAGCTGTCCCAAAAATACATCGGTCCCTTCAAGGTTGCCAGGAGAGTTAACCCAGTTTCTTATCGCCTACACTTACCCAGATCCCTTAAGATTAATCCCACATTTCACATATTATTAAAGTGGCTAGAGTTGAGTTGGCAGCAGCCACTCAATGTTAGTGATGGCTGTTTAACAGTCTGATGGCCTTGAGAAAAAGCTGTTTTTCTGTCTCTCTGTCCCCAATTTGATGCACCTGTACTGACCTCGCATTCTGGATGATAGCAGGGTGAACAGGCAGTGGCTCATGTGGTTGTTGTCCAGGATCTTTTTGACCTTCCTGTAACATCGGGTGGTGTAGGTGTCCTGGAGGATAGGTAGTTTGCCCCCGGTGATGCGTTGTGCAGACCTCACTACCCTCTGGAGCCTTACGGTTGTGGGTGGAGCCGTTGCCATACCAGGCGGTGATACAGCCCGACAGAATGCTCTCGATTGTGCATCTGTAAAAGTTTGTGAGTGTTTTTGGTGACAAGCCCCATTTCTTCAGCCTCCTGAGGCTGTTGCGCCTTCTTCACCACGCTGTCTGTGTGGGTGGACCATTTCAGTTTACCTGTGATGTGTACGCCCAGGAATGTAAAACTTTCCACCCTCTCCACTACTTTCCTGTCGATGTGGATAGGGGGCAGCTCTCTCTGCTGTTTCCTGATGTCCATGATCATCTCCTTTGTTTTGTTGACATTGAGTGTGAGGTTATTTTCCTGACACCTCACACCAAGAGCCCTTACCTCCTCTCTGTATGCCGTCTCGCCCGTTGTTGGTAATCAAGCCTACCACTGTAGTGTCGTCTGCAAACTTGATTATTGAGTTGGAGGCGTGCATGGCCACGTAGTCATGGGTGAACAGGGAGTACAGGAGAGGGCTGAGAACGCACCCTTGTTGGGCCCCAATGTTGAGGATCAGTGGGGTGGAGATGTTGCTACCTACCCTCACCACCTGGGAGCGGCCCGTCAGGAAGTCCAGGATCCAGTTGCACAGGGTGGGGCCGGGACCCAGGGTCTCGAGTTTGATGACGAGTTTGGAGGGTACTATGGCGTTAAATGCTGAGCTGTAGTCGATGAACAGCATAGTTATTCCTCTTGTCCAGGTGGGTTAGGGCAGTGTGCAGTGTGATTGCGATTGAGTTGTCTGTGGACCTATTGGGGAGGTAAGTAAATTGGAGTGGGTCTAGGGTGTCAGGTAGGATGGAGGTGATATGTTCCTTGACTAGTCTCTCAAAGCACTTCATGATGATGGAATGGTAGTCATTTAGCTCAGTTACCTTTGGGAACAGGACCAATGGTGGCCCTCTTGAAGCATGTGGGAACAGCAGACTGGGATAAAGATTGATTGAATATGTCCGTAAACACACCAGCCAGCTGGTCTGCGCATGCTCTGAGGACGCAGCTGGGGATGCTGTCTGGGCCTGCAGCCTTGCGAGGGTTAACACGTTTAAATGTTTTACTCACAGTGGCACTGTATTGTCCTCAAAGCGAGGAAAGAAGTTGTTTAGTTTGTTTGGGAGCAAGACATCGCGGTTCGCGATGGTGCTGGATTTTCTTTTGTAGTCCGTGATTGACTGTAGACCCTGCCACATACCACTCGTGTCTGAGCCGTTGAATTGTGACTCTACTTTGTCTCTATACTGACGCTTAGCTTGTTTGATTGCCTTGTGGAAGGAATAGCTACACTGTTTGTATTCGGTCAAGTTTCTGGTCACCATGCCATGATTAAAAGCAGTGGTTCACGCTTTCAGTTTTGCGCGAATGCCGCCATCAATCCACGGTTTCTGGTTGGGGAATTTTTTAATAGACTCTGTGGGTACAACATCACCGATGCACTTGCAAATCAGCGTATTCATCAATTTTGTTGTTCGCCGCTATGTGGAACATATCCCAGCCCATGTGATCGAAGCAATCTTGAAGCGTGGAATCCAATTGGTCGGACCAGCGTTGAACAGACCTGAGCGGGAGCTTCCTGGTTTAGTTTCTGTCTATAGGCTGGGAGCAACAAAATGGAGTCGTGGTCAGCTTTTCCGAAAGGAGGGCAGGGGAGGGCCTTATATGCGTCGCAGAAGTTAGAATAACAATGATCCAGGGTTTTGCCAGCTCGGGTCGAGCAATCGATATCCTGTTAAAATTTAGGGAGCCTTGTTTTTAGATTAGTCTTGTTAAAATCCCCATCTACAATAAATGCAGCCTCATGTCTAGTTTCCAGTTTACATAGAGTCAAATGAAGTTCGTTCAGAGCTGTTGTCTGCTTGGGGGGGAATATACACGATTGTGATTATGATCGAAGAGAATTCAGTTGGTAGATAATGCGGTCGGCACACCCGCACTTCTTTTTACCAGATGCTTGTTTCTGTCGGCGCGATGCGTGAAGAAACCAGGTGGCTGTACCGACTCTGATAGCGTGTCTTGAGTGAGCCATGTTTACGCGAACAAATAACGTTGCAGTCTCTAATGTCTCTCTGGAAGGCAACCCTTGCTCGGATTTCATCTACCTTGTTGTCAAGAGACTGGACATTGGCGAGTAGTATGCTCGGGAGCGGTGCGCAATGTGCCCGTCTACGGAGCCTGACCAGAAGACCACTCCGTCTGCCCCTTCTGCTGCATCGTTGTTTTGGGTCGCCGGCTGGGATCCGATCCATTGTCCTGGGTGGTGGGCCAAACAGAGGATCCGCTTCTGAAAAGTCGTATTCCTGGTCGTAATGTTGGTGAGTTTACGTTGCTCTTATATCCAATACTTCCTCCCAACTGTATGTAATAAAACCTAAGCTTTCCTGGGGTAACAATGTAAGAAATAACACATAAAAAATAAAAAATACTGCATAATTTCCTAGGAACGCAAAGCGAGGCGGGCATCTCTGTCGGCGCCAGAAGATACCAGGTGGCATCATCAAGTCATGGGTATGCTTATCAACAGCAAGGACTGGGGAGTTTGTTAGGATCAAATTAAATAAGAAAAGACCAAAGCATAGGTAAAGAATTACAGGAAAACCCTGGGATGTCAATGCCAAAGAAGCACCAAAATGGCTTTTCAATATGTATTGAGCGGTTCCTGAGTGGTCCAGTCTCAGTCCTGACTTACAGTGCATTCGGGAAGTATTCAGACCCTTCACTTTTTCCAAAATGTTTTACGTTACAGCCTTATTCTGAAATTGATGAGGGAATAAAAAACATCAATCTACACACAATACCCGATAATGACAAAGCAAAAACAGTTATTTATTTGCTCTGTTTATCTTTCCCTCAATCCTGATTAGTCTCCCAGTCCCTGAAAATCATCCCCACAGCATGACGCTTGCACCACCATGCTTCACCGTAGGGATGGTATTGGCCAGGTGTTGAGCGGTGCCAGGACAAAGAGTTCAATCTTGGGTTCATCAAACCAGAAAATCTTGTTTCTTATGGTCTGAGAGTCCTTTAGGTGCATTTTGGCAAACTCCAAGTGGGCTGACGTGACTTTTACTGAGGAGTGGCTTCCGTCTAGCCTCTCTACCATAACGCCTGATTGGTGGAGTGCTACAGAGACGGTGGTCCTTCTGGAAGGTTCTCCCATCTCCACAGAGGAACTATGGAGCTCTGTCAGAGTGACCATTGGGTTCTTGGTCACCTTCCTGACACAGGCCCTTCTCTCCCGATTGCTCAGTTTGGCTGGGTGGCCAGCTCTAGGAAGAGTCTTGGTGGTTCCAAACTTCTTCCATTTATGAATGATGGAGACCACTGTGTTCTTGGGGACCTTCAATGCTGCAGTTTTTGATACCCTTCCCCAGATCTGTGCCTCGACACAATCCTGTCTCGGAGCTCTACGGACAATTCTTTTGACGTCATGGCTTCTTTTTTGCTCTGACATGCACTGTCAGGTGTGGGACTTTATATAGACAGGTGTGTGCCTTTCCAAATCATATCCAATCAATTGAATTTACCACAGGTGGAGTCCAAGTTGTAGAAACATCTCAAGGATGATCAATGGAAGCAGGATGCACCTGATTTTTTATTTTAATACATTTGCAAAAATAAAAAAAACTGTTTTTGCTTTGCCATTATGGGGTATTGTGTGTAGATTGATGAGGGGAGAAAATAATTAATTAATTTTAGAAAAAGTGGATAAAGCGAAGGAGTCTGAATACTTTCCAAATGCACTGTATATTTTGCTTGAAAATCAGAGACAGGGTTTGAATATAGCTGTCCATCAATGACCCTCAACCAAATGTTTTGCACTTGAGCACTTTTTTGAGCACAAAAACAATGGTATGTTGCCATAAGAGTTGCAATTTGATAGAATCCTATTCAAAATGATTCACAGCTGTAATGGCTGGCAAAGGTGCTTCCACCAAGTATTAACTCTGGGGTTAAAGACGCAATCAAGACATTTTACATTTCATGAAAATGTAGAATAGGTTATGTAGATCTGTAGGGAAAAAATCTAATTGACTCCGTTTTTATATTTAATTATAAAGACTGTGCAAGAGGTGCGTAGACTTTCACTCGGCATTGTAGATAATCAATGTTAAAATCAGTGTACGATTTTGCAGAGTTTTGGTAGCTTACAGCTGAGGAAGCAGAGGCTTGACTTTGCCAGTAAATAGCGTATGGGCTGAGAGGGGATTATGTGTGTGTGTGTGGCAGTACCCGGCGAGCAATGCGGGAGTTCTCAGGGTTGTCTTTGACTGTAATGGCCAGTCTGTACTCCGCCACCCTCTCTCTGTCCAGAGGCCTGTTCACCTGCACCACCCCTGTCTGAGAGAGAGAGAGAGAGAGAGAGATGATAGAAATGACTGATCAATTACGCCAGTATACCCTTCCCTTTTCAATTACTTTCTATCTATTTCTCGGTCTACATTTTTCTACCTCTCCTCTATCTGTTCTACCCCTTTTACTCTCCGTAACCCTTCTTTTATCCACATTTTTTCTTTTTCCCTCTATCTCTTTCCCAACCTTCTCACCCTCTCTCTCTCCATTTCTTCCCTCACATCGTCTGTCCCCCTCCATCCCCTTCCCCTCCTTTCCTCCCCCTCCATCCCCTCCCCCTCCAACCCCTCCTTCCCTCACCCTCCAACCCCTCATTCCCTCCCCCTTCACCCCCTCCTTTCCCTCCCTCTCACAGTGTCATTGATGTAAAAGGCGCCGTAGCGGTTTCCAGCAGTGATGTTGTAGGTGAGTAGGGCGTTGCGTCCACTGTCTACATCCTGCGCTCTGACAATGGCCACCGAGGTGTAGACGGACGCCCCCTCGCTCACACTGGTGTTATGGGGCAGGTTGAGCAGCACGGGGTCATTGTCATTGATGTCCAGAACATGGACACCCACCACCACCTGGGAGATGAAGGAGACACAAGACAGGGTGGCACTTAGTCTTTCTGAGTGTGTGTATATATATATACAGTGCCTTGCGAAAGTATTCGGCCCCCTTGAACTTTGCGACCTTTTGCCACATTTCAGGCTTCAAACATAAAGATATAAAACTGTATTTTTTGTGAAGAATCAACAACAAGTGGGACACAATCATGAAGTGGAACGACATTTATTGGATATTTCAAACTTTTTTAACAAATCAAAAACTGAAAAATTGGGCGTGCAAAATTATTCAGCCCCTTTATTTTCAGTGCAGCAAACTCTCTCCAGAAGTTCAGTGAGGATCTCTGAATGATCCAATGTTGACCTAAATGACTAATGATGATAAATACAATCCACCTGTGCGTAATCAAGTCTCCGTATAAATGCACCTGCACTGTGATAGTCTCAGAGGTCCGTTAAAAGCGCAGAGAGCATCATGAAGAACAAGGAACACACCAGGCAGGTCCGAGATACTGTTGTGAAGAAGTTTAAAGCCGGATTTGGATACAAAAAGATTTCCCAAGCTTTAAACATCCCAAGGAGCACTGTGCAAGCGATAATATTGAAATGGAAGGAGTATCAGACCACTGCAAATCTACCAAGACCTGGCCGTCCCTCTAAACTTTCAGCTTATACAAGGAGAAGACTGATCAGAGATGCAGCCAAGAGGCCCATGATCACTCTGGATGAACTGCAGAGATCTACAGCTGAGGTGGGAGACTCTGTCCATAGGACAAAAATCAGTCGTATATTGCACAAATCTGGCCTTTATGGAAGAGTGGCAAGAAGAAAGCCATTTCTTAAAGATATCCATAAAAAGTGTCGTTTAAAGTTTGCCACAAGCCACCTGGGAGACACCAAACATGTGGAAGAAGGTGCTCTGGTCAGATGAAACCAAAATTGAACTTTTTGGCAACAATGCAAAACGTTATGTTTCGCGTAAAAGCAACACAGCTCATCACCCTGAACACACCATCTCCACTGTCAAACATGGTGGTGGCAGCATCATGGTTTGGGCCTGCTTTTCTTCAGCAGGGACAGGGAAGATGGTTAAAATTGATGGGAAGATGGATGGAGCCAAATACAGGACCATTCTGGAAGAAAACCTGATGGAGTCTGAAAAAGACCTGAGACTGGGACGGAGATTTGTCTTCCAACAAGACAATGATCCAAAACATAAAGCAAAATCTACAATGGAATGGTTCAAAAATAAACATATCCAGGTGTTAGAATGGCCAAGTCAAAGTCCAGACCTGAATCCAATCGAGAATCTGTGGAAAGAACTGAAAACTGCTGTTCACAAATGCTCTCCATCCAACCTCACTGAGCTCGAGCTGTTTTGCAAGGAGGAATGGGAAAAAATTTCAGTCTCTCGATGTGCAAAACTGATAGAGACATACCCCAAGCGACTTACAGCTGTAATCGCAGCAAAAGGTGGAGCTACAAAGTATTAACTTAAGGGGGCTGAATAATTTTGCACGCCCAATTTTTCAGTTTTTGATTTGTTAAAAACGTTTGAAATATCCAATAAATGTCGTTCCACTTCATGATTGTGTCCCACTTGTTGTTGATTCTTCACAAAAAAATACAGTTTTATATCTTTATGTTTGAAGCCTGAAATGTGGCAAAAGGTCACAAAGTTCAAGGGGGCCGAATACTTTCGCAAGGCACTGTATATATGTGTGTGTGTGTGTGTGTGCGCGCGCGCGTATGGGCACATGTGTTGTGTACATTGAAGTGTCTGAGCATGTTAGCAGGAAGCACCACAAAATCAGTGCATGTCTGTGCGAACACACCATGCTGCTGCGTGGTGGTTTGCCCAGGTCTTTTGCCATGACAGTGATGTTGTAGAAGGGTGTGGTCTCTCTGTCCAGCTCCACATCTCTCCTCACACGCAGCTCTCCTTCCACTGGAGATATCACAAACTCATCTGAGAGAGTAAGAGAGAGCGAAAGAAAAAGAAAGAGAGGAGGGCATGATTAGTTGGTTACGAGCTGTATACACTGCACACACATACACACACAGACGGTAGCTCACTAGCATGCATGCACACACACACACACACACAATAACGCATCCCCTCCTCCACAAAGACACACACAGATACACCCACCGCAACTATGGCTGTGCCGGTCATTACATTTTCTCAACCAGTAACTGTTATGCAAATAAATAACCCAGTCAGTAACACCAGCAACCACCCAGGGCCTCGTTTCCCAGAGCCTTCAGATTGTCATTAGAACCATTTTACAATGTATCTTTAGTAGCTAAGCTGTTTCCCAGAACCTTTGTTAATTATTTTTTGCCCCTCTGCACACCAGTATCTCAACTACCACATCTATCACTCCAGTGTTTAAATGCTAAATTGTAATTACTTTGCCACTACGGCCTATTTATTGCCTTACCTCCCTAATCTTACCTAATTTGCACACACTGTATATCATTTTTTTCTATTGTGGTATTGACTGTACTTTTGTTTTTTCTGTTGCACAACTTTTCTTTATCTTGGCCAGGTCGGCAGTTGTAAATGAGAACTTGTTCTCAACTGGCCTACCTGGTTAATTAAATAAAGGTGAACATTTTATTTAAATGTGTGGCAAGATATGCGCAATGATGTGCACAATCCGTGATTTAGCGCATTATTATTGGGTAAACATAATAAGCCACCTCAATTATTGCAGTCATATGTGGTAATATCTATCTAGGAGCTGATCAATCTTCAGTATTGTGGAAGGATGCTGTTAAGGATGCTGCAACATTTCAACGTCCTGCTAGTCATGCCAGGAATATAGTATATGCATATGCTTAGTATGTGTGGATAGAAAACACTCTGAAGTTTCTAAAACTGGTTAAATCATGTCTGTGACTATAACAGAACATGTTTCGGACTCAAAATCCCAAGGAAATCTGATCACAAAATCGACGAAGAAAAAATCAATCCGCCAGTCTCTGTATTGTCTATTGCAAGGTATAATAGATAGTGATGGGCTTACAGTTCCTACAGCTTCCACACGATGTTGCCAGTGTTATGAATTCTATGCAGCTAAATCCTTGGTCATCTGAGTAATAGGCACATCCTGTCATGAAGTCTCCCAGAGGAAGTGATGAAAGGGGCAAACTCGGACACGATTTCCAAACTTGCAGCTATTGAATACAGATCTCTCCGTGATCAATTTGATCGTTTATTAACGTTTACTAATACCTAAAGTTGGATTACAAAAGTAGTTTGAAGTGTTTTGTCAAAGTTTATAGGCAACTTTTTTAATTTAAAAAAATGACGTTGCGTTGGGAAACGGGAGTTTTTTCCTGGATTTCACAGTGTTCATATATGGACCGATTTAATCGAAAAAAAGACCCAATTGTGATGTTTATGGGACATATATGAGTGCCAACAAAGAAGCTCGTCAAAGGTAATGAATGCTTTATATTTTATTTCTGCGTTTTGTGTAGCGCCGGCTACGCTAATTTCTTTGTTTACGTCCCCTTCGTGTGTTTCTGGGGGCTGCATGCTATCAGATAATAGCTTCTTATGCTTTTGCCGAAAAGCATTTTACAAATCTGACATGTTGACTAGATTCACAACGAGTGTAGCTTTAATTGAGTACCCGGCATGTGTGTTTTAATGAAAGTTTGAGTTGTATGGAGTGCTATTAGTTGGCGCTCTGGAATTTTGCTGATTTTGATGCCTGTACAGGTATCGCATCCGTAACAGATTTGATCCAATAGCAGCAATGCTTTTCTTTCGATCCTATCCGTATCGACACATGGTCTGACAATGCACATAGCGAATGTTCTCTCTACGTGCTTGTTTTGGAAACACTCTTAGTTAGGTCGTAAAAAACGATGCATCTGGTTGTCTACAATCATGGCAATGCTTAAAGGGCAATTCCTCCATTTTCAATCTCATTTTGATCATTTCTCTCACCAAATCAGTGTCAGACACCCCTTCAAATGAGTGGATTCGGCTATTTCAGCCACACCCGTTGCTGACAGGTATATAAAATCCAGCACACAGCCGTGCAATATCCATAGACAAACATTGGCAGTAGAATGCCATTGGACTCTGGAGCAGTGGAAATGCGTTCTCTGAAGTGATAAATAACGCTTCACTATCTGGCAGCACGACGGACAAATATGGGTTTGGGGAATGCCAGGAGCACGCTACCTGCCCGAATGCATAGTGCCAACTGTAAAGTTTGGTGGAGGAATAATGGTCTGGGGTCTTTTTTCATGGTTCGGTGAAGGGAAATCTTAATGCTACAGCACACAATGACATTAGACGATTCTGTGCTTCCAAATGTGGTAAGTAAAAACAAAATGCTTCTCTCTGACATCAGTGATTTTCCAAACCTGTAACGAGTTTCTATCCCAAGGAAGGGTATTTTCTTTCTCTGTACATCACCGCGAATCTCACAGTGTTCAAAAATCACTGTTTTAAAAATGTTTTAACTTTTGATGATGTCATACGGTATAACTTTTTAACTTTTCTTCAAAAATGTTCCGTTTTCACTTATGTAGACACTGGCATCGTGTTAGAGATATTGAAAAGTGGTTGAGTTGACCGAGCATGTATTTTTGTTGTTACCATACCCAACCCAATGACACACCAAACAGGCTTGGAGCAAAACAGGGTCAGCCTTCAACATGTAGCAGTTAAGGGGATAGCACCTGAGTGATGTAGGTGTAATTTTGTCACACCCTGATCTGTTTCACCTGTCTTTGTGATTGTCTCCACCCCTCTCCAGGTGTCGCCCATCTTCCCCATTATCCGCTTTGTATTTATACCTGTGTTCTGTTTGTCTGTTGTCAGTTGGTCTTGTTTGTCAAGTCAACCAATGTTTTGTCTCAGCGCCTGCTTTTCCTAGTCTTTTTTTCTTGCCCTCCTGGTTTTGACCCTTGCCTGTCCTGGCTCTGAGCCTGAGCCTGCCTGCCGACCTGTACCTTTGCACCACCTCTGGATTATTGACCTCTGCCTACCCTGAGCCTGCCTGCCATCCGGTACCTTTGCCCCACCTCTAGTTTATTAACCCCTGCCTGATTATTAAACCATTGTTAATTCGACGTTGCCTGCATTTCTGTAGCCTGTGGCCAATGCAGGCACAGATAATAAAGCCATGAATAGCGGTATCATTAATCTCACCATTTTGATTTCACCAGCTGTTTTTGTAACGAGAAAGCAACCAAAAACCAGAATTTTTGTAATGGAAAGATTTTATGGAAAGCCAAGTTGAAATCAGCATTAGATGTTGTCGTCCTCATAATAACCGCACGTGGTTTTATTGCAACGGAGTAGCGCAATTGTGATTTAGATCAAAACACTTGGGTGAACTTTTGGAATCATGGATTTAGAATGTTTATTTTAATTCTATAGTTAGAGTATAAATAATAGTGGGATAGCCAGCTAACACAATTTTGCTTAACTTGCTAAGAAAATACAAACTAGCTGTTTGCAGATGTAAGAAACACAAACTAATTTTGTAATTATAGAACGCTTGTGGATTTATATTAAGATCAAAGTGGAAACAACATCGTTGTCATCAACATTGTTGCATGTGCTGCATTGACCATGCACACTGAACGAAAGTGTCTTGTGGGTTGGCGCCCCCCCCTTGGGTTGTGCCGTGGCGGAGATCTTTGTGGGCTATACTCGGCCTTATCTCAAGATGGTAAGTTAGGGGTTGAAGATATCCCTCTAGTGGTGTGGGGCTGTACTTTGGCAAAGTCGGTGGGGTTATATCCTTCCTGTTTGGCCCTGTCCGGGGGTATCATCGGTTGGGGCCACAGTGTCTCCTGACCCCTCCTGTCTCAGCCTCCAGTATTTATGCTGCAGTAGTTATGTGTCGGGGGGCTAGGGTCAGTTTGTTATATCTGGAGTACTTCTCCTGTCTTATCTGGTGTCCTGTGTGAATTTAAGTGTGCTCTCTCTAATTCTCTCTTTCTTTCTCTCTCTCGGAGGACCTGAGCCCTAGGACCATGCCTCAGGATTACCTGGCATGATAACTCCTTGCTGTCCCCAGTCCACCTGGCCGTGCTGCTGCTCCAGTTTCAACTGTTCTGCCTCCGGCTATGGAATCCTAACCTGTTCACCAGACGTGTAACCTGTCCCAGAACTATTATTTGACCATGCTGGTCATTTATGAACATTTGAACATCTTGGCCATGTCCTGTTATAATCTCCACCCAGGAACAGCCAGAAGAGGACTGGCCACCCCTCATAGCCTGGTTCCTCTTTAGGTTACTTCCTAGGTTTTGGCCTTTCTAGGGAGTTTTTCCGAGCCAACGTGCTTCAACACCTGCATTGCTTGCTGTTTGGGGTTTTAGGCTGGGTTTCTGTACAGCACTTTATACAAAGGGCTATATGAATCAATTTGATTTGTGGTCAAGCAACAACAAATGTGCTCTTTGCGTGACAGGGGGTGGGACTTGGTGGGTGTGGAAAGCAGCATGGAGAGACAGAGAGCAGAGAGGAATTAAGTAGCGGAGTAACTATAAAAATGGACATTACACATAGCATATCACATTAAACAAACCAAACATTCAAATATCGTTATTGAAGGTAAAGTAAAAACCCAAGCCGGTCCGTGAATAAATACTGGTATATAGTAAAATACGGTATACTGCCCAGCCCTAGGTCTGAAGTGCATTCAACACATCTTCTCCACTCGTTTGATCTTGCTGTGGCAATAAGCACAAAAGTACTTCCCGATAAGATTCCTCTTTCGGTAACCGAATGCATACGCATAACTGAGCCGTGCTTAAGTCCAATGCTATGCTGGTAAACGGAGCTGCTGATATACAGTGCCTTGCGAAAGTATTCGGCCCCCTTGAACTTTGCGACCTTTTGCCACATTTCAGGCTTCAAACATAAAGATATAAAACTGTATTTTTTTTGTGAAGAATTAACAACAAGTGGGACACAATCATGAAGTGGAACGACATTTATTGGATATTTCAAACTTTTTTAACAAATCAAAAACTGAAAAATTGGGCGTGCAAAATTATTCAGCCCCCTTAAGTTAATACTTTGTAGCGCCACCTTTTGCTGCGATTACAGCTGTAAGTCGCTTGGGGTATGTCTCTATCAGTTTTGCACATCGAGAGACTGACATTTTTTCCCATTCCTTCTTGCAAAACAGCTCGAGCTCAGTGAGGTTAGATGGAGAGCATTTGTGAACAGCAGTTTTCAGTTCTTTCCACAGATTCTTGATTGGATTCAGGTCTGGACTTTGACTTGGCCATTCTAACACCTGGATATGTTTATTTTTGAACCATTCCATTGTAGATTTTGCTTTATGTTTTGGATCATTGTTTTGTTGGAAGACAAATCTCCGTCCCAGTCTCAGGTCTTTTGCAGACTCCATCAGGTTTTCTTCCAGAATGGTCCTGTATTTGGCTCCATCCATCTTCCCATCAATTTTAACCATCTTCCCTGTCCCTGCTGAAGAAAAGCAGGCCCAAACCATGATGCTGCCACCACCATGTTTGACAGTGGGTATGGTGTGTTCAGGGTGATGAGCTGTGTTGCTTTTACGCCAAACATAACGTTTTGCATTGTTGCCAAAAAGTTCAATTTTGGTTTCATCTGACCAGAGCACCTTCTTCCACATGTTTGGTGTGTCTCCCAGGTGGCTTGTGGCAAACTTTAAACGACACTTTTTATGGATATCTTTAAGAAATGGCTTTCTTCTTGCCACTCTTCCATAAAGGCCAGATTTGTGCAATATACGACTGATTGTTGTCCTATGGACAGAGTCTCTCACCTCAGCTGTAGATCTCTGCAGTTCATCCAGAGTGATCATGGGCCTCTTGGCTGCATCTCTGATCAGTCTTCTCCTTGTATAAGCTGAAAGTTTAGAGGGACGGCCAGGTCTTGGTAGATTTGCAGTGGTCTGATACTCCTTCCATTTCAATATTATCGCTTGCACAGTGCTCCTTGGGATGTTTAAAGCTTGGGAAATCTTTTTGTATCCAAATCCGGCTTTAAACTTCTTCACAACAGTATCTCGGACCTGCCTGGTGTGTTCCTTGTTCTTCATGATGCTCTCTTTGCTTTTATCGGACCTCTGAGACTATCACAGTGCAGGTGCATTTATACGGAGACTTGATTACACACAGGTGGATTGTATTTATCATCATTAGTCATTTAGGTCAACATTGGATCATTCAGAGATCCTCACTGAACGTCTGGAGAGAGTTTGCTGCACTGAAAGTAAAGGGGCTGAATAATTTTGCACACCCAATTTTTCAGTTTTTGATTTGTTAAAAAAGTTTGAAATATCCAATAAATGTCGTTCTACTTCATGATTGTGTCCCACTTGTTGTTGATTCTTCACAAAAAAATACAGTTTTATATCTTTATGTTTGAAGCCTGAAATGTGGCAAAAGGTCGCAAAGTTCAATGGGGCCGAAGGCACTGTATCCTTGTTTATCTGCTTACTAAAGTCTTTTCTTATTTCTTCAACCCTTCTTATTATGGTTGTCTGATAGTTGTAGTCCTTTCATTTGCTTTAGAAAATCATCTTCGTTACTGAAGTCAGTATACATACTTTCCGCTGAAGACGACAAGCAATCTTTCACTGAGTCGGCGTCGATAAAGGCCATCTTATGCCTAGCCAAGATACATGCAATCTCAAATGCTGTCTCTGTCAGTTTCTCTGCAGAAGAGGTCGTTCTGTCCATCAGCGGTTGCTGTCCTTTCAGCAAAGCAGTTAGTTGTTGAATGCCATTTTTTTGTAGACCCCTGCCAGGTGGGAATTTCTCTTTGTATGTGTAGTATTGAAATGCTGTTCTAAATTACCATTTTTAAAACCTGCGCACGTCTTCTTGACAATTAAACAAAGTGGGTTTTGTGCCATGAAGTACAAAGAACAATTCTGTTCCATTTTTCTTGAAACATACGATTTATCTTTCAACAGCCGTACCTTTGTCTTTTTGCTAGCTTGTCCCTCATCTGTGTGCGAGGCTCTACTAATAGCTTCCTCATCCTCATTATTTGTAGTGGCAGTTTGCTCATTATTATGTTTTTGCTTGTCCTTGACTACGACAAATCGATCCATTTTAAATGTTGGATTCGGCCAAGGATAGTGATAAATATTTACTTTGATGTGGCCCAAAAAATGTTCAGTAGAGTGGACTAACTGCTGCTTCTCTCGGCCCTCCACCTCTCGCCTCCATCGCTAGCCTAGTTTAAAGCGAAGCAACAGTTTACTCGACTGCACATGCAGCTGCACATGCACATGCAGCAGCTCAACATCTTATATAATGCCACATACTGGGTGAGTGAAATAGTGCAGTTTGTGTAATTTGAATGCTCGGAAATTATTGGACATTTTGCTGTATTTGGTAGTCTGTACCGCGAGCTGCCAATCAATGCAATCCGTGCAATGAATATGCCTGGCCTAGCCTATAGAAAGCTGATGGGATCCTCCTATTTTTAAAAGAGGCCATCAAAATGATGTTCTCATACAATTGCATAGCATAACCTATTAAAATGTTGCGCAACATGGGCTTATAGGAACTCTTATTTCATTCCATGCATCAACCAGCTATGGGGAGCTGGCTCTCGCTGCAAAACAGGCGAACCTATTCCGCTAAAACTCTGAAAATCAGGGCTCTTATTAAGTGTTTGATTTGATTTTCGATTGTATTGACGTTCGAGTGGTTAGAGGGTCATTATAAACCGGGTGGTTCAAGATCTGAATGCTGATTTGATGAAAGCCGTGGAAGATCAGACAGTACACCACGGGTGTGGCCAAAAATGACTTTTTACTGTTCTAATTATGTTGGTAACCAGTTTATAATACCAATAAGGCACCTCGGGTTTTGTGGTACATGGCCAATATACCAGGCACTCCGCGTTGCGTTGTGCATAAGAACAGCCATTATCCCTGGTATATTGGCCATATACCACACGACCTCGTGCCTTATTGCTTGAATAGAGTGCTTGAGTACCAGGCCGTTGGCAAGTTTGATAGGTTACTAATTACCATCAGGGGCATCAGAGCACAGTTTGAGAAGTCTACAGTTGTGGCCAAAAGTTTTGAGAATGACACACATATTAATTTTCACAAAGTTTGCTGCTTCAGTGTCTTTAGATATTTTTGTCAGATGTTACTATGGAATACTGAAGTATAATTACAAGCATTTCATAAGTGTCAAAGGCTTTTATTGACAATTACATGAAGTTGATGCAAAGAGTCAATATTTGCAGTGTTGAACCTTCTGTTTCAAGACCTTTGCAATCCACCCTGGCATGCTGTCAATTAATTTCTGGGCCACATCCTGACGGATGGCAGCCCATTCTTGCATAATCAATGCTTGGAGTTTATCAGAATTTGTTGGTTTTTGTTTGTCTACACGCCTCTTGAGGATTGACCACAAGTTCTCAATGGGATTAAGGTCTGGGGAGTCTCCTGGCCATGGACCCAAAATATCGATGTTTTGTTCACCGAGCCACTTAGTTGTCACTTTTGCCTTATGGCAAGGTGCTCCATCATGCTGGAAAATGCATTGTTCGTCACCAAACTGTTCCTGGATGGTTGGGAGAAGTTGCTCTCGGAGGATGTGTTGGTACCATTCTTTATTCATGGCTGTGTTCTTAGGCAAAATTGAGTGAGCCACTCCCTTGGCTGAGAAGCAACCCCACACATGAATGGTCTCAGGATGCTTTACTGTAGGCATGACACAGAACTGATGGTAGCGATCACCTTGCCTTCTCCGGACAAGCTTTTTTCCGGATGCCCCAAACATTCAGACAGGGGATTCATCAGAGAAAATGACTTTACCCCAGTCCTCAGCAGTCCAATCCCTGTACCTTTTTCAGAATATCAGTCTGTCCCTGATGTTTATCCAGGAGAGAAGTGGCTTCTTTGCTGCCCTTCTTGACACCAGGCCATCCTCCAAAAGTCTTCGCCTCACTGTGCGTGCAGATAGACTCACACCTGCCTGCTGCCATTCCTGAGCAAGCTCTGCACTGATGGTGCCCCAATCCCGCAGCTGAATCAACTTTAGGGGACGGTCCTGGCGCTTGCTGGACTTTCTTGGGAGCCCGAAGCCTTCATGACAACAATTGAACCGCTCTCCTTGAAGTTCTTGATGATCCGATAAATGGTTGATTTAGGTGCAATCTTACTGGCAGCAATATCCTTGCCTGTGAAGCCCTTTTTGTGCAAAGCAATGATGATGCACGTGTTTCCTTGCAGGTAACCATGTTTGACAGAGGAAGAACAATGATTCCAAGCACCACCCTCCTTTGAAGCGTCCAGTCTGTTATTCGAACTCAATCAGCATGACAGAGTGAACTCCAGCCTTGTCCTCGTCAACACTCACACCTGTGTTAACCTCTTTTGGGTAGGGGGCAGTATTTTGACGTTCGGATGAAAAGTGTGCCCAAAGTAAACTGCCTGTTACTCAGGCCCAGAAGCTAGGATATGCATATAATTTAGATTTGGATAGAAAACACTCCAAAGTTTCTAAAACTGTTAAAATAATGTCTGAGTATAACAGAACTGATATGGCAGGCGAAACCCCGAGAACAAACTATCCCCCCCCAAAGAAATTCAGTTTAACACTGTATTCAATGGCTGTCACTTTAATTATAAGGCTAAATCCTCACAGGTTGCAGTTCCTAGGGCTTCCACTAGATTCAACAGTCTTTAGAAAGAGTTTCAGGCTTGTTTTTCGGAAAAATTAGCCAGAAATTGTAGTTTTTTCTAGGTGGCTCCCATTTTGGCTGTCGTGTTTTCAAGCACGTGGAAGGGAGTGCGTTCTTTGGTATTTTTCTGCGGTAAAGACAATAACGATTCTCCGTCTTAAATTGTATTGTTTATTTATGTTTTAGGGTACCTATGTTTGATTATAAATGTTGTTTGATATGTTTGGAAAAGTTTATTACTAAAGTTTAGGATTAATTTTGATGGAGGGAAACTGGGTGGATTATTGACAGAAGCGTGCCAGCTAAACTGAGTTTTTATGGATATAATGAAGGACATTATGAAACAAAAGGACCATTTGTGATGTATCTGGGACCTTTTGGAGTGCCAACAGAAGAAGATCATCAAAGATAAGGCATTTATATATCGCTATTTCTGACTTTCGTGGCTCACCTGCCTGGATGAAATATGTTTTTCACGCTTTTGTAAACAGGGCACTGTCCTCAGATAATCGCATGGTGTGCTTTCGCCATAAAGCCTGTTTTAAATCTGACACAGCAGCTGGATTAACAAAAAGTTAAGCTTTGTTTGAGGTATTACACTTGTGATTTTATGAAAGTTAAATATTTATAATTCTGTAGTTTGAATTTCGCGCTCTGCAATTTCAACGGATGTTGGCCAGGTGGGACGTTACCGTTAACCTCTTGATACTCCCCATCCCGGATCCGGGATCGTGAATAAAGCCTCAGGCTCATTAGCATAACGCAACGTTAACGATTTCTGAAAATCACAAATAAAATGAAAATAATGCGCCTGCTCTCAAGCTTAGCCTTTTCTTAACAACACTGTCATCTCAGATTTTCAAAATATGCTTTTGAACCATAGCAAATCAAGCATTTGTGTAAGAGTATTGCAAGCTAGCTTAGCATTTTGCGTAGCATTTAGCATGCAACATTTTCACAAAAACCAGATAACCAAATAAATAAAATCATTTACCTTTGAAGAGCTTCAGATGTTTTCAATGAGGAGACTCTCAGTTACATAGCAAATGTTCAGTTTTTCCTGAAAGAATCTTTGTGTAGGAGAAATCGCTCCGTTTTGTACATCACATTTGGCTACCGAAAAACGAACCGAAAATTCAGTCACCAAAACGTCAAACTTTTTCCGAATTAACTCCATAATATCGACCGAAACATGGCAAACGTTGTTTAGAATCAATCCTCAAGGTGTTTTTTCACATATCTCTTCATTGATATGCAGTTCGTGGAAGCCTGCTTTCCCCTCAGAATCGAATGGAAAAATACCAGCAGCTGAAAATGACGCACCAATTTCGACGGAGGACACCGGGCGGACACCTGGAAAATGTAGTCTCTTATGGTCAATCTTCCAATGATATGCCTACAAATACGTCACAATGCTGCAGACACCTTGGGGAAACGACAGAAAGGGCAGGCTCATTCCAATCGCATTCACAGCCATATAAGGAGACAATGGAAAACGGAGCCTCAAAAATCCTGGTTGCCGTTTCATCTTGGTTTTGCCTGTAGCTCCCGTTCTAGGGCACCCACAGACAATATCTTTGCAGTTCTGGAAAATTCAGAGTGTTTTCTTTCCAAAGCTAAGAGAATCACTGACATGATGTCAGCTGGTCCTTTTGTGGCCGAGCTGAAATGCAGTGGAAATGTTTTTGGGGGATTCAGTTAATTTGCACGGCAAAGAGGGACTTCGCAATTAATTGCAATTCATCTGATCACTCTTCATAACATTCTGGAGTATTTGCAAATTGCCATCATACAAACTGAGGCAGCAGACTTTGTGAAAATTAATATTTGTGTCATTCTCAAAACTTTTGGCTACGACTGTAGTTGCCACGACTCAAAGGTCACATGCAATTTGACTGTGGGTCATGACTCATGACTGCTGGTGTGGCGGTAATACGTCACCGTAACAGCCCTAACCCCAACCCACACACATCCTACTCACTCTGGGGGTCTCCGGCAGTGATGCTGTACTCCACTTTGCCGTTGAGTCCAGAGTCTTGGTCAGTGGCTTTGAGGGTCCAGACCCGGGGCCCCGGCTGGCCCTCTGTTATCTTAAATGGCCCCTCATAGACCTTGGGGAAGGTGGGGGTCACATCGTTCACATCCAGGACATTCACCAACACCTGGAAAAGACCAGTAGAAACAACTTGTTCAGAGATCTGTATGGCCTATATGTATATTTATGTGATTAAAGGAATAGTTCACTTTTTGTAGAAAAAAATGTGGGTCATTAATTTTAATGAACAAAAACTCCTGCAAATATCACAGATTGCAACTTTAATATGATGTGTACAAACTACATTAAAAACAATGCCTTGATAAACATGATGTGTATAAAGAGTGAAGTGTGTAGGTGTGTGAGTGTGTGTTTCTGTGTTCTGTCATTGTCATCACCGTAGTGCTGGATGTCAGGCGGAGGGCATGGATGGGACACTGGTCTGTTGCTGTGACGACAAGTGCATAGTGTCCATTGCTGATCTCAAAGTCCAGCTCCTTCACTGCAACAATCTTTCCCTGGACACACACCCATGCACAAAAAGACAACTACTTTAACACTCAACGCTATTCAAAATATTGTACGGTCAGTGTGTTCACAAACTACACACAGTACCAAACCTTGGATCAAATTCTTACTGAAATATTTTAAATACTTTGAGTGTTTGCCTGCCTGGAGTGCAGGGTTTTCACTTCTGCAACAATTATTTTGGTTTCATTGAGTCAGGCAAGCTAAACTATCTGAAAAGCTTACAAATAGTGTTTGGATCAAGGTCTGCACAGTAAATTAGGTATCAGTCTAAATAAAAGAGCAATTTTAGTTTTAGAAGTGGTGGGGACATAATGATATATATACAGTACCAGTCAAAAGTTTGGACACACCTACTCATTCAAGGGTTTTTCTATATTTAAAAAAAACTTTTTTCTACATTGTAGAATAATAGTGAAGACATGAAAACTACAAAATTACACATGAAGTAATCTAAAAGTGTTAAACTAATCAAAATAGATTTTAGATTCTTCAAAGTAGCCACCCTTTGCCTTGATGACAGCTTTGCACTCTTGGCATTCTCTCAACCCGCTTCACTTGGAATGCTTTTACAACAGTCTTGAAGGAGAGCCCACTTATGATGAGCAGATTTCCATCGGTCTAATGTCCATAGCTCGTGTTTCTTGGCCCAAGCAACTCTCTTCTTATGATTGGTGTCCTTTAGTAGTGGTTTCTTTGCGGCAATTCAACCACGAAGGCTTGATTCACAGTCTCATCTGAACAGTTGAGATGTGTCTGTTACTTGAACTCTGTGAAGCATTTACTTAGGCTGCAATTTCTGAGGCTGGTAACTCTAATAAACATATCCTCTGCAGCCGAGGTAACTCTGGGTCTTCCTTTCCTGTGGCAATTCTCAGGAGAGCCAGTTTCACCATAGCGCACTTGAAGAAACTTTGAAAGTTCTTGAAATGTTACATATTGACTGACCTTCATGTCTTAAAGTAATGATGGACTGTCATTTCTCTTTGTTTATTTGAGCTGTTCTTGCCATAATATGAACTTGGTCTTTTACCAAAATAGGGCTATATTCTGTATACAACACAACTGATTAGCTCAGAAACATCAGCAAAATAAATTCAACAAATTAACTTTAAACTAGGCACATCAGTTAATTGAAATGCATTCCAGGTGACTAACTCATGAAGCTGGTTGAGAGAATGCCAAAAGTGTGCAAAGCTGTCATCAAGGCAAAGGGTGGTTACTTTGAAGAATCTCAAATTTAAAATATATTTTGTTTTGTTTAACACTTTTTGGGTTACTACATGATTCAATAGGTGTTATTTCATAGTTTTGATGTCTTTTGTACAACGTAGAAAATAGTAAACATAAAGAAATACCCTGGAATAAGTAGATGCGTCTAATCTTTTGACTGGTACTGTATATATTTTTTAAAATATATTTTCCTTTATTATTTTCTCCTAACCATACAATCCCTTCCATAATGGAGTAAATTAATCGACAACAACAACAATTACAATAGTTATCTCTTGTTTGTATTTAGTCGCATCTTTCAGCTCCACTCATCCCCTCCCATCTGTCTCTGAACACCAAGTTTTGATTTCTATTTGCCATATATTTTAAACTGTGCTGTGATGTTTCACAAAGTTTCTACATATTGTAAATTAAAAATATATATTTTTTGCTAAAAGTATTATTATATAATTGATCGATTGACTATGACTTTTTAAATCACCCAGCAGTGCAATTTGCAGAGGGGGACATAACTTGGCAGGGGGTCTGGGGCCCTCCATTTTGGGGGCATCTAAACAAAAGCACATTTCCTGCATTTCTACACAATTTATTATGACCCATGGCCCAACACAAAAAGTACAGAGCATTCGGAAAGTATTCAGACTCCCCTTTTCCATATTTTGTTACGTAACATTCTAAAATTGATTAAATCAATATTTTTACTCATAAATCTACACACAATAACACAAAATGACAAATCCTACATGACTGAGCAAAAAACAAGCCATGAGGTCGAAGGAATTGTCCGTAGAGCTCCGAGACAGGACTGTGTCCAGGCACTGATTTGGGGAAGGGTACCAGAAAATGTCTGTAGCAATGAAGGTCCCCAACAACACAGTGGCCTCCATCATTCTTAAATGGAAGAAGTCTGGAACCACCCAGACTCTTCCTAGAGCTGGCCACCCGGCCAAACTGAACAATCGGGGGAGAAGGGCCTTGGTCAGGGAGGTGCCCAAGAACCCGATGGTCACACTGACAGAGCTCCAGAGTTCCTCTGTGGAGTTGGGAGGACCTTCCAGAAGTACAACCATCTCTACAGCACTCCACCAATCAGGCCTTTATGTTATAGTGGCAAGACAGAAGCCACTCCTCAGTAAAATTAACATGACAGCCCGCTTGGCCCCTACAGGACACTCAGACCATGAAAAACAAGATTATTTGCTATGATGAAACCAAGATTGAACTATTCAGGCAGAAACCCAAGCATCACGTCTGGAGGAAACATGGCACCATCCCTATGGTGAAGCATGGTGGTGGCAGCAAAGTACAGAGAGATCCTTGATGAAAACCTGCTCCAGAGCGCTCATGACCTCAGACTATGGTGAAGGTTCAACTTCCAACAGGACAATGACCCGAAGCACACTGCCAACACAATGCAGAAGTGGCTTTCTGAATATCCTTGAGTGGCCCAGCCAGACTTGAACCTGATCGAGCATCTCTGGAGAGACCTACAAATAGCTGTGCAGCGACTCTCCCCATCCAACCTGACAGAGATTGAGAGGATCTGCAGAGAAGAATGGGAGGAACTCCACAAATACAGGTGTGCCAAGCTTGTAGCGTCATACCCAAGAAGACTCGAGGCTGTATTCGCTGCTAAAGGTGCTTCAACAAAGTACTGATTAAAGGGTCTGAATACTTATGTAAATCTTTTTTATTTTTAATACATTTTCTAAAATGTCTAAAATCCGGTTTTTGCATTTTCATAATGGGGAATTGTGTGTAGATTGATGAAGAAGAAAAAACGATTTAATGAATTTTAGAATAAGGCTATAACGTAACACAACGTGGAAAAAGTCAAGGGGTCTGAATACTTTCCGAATGTTTAAGTGTTTGAAAAGACTTTAACTAGATACAAGATCTTTCAATCATCAATATTGTGTTGGACCTTTAACAAATAGTCTAACAAATGAACAACTCTTACAAATACAGTACAAAGACAAACTTTGATTTTCTTTAAGACATGCTCTATATGCAAACTGGAAACTTATTGTAGCTTGGGATTTTGACAAAGCAAATTTGAGGACAAGGCTGCTGAAGATCAACATATCGACTGTACTACTCACGCTGCTAAATATCAACCACTGCTTTTCAAACATCCAGAATGCTTACAAGGCCCTCCCCGCCCTCCTTTCGGCAAATCTGACCCACGACTCCATCTTGCTCTACCCTTCCTATAGCCAGACACTCAAACAGGAAGTACCCGTAATAAGAGCTATTCAACGCTGGTCTGACCAATCGGAATCCACACTTCAGGATTGTTTTGATCAAGTGGACTGGGATATGTTTTGAGTAGCTTGCGAAAAAAGGCTAGACGCATACATGGATACAGTGACTGAGTTTATAAGGAAGTGTATAGAAGATGTAATAGCCACTGTGACGATTAAAACCTACCCTAACCAGAAACCGTGGATAGATTGTATCATTAACGTAAAACTGAAAGTGCAAACCAACACATTTAAACATGGCAAGGTGGATAATGCTTTGAGGATAACACAGTGACACCGACACGGCCCGCGACCAAGGACTGTGGGCACTCCTTCTCCGTGGCCGACATGAGTAATACATTCAAATGTGTTAACCCTCGCAAGGCTGCTGGCCCAGACGGTATCCCTAGCCGCGTCCTCAGAGCATGCGCAGACCAGCTGACTGGTGTGTTTACGGGCATTTTCAATCTCTCCCTATCTCAGTCTGCTGTCCCCACATGCTTTAAGATGGCCACCATTGTTCCTGTACCCAAGAAGGCAAAGGTAGATTAACTTAATGACTATCGCCCCGTAGCACTCACCTCTGTCATCATGAAGTGCTTTGAGAGACTAGTCAAGGGTCATATAACCTCTACCTTACCTGCCACCCTAGACCCACTTCATAATTCTTACCGACACCAATAGATCCACAGACGACGCAATCGCCATCACTCTGCACACTGCCCTATCCCATCTGGACAAGAGCAATACCCATGTAAGAATGCTGTTTATTGAATATAGCTCAGCACTCAACATCATAGAACCCTCCAAGCTCATCATTAAGCTCGAGGCCCTGGTCTGAACCTCGCCCTGTGCAACTGGGTCCTGGACTTCCTGACGGGTCGCCCCCAGGTGGTGAACGTAGGAAACATCACCTCCACTCCACTGATCCTCAACATTGGGGCCCCACAAGGGTGCATGCTTAGCCCCCTCCTGTACTCCCTGTTCACCCATGACTGCTCGGCCAAGCACGCCTCCAACTCAATCATCAAGTTTGCAGATGACACAACAGTAGTAGGCTTGATGACCAATGATGACGAGACAGCCTACAGGGAGGAGGTGAGGGCTCTGGGAGTGTGGTGCCTGGAAAACAACTTCTCACTCAATGTCAAAGGTGATGATCGGAAAAAGCACAGGGTGCACCCCCCTATGTACATCGCCGCGACCGCAGTGGAGAAGGTGGAAAGCTTCAAGTTCCTTGGCGTACACATCACTGACAAACTGAAATGTACCACCCACACAAACAGTGTGGTGAAGGAGGCTAAAGAAATTTGCTTGTCACCTAAAACCCTCACAAACTTTTACAGATGCACAATTGAAAGCATCCTGTTAGGCTGTATCACCGCCTGGTACGGCAACTGCACCGCCCGCAACTGAAAGGCTTGAGGGTGGTGCAATCTGCCCAGCTCATTACAAGGGGCAAACTACCCGCCCTCCAGGACACCTGCAGCACCCGGTGTCAAGGGAAGGCCTAAAAGATAATCAAGGACATCAACCACCCGAGCCACTGCCTGTTCACCCCGCTATCATCCATAAGGCGAGGTCAGGACAGGTGCATCAAAGCTTGGACCGAGAGACAGAAAAACAGCTTCTATTTCAAGCCCATCAGACTGTTAAACAGCCATCCCTAGCACATTAGAGGCTGCTGCCTATAGGCATAGAAATCATAGAAATGTATATGCCTATAGGCACTGGCCACTTTAAGGAATGGAACACTAGTCAATTAATAATGTTTACATATCTTGCATTACTCATCTCATATGTACAGTGGGGCAAAAAGTATTTAGTCAGCCACCAATTGTGCAAGTTCTCCCACTTAAAAAGATGAAAGGCCTGTAATTTTCATCATAGGTACACTTCAACTATGACAGACAAAATGAGGGAAAAAAATCCAGAAAATCACATTGTAGGACTTTTAATGAATTTATTTGCAAATTATGGTGGAAAATATGTATTTGATCACCTACAAACAAGCAAGATTTCTGGCTCTCACAGACCTGTAACTTCTTCCTTAAGAGGGTCCTCTGTCCTCCACTCCACCTGTATTAATGGCACCTGTTTGAAATTGTTATCAGTATAAAAGACACCTGTCCACAACCTCAAACAGTCACACTCCAAACTCCACTATGGCCAAGACCAAAGAGCTGTCAAATGACACCAGAAACAAAATTGTAGACCTGCACCAGGCTGGGAAGACTGAATCTGCAATAGGTAAGCAGCTTGGTTTGAAGAAATCAACAGTGGGAGCGATTATTGGGAAATGGAAGACATACACGACCACTGAAAATCTCCCTTGATCTGGGGCTCGATGCAAGATCTCACCCCGTGGGGTCAAAATGATCACAAGAACGGTGAGCAAAAATCCCAGAACCACACGGGGGGACCTAGTGAATGACCTATAGAGAGCTGGGACCAAAGTAACAAAGCCTACCATCAGTAACACACTACGCTGCCAGGGACTCACATCCTGCAGTGCCAGACGTGTCCCCCTGCTTAAGCCAGTACATGTCCAGGCCCGTCTGAAGTTTGCTAGAGAGCATTTGGATGATCCAGAAGAAGATTGGGAGAATGTCATATGGTCAGATGAAACCAAAATAAAACTTTTTGGTAAAAACTCAACTCGTCGTTTTTGGAGGACAAAGAATGCTGAGTTGCATCCAAAGAACACCATACCTACTGTGAAGCATGGGGGTGGAAACATCATGCTTTGGGGCTGTTTTTCTGCAAAGGGACCAGGACGACTGATCCGTGTAAAGGAAAGAATGAATGGGGCCATATATCGTGAGATTTTGAGTGAAAACCTCCTTCCATCAGCAAGGGCATTGAAGATGAAACGTGGCTGGGTCTTTCAGCATGATAATGATCCCAAACACACCGCCCGGGCAACGAAGGAGTGGCTTCGTAAGAAGCATTTCAAGGTCCTGGAGTGGCCTAGCCAGTCTCCAGATCTCAACCCCATAGAAAATCTTTGGAGGGAGTTGAAAGTCCGTGTTGCCCAGCAACAGCCCCAAAACATCACTGCTCTAGAGGAGATCTGCATGGAGGAATGGGCCAAAATACCAGCAACACTGTGTGAAAACCTTATGAAGACTTACAGAAAACGTTTGACCTCTGTCATTGCCAACAAAGGGTATATAACAAAGTATTGAGATAAACATTTGTTATTGACCAAATACTTATTTTCCACCATAATTTGCAAATAAATTCATCAAAAATCCTAGTGTGATTTTCTGGATTTTTTTTCTCATTTTGTCTGCCATAGTTGAAGTGTACCTATGATGAAAATTACAGGCCTCTCTCATATTTTTAAGTGGGAGAACTTGCACAATTGGTGGCTGACTAAATGCTTTTTTGCCCCACTGTATATACTGTATTCTATATCTTAGTCTGTTACGCTGGCGGAGCATATACCCACGTGTCATATTCTCATTGGTTTTTAGGACCATATACCCACGTGGGTGATTGAGAGATGAACTGAGGTCCACACTCCGGTCTAGTTGGTGGTGGTAATATACCTTAAAGTTGGTTGCAACCGCCATATAAACTCCAAAGAAGAAGAAGATGCCTGAAGGATCAGCGTGTTAGGCTACTATGGTGAGCGAGCATTGCACCTTTGCATTTTCAATTAAGTATGGATTACCCATGCATTTGTCTCTGCCTGCAAATCTTCATCCTAAAAGGTAGGCTATATCCTATTGGAAAATGCTAAATGTAGTGTTGCTGTCATCATTCTTGCTGCCTCCAGTTCAGTAGCCATACCTGCAAGATCAGTTGCGCGTGTGGTCTCAAATAAATAAAGTAGGCTATAGCCTATGTATACATGGGTTGAGAAGCACAGGACAGTTATCTTTCACAGGAAAAGTACTTCCTAAATAGGTCTGTGATTAGGCTATAGTTTACTACATTGCGTGTAAATAGGCCTATATATTGATCACCCATATTTCTCCATCTGAAAATCTTCCCACTCCTAAAAGGTAGTCTATAAAATAGCTCAAGAGAAAGTGCAAGTCAATCCAACACTGCTCTCTTCAAACTACATCTAGCATATTGGCTGATATAGCCCATTAATAAAATATAAGGGCCATGTGAAATTCTCTGGTAATTTAACCTATTTCTTAAGTTATTGTTACGCGTTTGATATTGCAAAATTGCTGGGACCCTGGCTGGCAAGTGAGCATACGCCTAAAATAACATTGTGAGACTGCAGTTGAGTTTGGGACAAGTTCTTGCAGTATTGGGTGGGAGCGAGTGTGGGATGAAGAAAGCCATCCTGTACAGACCTCTACTGTACACCATGACAGTGAAGCATGTAACGTTAGCTGTTCATTACTGTGTCAGTGTGAAAAGTAGGGAATTAGATCAGGGAACTGACAGATCAATAACATTACATTGACATACTGACTAATACAACTCACATGGCACTGAAGAAACATCAGAATATCACTCTTCAATCATTTGGCCAATGATTCTCCTTGTTTGATTCAGGTCTAGTTTGATTGAGGCGAAAATAACAGCTAATGTAAAGCCAACTTTTTGCGAGCTCTCTATCTAACGGCACATCAACTGGTGAAAGCTTGCCAAGTTAATTTACTTCTGAAAAGTGACAAAGCAAAGGCTACTAAACATGTCCAAACAAACAACCTAAATCCAGTCGGATAAACACTTCAAACAGCCTAACCGACCACACGGAGGCGTCTGCATGGTCCTAAAGCACACCGTTGCCGTGCTTTGTATCACATTCCAATGATAAAACTGGGGTGGACAAAAATGCAATTTCAGAATGTGTGTAAAATATCTGTCCATATTCTTACGGTAGTTTGATTGATGCAGAAGGTGATGGCCAGGTTGCCGTGGTCGATGGTGTATCGGAGGGTGCCGTTGAGGCCCTCGTCTGGGTCGATGGCGGTTACTGTGGCAATGGTGGCCCCCAAGGTGTCGGGGCCCTCGCTCAGCACCGTCACATACTCCTCCTCTGGAAACTCTGGTGCGTTGTCGTTTTCATCCACTATATGCACGTAGATGGTGGTCGATGACTGGTGGGGAAACAAAAATTGGTGTAGAAAAAGAGTGTTAAGGGCACATACATTACTGAGTGAAAAATAAACTCCAGCACACTAGTGATCTTGACACTCCACATGTTTGATAGATCTATATGGTCACAGGAAATATATAGATTTCCCTTTTACACATTTTCCATAACATATACTGTATAACAATGTTTTGTTCTGGGTAGATCTTCATCGAGGGCTTTAAAAAAAATGGTATACAGTTTTTCTCCATCAAATCAAATGTTATTTGTCACATACACATGTTTAGCAGATGTTATTGTGGGTGTAGAAAAATGCTTGTGTTTCTAGCTCCAACAGTGCAGTAATATCTAACAATTCACAACAATAAACACTACCTAAAAGTAAAAGAATGGAATTAAGGAATATATAAATATTAGGATGGGCAATTGTCACAGTGGCATAGACTAAAATACAGTAGAGTAGAATACAGAATGCCATATGAGATGTGTAAAGCAAAAATATGTAAACATGAATAAAGTGACTAGTGTTCCATTAGTGGCCAGTGATTTCAAGTCTATGTATATGGGGCAGCAGCTTCTAAGGTGCAGGGTTACTTACGTAACTGAGTGGAAGCCGCCTAGTGATGGTTATTTAACAGTCTGATGGCCTTGAGTAATACGCACCTGATAATACGATAGGTCCGAGTTATATATTTTTCTAATGAATGTAGGGCTTACATACACTGAGTTTACAAAACATTAGGGACACCTTCCTAATATTGCACCCCCTTTAGCCCTCAGAACAGCCTCAATTTGTCGGGGAATGGACTGTACAAGGTGTCGAAAGCGTTCCACAGGGATGCTGGCCCATGTTGACTCCAATGCTTCCCACGGTTGGGGCAAGTTGGCTCAATGTCCTTTTTGTGTTGGACCAGTTTTGATTCACACGGAAAACTGTTGAATGTGAAAATAGTTTGTCTTGCCCATTCATCTTCTGAATGGCACACATACACAATTTACATTTACATTTGTTTTTGGCATTTAGCGGACGCTCTTATACAGAGTGAGTTACAGTAGTGAGTGCCTACATTTTCATACTTTTTCTTGGTACTGTCTCAATTGTCTCGAGAATTTAAAATATTTTTTGAACATGTCTCCTCTCCTTCTAGTTTCAGTTTTGTTGTGAACAAAATGTAGGCCTATATGTGTGTGGGGCTGTGGGCGTGCACAGGACTGCAGGCACAGATACAGACACATACATACATACACTTCACACAAACAGGAAATTAAGTAACAAAGAACAGAAGCCAAGGTCAAATACTGAAATTATACTTTGGATTAAATAATATATACAGTGGGGCAAAAAAGTATTTAGTCAGCCATCAATTGTGCAAGTTCTCCACTTAAAAAGATGAGAGAGGCCTGTAATTTTCATCATAGGTACACTTCAACTATGACAGACAAAATGGAAAAAGAATCCAGAAAATCACATTGTAGGATTTTTAATGAATTTATTTGCAAATTATGGTGGAAAATAAGTATTTGGTCACCTACAAACAAGCAAGATTTCTGGCTCTCACAGACCTCTATTAAGAGGCTCCTCTGTACTCCACTTGTTACCTGTATTAATGACACCTGTTTGAACTTGTTATCAGTATAAAAGACACCAGTATAAAAGACACACAACCTCAAACAGTCACACTCCAAACTCCACTATGGCCAAGACCAAAGAGCTGTGAAAGGACACCAGAAACAAAATTGTAGACCTGCACCAGGATGGGAAGACTGAATCTGCAATAGGTAAGCAGCTTGGTTTGAAGAAATCAATTGTGGGAGCAATTATTAGGAAATGGAAGACATACAAGACCACTGATAATCTCCCTCGATCTGGGGCTCCACGTAAGATCTCACCCCGTGGGGTCAAAATGATCACAAGAACGGTGAGCAAAAATCCCAGAACCACATGGGGGGACCGAGTGAATGACCTGCAGAGAGCTGGGACCAATGTAACAAAGCCTACCATCAGTAACACACTACGCCGCCAGGGACTCAAATCCTGCAGTGCCAGACGTGTCCCCCTGCTTAAGCCAGTACATGTCCAGGCCCGTCTGAAGTTTGCTAGAGAGCATTTGGATGATCCAGAAGAAGACTGGGAGAATGTCATATGAAACCAAAATATAACTTTTTGGTAAAAACTCAACTCGTCGTTTTTGGAGGACAAAGAATGCTGAGTTGCATCCAAAGAACACCATACCTACTGTGAAGCATGGGGGTGGAAACATCATGCTTTGGGGCTGTTTATCTGCAAAGGGACCAGGACGACTGGTCCGTGTAAAGGAAAGAATGATTGGGGCCATATATCGTGAGATTTTGAGTGAAAACCTCTTTCCATCAGCAAAGGCATTGAAGATGAAACGTGGCTGGGTCTTTCAGCATGACAATGATCCCAAACACACCGCCCGGGCAACGAAGGAGTGGCTTCGTAAGAAGCATTTCAAGGTCCTGGAGTGGCCTAGCCAGTCTCCAGATCTCAACCCCATAGAAAATCTTTGGAGGGAGTTGAAAGTCCGTGTTGCCCAGCAACAGCCCCAAAACCTCACTGCTCTAGAGGAGATCTGAATGGAGGAATGGGCCAAAATACCAGCAACAGTGTGTGAAAACCTTGTGAAGACTTACAGAAAATGTTTGACCTCTGTCATTGGCAGCAAAGGGTATATAACAAAGTATTGAGCTAAACTTTTGTTATTGACCAAATACTTATTTTCCACCATAATTTGCAAATAAATTCATAAAAATCCTACAATGTGATTTTTCTGGATTTTTTTTCTCATTTTGTCTTTCATAGTTGAAGTGTACCTATGATAAAAATTATAGGCCTCTCTCATCTTTTTAAGTGGGAGAACTTGCACAATTCGTGGCTGACTAAATACTTTTTTGCCCCACTGTATATCTCTCTCTATATATATATAAAATCAGTCAAACCATCTAATGTAATTACAATTAGGTGTCAAAATACACTTATGCAGTTGTTTTTGGAATGGAGGAACATTCAACAGCTAAAAGAGTGTGGGTAGGGGGAGGAGCGAGACAGAGAGAGAAGGTTGGTGGAGGAGCGAGTGCGCATGTGCGGTTTTAGTTGGAGTGTATTATTTTGCCAACAGTATATCCTCCTGCAAGACATCAAGTCACAAAAATTTGGTAGGACTACTTGTAACTTACTTTTACTAGTGACATTGTAGCATAGAGTGTCACGTGTCAAAGATTGTTATTCCAACGCAGTTAAAATAATTAACGTATCAGCAGGGCAAAAAAAATACGTTTGAAGAAAGATCAATATTAAAAAGTAGGCTACATAGGCGACAGAAGACAATAATGACATGGGAATTATACAGCAGAGAAACTTTACGGATCCATTTGCTGCTGAGGTTTCTGCTCTATTTTCACCTGGCGACCGTGGTTGGAGGTAAGCAAAGCAATCCAATCTCTCCTGTGAGCTTGTTGCTCACACCCTGGGTGTGTGAACTTGTTGCTACCCTGTGTCGTTGAAACTAAATAGCATACTCTCTTCCTTTAACTTTTACAAGATTTTGTAAATATTAAATGTTTTCAGGCAAAACCGACAGGGTTGCCAGGTCAAGCTAAAATTTCTAACCCAATGACCAGTCAAACACTGCCAAAAGCCTTTTTTTCACAGCAAGAGAAGAATTGCTATATTTATACAATAAAATGTTTTTCCATAAAGTTATCGAGCCAATTAAGAAGGAATATCATAGTAAGTAAAGTAAAGATATTAGAAGCAAAATTCAGGTTTCCTCAAAATAATGAATCATATCAAATGTTATTTGTCACATACACATTTTTAGCACGTTATTGCGGGTGTAGCAAAATGCTTTAGTTCCCAGCTCCAACAGTGCTGAAGTGTCTAACAATTAAAAAATGATTGCAAGCTATGACATGACCTAATAAATTAATTTGAATATGTGTCAAGAGAAAAGATAATTTGCCTTTATTAAACTTGCCAGATTATTTGTACAAGGGGGTATGGTATATGGCCAATATACCACGGCTAATGGCTGTTCTTATGCATGATGCAATGCGGAGTGCCTGGATACAGCCATTAGCTGTGTTATATTGTCCATATACCGCAAACCCAGGGGATGCCTGAATGATATTAGAAACTGGTTACCAACGTAATTACAGCAGTAAAATGCAATGTTTGTCATACCTGTGGTATATGGTCGGATATACCACATCTTTCAGCCAATCAGCATTCAGGGCTTGAACCAGGTTTATAATTGTAAATAAATCCCCTTTGTGCATGTTCATAACTATAGATACATCTGAAAGGAGAGTTTGAGTGCTGAAAGTTGGACAGAAGATCTTGAAATCTCTGAACAAGAAAACATTGGATGAACATAAAAAACTAATGTTCAGCTTTATTTCTGCTGTTATTATGTGCCAAATGTTCAGACTACAAATGGCCCATTTGCAAGATTGACACATTTCAATAGGTATAGGCTACAGACTAAAATCTGGGATGATTGTAATTCAATTTTGCCATGATTTGCTTAGATAAAGGCAGGTAGCCTAGAGACCGTGATAAATCAAATCAAATCAAAATCAAATCAAATTTTATTTGTCACATACACATGGTTAGCAGATGTTAATGCGAGTGTAGCGAAATGCTTGTGCATCTAGTAGGCCTACATCTCATGTTAAATAGTCTAGTCTCTCATGTTAAATAGTTAAATAGTCTACATTAGCCTAGACAGGATGTAAATTGAACGATTTTTTATATATTTTTATTTTCTTTTATTTAAACTTTATTGAACCAGGTAGGCCAGTTGAGAACAAGTTCTCATTTACAACTGAGACCTGGCGAAGATAAAGCAAAGCAGTGCGACACAAACAACAGTTACACATGGGATAAACAAACGTACAGTCAATAACACAATAGGAAAGTCTATATAGAGTGTGTGCACATGTAGTAAGATTGAGGAGGTAAAGTAATGAATAGGCCATAGTGGCGAAAAAATTACAGTTCAGCAATTAAACACTGGAGTGATAGATGTGCAGAAGGTGAATGTGCAAGTAGAGATACTGGGGTGCAAAGGAGCAAAAATAAATAACAATATGGGAATGAGGTATTAGATTTAGCAGTTTGCTTCATTCAAATTAACGGACAAATTAATTCAACATGAATAGCGAGGCAGATTAAGAGGTAAGAACTGCTTGTGCTTCCCAAAATCCTGCTGGAATTTGTTGGGGTCATAATTTCAATCACTGAATTAAATATTAAGAATATGTATATATATGACCTGAATATGTTCATCAACAACAGCCAGTGTTCATTTATTTTTAATTTGTTTTACCTGTAGCCTAATCTGACTACTGTTACGTCAATCGTATGCGTACTAACAACTGAATGGCAATTGCAATAGAGTTTAGATAATTTCCAATTGAATTAACTAAACATGTCCATTAATAATTGCATAATAACACAAGGCTACAACAACAATAAACTAAAGTTATAGACTATTTATTAAATTGGTTTGCCAGCTCCAGGTAGGCTACACAAGTGGCACAAATGGATTTACATTGACTCCAGGTGATTTCAACCTATTTATTGTATCAAATGGTATCCTAGAATTGCATATACATTATAGGCTACTTGATAGCCAACAGAGGCAAATGTATCATTCTTCACATTTAGCCTTTAACCCCATAAAAATAACCACGGGAGTTCCATAACATGCATTTCAAATTTCCACTCGGGCAGCAAGCACTTCGCTTGATACCTTATTCTTAAGCAGTCAAAATTATACCACCTCCTCTAGTGCATTGTTTCCATTATTTATTGATGTGCATCAATTCTAGCGTATTAATGTGTTTTATGTAAAATGGGTTGCAAATAGGTTCTCCAAAATGACAATAACCTACCTACAACTGGTAAAAAGTTATCAGTGCTTTCGTGCTGCTCTCGCCTCTCGCTCACATGACTCAATAGCTGTACTGCTCTATCAACACACACCTCAGGCTCTCCCCACAACTCACTCAGCAACAGCCTGCCTCACTGCCTGACAGTCAGCTGCAGGTCACACACAGTGAAATATATTTTTAAGAGAAATATCATGGCGGCCGCGGTGCAATTTAGAACGAGCCCCAAAACCTGCAACCCGCTACAAATACATTTTTAACCTACGACATCGTTTTCAAAGTACACCAATTTTGCCGGAAAACCGCGAACATGGCAACACTCAACAAAATATGGTAGTTCCAATCTGAAATAGGCATACAGTGGCAAAAATGTCATAGGCTATCCATTAGGCCTTGGTCTACTGCTGATGTTTTGCATTATGTGCTATGGGACAAGTGAGATTGTCATTCACTTTCCAATCTCTAATCGAATTTAGGAATTGAATGTAATTTACCAGTTATCGTTATTTACGTTTCTAGGCTACAATAGGCCTACTCTCAACATTCGCTACCTTTGTGCGTAAAGCGCGATATCCATCTCATGATCCGAGCGTTTGCCGCCATGCAGTCATTTTCCATCTTCTGTGAGATATGAAGCATCTGCTGTTTAACTGTGGCGGCAGGTAGCCTTGTGATTAGAACGTTGGGCAAGTAACTGAAAAGTTGATAGATCGAATCCCCGAGCTGAAAAGGTACAAATCTGTCGTTCTGCCCCTGAACAAGGCAGTTAACCCGCTGTTCATAGGCCGTCATTGTAAATACGAGTTTGTTCTTAACTGCCTTGCCTAGTTAATAAAAAAAATGTCAAGTTTTGACCAAAATAAAGTTTTCCTCCAGGTAGTGGCAATGACAAAATGACATCACCCTAGGCTAATTTAGCCTAAATCAAGATATACCTATGTCAAAATTGGTGTGGGATGGGATTTTGTTGACAGTGTCTTGTACGTGTGGTGTTGGAAACATTATACAAAGTTTTAGCCTACCAAACGCGTTTGTTTTGAGTTCCACACTGAAGCCTCATGCCCCGTACACGTCATGACGTATTTTATTATGTCGTAATAAGATAAGTGGGAAATCGTCAAATCATCGTCAAAGTCAAATCATGGCGTCAGTGATCTTCAGATCGTACAGTTGGAGCTCTAGAAAGAGTCTCCAATTCCCGACTTGGAATTCCGTGTTGGATGACCATTCAAAAGATTTTTCCCAGTCTGAGACCCTTTTTATTCAGAGTTACCAGTTGTTTTGAAGTCACTGAAGCCAGATATTTCAGTTCCCAGTTGTTTTGAACCCGGCATTGCCCTGTTAATGAACGGACAAGTGTAGTGTTTGCAACGCAGTATGGAGGGGAGCCTGTCTCTTGTCAAACAATCAAATTTATTTTGGGAGAATTAAAAATATGGCCTTTTCATTCAAGACAGGAGAACTAGATTATTTTAGGTGATAATAAAACATGTTTGTTTAGTTACTTTATAGAAAAACAAGCAGAGCAGCTAGGCTAGGTTGTTGATACCACTGTAGCTAGCAACCTTCACCTATTCAATCTCTTCAAAAACAATACACTTAAATGGGAGGCTACAGTCATAATATAATTGGATTAGCAGCCAATGTGCATTATTTAATATTACTATTAAAATAGTACTTATTGGAATGGGTAATTGTTACATGTTGCTAGCTATCCCATAAAGCCATTATCCAAAACCACATTTTCATCTTCTGTGGTTTGGTCACTTCCTGTTCTTCAATGGACTCAAGCTGGACTGAAGATGCCCCAAAGTTTTGAACAATTGAAAGCAATTTTTGAATTGAAAGTATTTGTACTGCGCTTTTAATCTGGAAGACAGCCACACCAATGTATCGGAGGAAACATTGCCCAGCTGGTGATCGGGGTAAGTTGCAGACACCTGGCCCGCCACAAGGAGTCACTAGAGCGCAATGGGACAAGGGAATCCCGGCCGGTCAAACCCTTCCCTAACCCGGACGACGCTTCATATAAGTTTGTGATATTTTAATAGTATGTTTAAAAAATAATACACATTGGCTGTTAAGACAATTCTACTTTATGACTGTTGCCTCCCGTTTAAAGTTTATTGTCATGGTTGGACCCACATTTCTTTAGCCAATCGTTTCGTTCTGAACAGAACCACTATTTTTTCGTTCCGCTCAACACTTCCGACCAGCAAAATAATGTTCTGAACTGCATCGAACCAAAAAAAAGGTCCGGTTTATATAATTATTTTCTGTTACTTTTTACCTGTGAATCAAGTTTTTTACATTTAGCTCATTAAATGACTTCACCAATCAGTGCAGAAAGAGCAGGAAAGCTTATTGTTTACATGCATCATGGACAGAAATGTGTTGCCTATGGCACAAGATGTGACTGAAATTTTACAGGTGGGACTGGGGAGAGAGGGTTGAGGAGGAGGTTTGAAGTGCTGGGTAACTTGTTATGACATGCATTATCTGAATAAGGTCCACAGAATTATACCTAGTCGGAGCGACTTCCATGGAAGAACTTTGAATGTCCTTTGAGCTAGCTAGCTAACAAGCTTGAGCTAGCTAACATTAGCTAGCAAGTTTGTGTGTGCAGAGCGGCACAATAAATAAAAACACGTCTTACCTTTTTGTTGTTAATAAATCCAACGTGACAGAGTGAGGGCTTTTTTGCAAAGTGTAGGTACTTGTTGCATTTTTTTATGTGAGGTGAAAAAATGCCTGGAACGTAAAATATTGCAATAATAAAATAAAACCAGTTCCCATGTTCTCTTCCGGGAACAGTATTGATCACTTTAGTTATGTTTCTGTTCCTTGAAAAATGACATTTTCCGGTTTTTGGTTCTGTTCCCTGAACTGGTTTCAACCGCTTGATTGTAATGACGTTTGTTTTTGATGATAATTATTAGGTGGAGGTCGCTAGCTACAGTATAGATAGAAAGCAGTTCTGTAAGATAACTTTCTAGGAAGTCAAGCTATCGAAACAAGTTAAGGAAAAAGTAAGTAAGCTAAATGTTTCTCCTATCTTGAATTAAAAGGTCATATTTTGCATGAATATGATGTATGGCGTAATGAAATGTGTCAAGATGTAAACGGTGCATGAGACAACATCTGACACTGCTTAAGAGTTTGTTTAACCCCCTGCATCACTCCCCAGTCCAGCTGGACAAGGCATGAAAAGCAGCTGCTGCGCCCGTTAACTCACTTCAATTGGATAAGGGCTCCGATTTAGACCTCACAGGTTATCACTATACAATTTAACCTGTGATTGCACAGATATTTGCTATTTTAGATCAACTCAAGTGATAAATAAACCAAAGGGATATTATAAACTGATAGGATCGAGCCCTGAAGGCTGATTGGCTGACAGCCGTGTAATATCATGACAAAATATTTATTTTTACTGCTCCAGTTATTGCCATTATAACATGGCTAAGGGCTATATCCATACACTCTGCATTGCGTTGTGCATATATGAACAGCCCTTGGCCATGGTATATTGGCCATATACCCCCCCCCGGGCCTTATTGCTTAATTATACACTATTTACTAAGACATAAAAGCCTTTGGTAAAGCCAACTGAGGCAAGCTCTCCAGTCTCCACTTTGCATATGTAGCCGCCCCAAAACTGCAGATGTTAAAGCTGTGTGACCCTGCAGATCACACACACACACACACACACACACACACACACACACACACACACACACACACACACACACACACACACACACACACACACACACACACACACACACACACACACACACACACACACACAGAAATAGGAAGCACAGAAGAAAATAAACATTCACACTTCTGCTTTGAGAGTCTGTTTTAACGGATGTTCAAAAGCCTACAGCATTGTGCCTACAGCATTGTCTTGAACTGACTGAGCCAAAGGCTGTAAACTAAGGACACAGAACCCAACCCACTCCCTTGACCACAACCCTCTACTGCAGTGGTTGTCAACTGGTGTGCTGCAGCATATTGGTGTGCCTTGAGGAACTCTC